>NC_141925.1:12352584-12660083 GCF_057802395.1 Ceratotherium simum simum
AGATGAACTTTGCCTACCCATGGAATCCAGCCAAAGAAAACTGCTCGCCTTGTACCATAAGTGGCATATGTTCACAAGTGGTCTTTTCGTTCAGTTTACCTTGAAAACATTTCCCCACTCCTCATTAACCTGTTAGGCTTACTGTCAGTCCAGGTGTTGGAAATGCACAAAGGTGATGAACATTTGTCTTGAGCAAAACCCTGTTCCTTAGAATGTACACAAGCTGGTATGGACTAATGGAGATTGGTGAGGGAAAGAAAGGATTTTCTCTGGAGCAGCCAGCCAGACATGAAATTCTCATAGTTTCATAAATGAGAAGGAAATAAATAGATGCTAAATAGCCAAGACGTGGAACTGTGGGATTCTTGCTTTCCCTTTGTATAACTGGAGGTAATAGAAATGAATAATTTTCTGTAAAATTATCTTGTCATTGGCTTTACTCTTAACGTATTTAGGATCTTGAATATTTAAAATAATTCTCCAAGATATTAATAAACATTCTGATACATTTAGATAATTTCTTTTCCTGCTTTCAGGAGTTACTGAAAAATACTTAGACTGAGAAGAGAAATATATACTCCTTGAATATAATTTTCCTTAGTTTCTAATATTTTTTTAAAAATTAGGCTTTAGGACTTATGTAGTAAACACAGTTATAAAGTTTAAAAGCCAGCTGTGAACCCCCTGACAACTGCAAATGAAATTCTTGATTAATTTTGGTAGTTCTCACACTCTTTTTGTTTTTGACAATCTCTTGAACCCTTCGAAATGAAAAAGAAGCTGTATAAGTAGCTTAAAGGTGAGGTACTCTCTTTCACAGTGGTCTTTATAAAGGCTCCTATTAAATATCATGTTTTGTTTCACAGCGTAAGTAAGCACTTGTAACCCTGTCCACCTTCTTTTTTCTTCTCTAGGTTTCTTATTTAGATAGTTTTGCTGTTACTGAGGATTTAGTTTGCTTCAGTGCATTGCTGAGCACACCCAAGCAATGTGTGTGTAGAGGGAGGGAGGGGGCTGGGCATTAATTTACAGTCTCCTATTTGTAGCTGGCAGTGTCAGAACACTAGAATAAGCATGCTTTACTTATTACTGAGGGAGTAGCTGAAGCTTACAGTTTCAAAAGTGCATCAGCAAGACCATAGGCCCCAGTTATAGCATCCCTGAAGCCACATTTTGAGTTATTGATCCAGTCTTTAAGTTGTGTCCTCTTGCAGAAATGCCCTTGGAGTGTCAACAATTAACATTTATTAAAAGTAAGATTTAGAATATAATAGTAATTAGCAGTTTAATCTAGCATGAGACCACATTATCTTAAACTTATAAAAATATTTACTTAAAATTTTTGCAGGACTTCTCTCGATTTGTAGAGTCATAGAAGTACATTATTTCTTACATAGATTATTTGAGATAATTTTCATAAAAGCTAGAGTCTACCATATGATTTATATTAGACACTGGACCAGTGAATAAACTGAAACTATTTTATTAAGAAGCATTCTTTCCTGTCCCTCAGAAAACAATGTTAAAAGATAACATATGTAATGTAAATGATTAGTTAATATTACTCAACTGTAACCCCCTACATATTTAGACCTTTTAAGGCTACTTGGAATTGGATAGTTAATTTATAATCAGACCCTCTACTGGGCCAAGAGACTTCATTAACATTAAGTCGAGGCACTTTTTACTTATGTGTGCCACCTAACCCAACCACAAAGACCTCTGCTAGCTAAAAAGGAAGAGAAAGGGTGGATATTGGATACCTGCTCTCTACCATAACTGTAAAAGAGCCTGATATAATATATAGAGAGAGGGTGTACTGGAAAAAAGTGATCCATGATTGTTTTTCTTCCTTGGTTAAGACATCAGTAATAAAGTACTATTGTGACAGAAAGCAACAAGACTAATATGTTGGAATAACAAATGTATTGGAATTTTCTCTTTGGTTTGTGGTCATTAATCACTGAGACTAATTAGCAAATATCATACCCGATGTTTTTCTAACTCCTTTAAATTAATCCATACTGTTGGCTACCCTCACCTGCTGCCCTCGCTATTATTAACAGGAAGTGTAGTCTTTTGGGAGTCAGGACTCCAGTCTCCTCTGCTGACTCAGTCTGTGAGCATGGGTAAGTCTCAGAAGCTCTCTGTGTCGCGGTATGCCCATTGTAATATCCGTATGGTAGCTTTCAGCCCATGTGTCTTTCACTGGCTGCCCTTCCTCATTACATCGTCTGTTCTTATATCTCATGATCACTTTTGCCTTGTGCTATTCATTGGGCAGCAGAAACAGAAAGAATGGAAGGTAACTTCCATCTCAGTTAACCAATGGAATTTTCCATAGATATGAATTAGTAATGTCGCTTTTTAATACGTTCCTCACAGATGTATTATTATACATACATGCCAGCTCGCTCAATTAGTCCGACTTTCCCCTCATATTTAAAAGAGAAATTGACTCAATTTGTGTTATCCTCAAAAATAATGTATCTAATTTAGAATATGCAGTATCTTCCTATTCATGGTTTTCAGGGGTTGGCAGGTATGTGTTAACGTTTTTATGGTAACATCAGATTATCAGTTAAAGGATATTTTAGCTTTTTTTAAGACCCGAATTATTCATGTTCCTTTCTGGTTGTTTATGTTGTTGTTTTCATTAGGAAAATGCTAATAGTTGGCTGGCTGTTTCACCAGCTTAATTTTTGATATATGACCTCTATGTTTAATAAAAATATAACAAGAAAAGCAAAAAGTCTGATTCACAACTTGCCTTTGGTTCTTGTAGGCTAGGTTTAAAAACTGACAGATGATAGAATTTGTGAGCACTCTGCAGATTTGAGATTCATAGCTACAAGATAGGAGACCCTCTTGGACAGAAGCCCTGATCCCAACATAGCAGTTAAGAAGTCTATCAATTGGACTATTTGATCAAACCACCATCGTGTATTACATAAAAGAAAAGTTTGCTATATCAGAATGCTCAACTCTCCCAAAGTATTTTAAAAAATCGGTTGTTTCAAGAGTGGAAATGCGGACACTTTTTAGTGTTAGAAAACATTTATTGAATGATCATTTTGTCTCTTACCCTAAAATAATTCTTAGATTTTAAGCCCTTGTACAATGTTGGCAGTTCAAAATGTAGTGTATTCTCATAAAATTATTGGACACATATATCTTTGAAAGTAATTCCTTCAACTATATATAGAAAATTAATTTAGAGGTGATTCTTGCAGATAACTGAGAGAAAGAACAACCTCGTCTTAAAGAAAGAGAGCCGTGGAGTCAAGCCTAGTACCCACTCCCTTGCGCTAGACTGTGGTGTCAGGCTCTCATCTGTAAATAGAACTCATGTTAGATGTACCTCATAGGTTATTGGGAGGATTAAATGAAATAAAGCATTTATGGTAATGAGTATATACATGGCACATCATAAGTACTCAGTATGTGTTATAGTTACCAAGCATTGCATGCTTGATGTAAAAATACCATGAAAGAGGCAGCATGCAGAGTGATAAAGAGTACGTACTCTGGAGCCACCCTCTCTGAGTCTAGATCCAGGCTACACCATTACTCGTTATGTGAATTTAGACAAATTAGATAGCTCCCTTTACCTCAGTTTCCTCATCTGCAAAATGGGGATCATACTAGTACCTGCTTCATAGGGTTGCTGTGAGGATTAAATGAGTTCATGTAAGTCAAGTGTTTAGAGCTCTGTGGGCATAGCACTTTATTTATTTATTTTTTGTGTGTGTGAGGAAGATCAGCCCTGAGCTAACATCTGCCAATCCTCTTTTTTTTTTTTTTTTTTTTTTTGCTGAGGAAGACTGGCCCTGGGCTAACATCCATGCCCATCTTCCTCTACTTTATATGGGACGCCACCATAGCATGGCTTGACAAGCAGTGCATCGGTGCGCGCCCGGGATCCGAACTGGCGAACCCCAGGCCGCCGCAGCAGAGCATGCACACTTAACCGCTTGCATCACCGGGCTGGCCCCTATAATTAGCACTTTATAACTATTTGTTATTAATATATATATTTTGAGAATGTAGTATTTCAATTCATACTAAGTGAATATAGTTTTTCAGTGTTTACCATGGTGTTTTATAACTTAGTGTTTCTTTCAGTAGTTCCAGTAATTGCTGCCCCTTTTTCCACAAGTATTTCTTTTTAAAGACATCAAAATGACATGCAATTTCTTAATGTCTCGCCATGTACCTTCATAACATTTGAAGAGCAACTTATCTGATGAGAGCCAAGAGGGCAAATGTAGTAGGCACTGATTTCCCATGAAGTTTGTCTCCTTGTTGGTACTGCCAGTTCCCACAATCCTAGCATTCCCTGGGCATCAGTCAGTGTCTACAAGGAATGATTTTCAAATATTAAAGCATGTGAAAAGACAAACAGGCCAAAACTCAGAGCTCTCTAGGGACTACGACCTCCAAAACAGACTCCGTTCTGACATTTTCACAGACTGCTTGAAGGAATTCCAACAGGGTCATTCCATTTGGTAAACTCCTAAACAAACCCTCTGTCATCAAGGACTGATTTGTAGATTTTTCTCCTTCTTATGTGCTTGTTCTGAAGAGATTATTCTAGTAGATATGGTTGCTGAGACTCTTTTAAGGCATTTGATGTATATGATAAGTACTATACAGAAGACTTTTGGTATTTTGAAGTAATAAAACAGTTATTTATTATGTTTAAAGAGATTTCTTGCTCTGAGTTGTCTTTTAAATTCTTTTTCTTTTGATTCCGGGAAATCTATGTCATGGTCACTTCTCTAAATTAAAATTTTTTCATTATGAACCCAATTATTTAACAAAGAAATTGATTAAATTCAGAAACAATCTTTTAAAAAACAAATACATATTAAAAAATATATATATATGATAAGTTGTTTCACAATGACCTTTGGCATATGTGAGAACAGAAACAGTCTAGTGTTGTAGAATATTCTTCTCTGAAATTTTGGTGTGATGGCAGTTGTTTAGATGATGCTTTAAGGTCACTGGGAGTGGGGAGGCAAATCTAAAAGTTGTCTTTCAATTAATCTGAATCCTCTTTAAATATTTTATTGTGTAAATATTTTATTGTGTACTATAAATTTCGGTTAAAAAAAGAGAATATATTGCTAAAAATAAATGAGAAGGGCAGCACCCCAGAGATTTGGAGCCTAGACAACTTAAGGAAATGGGTAATTAGGATTTATTTGGTTTATAGTTGGCCTTAAATGCTGCAGCCTCATGGTTGTCCCAATCTGAAGCCTGTGAGTGGCATGTATGAAATTCCAGGGGTGAATAGCATTCCACATTTGAAGGGTCAGGTTTGTTGGGGGATTTTGTGTGGTTTATTTCCTTCTGTGCATGTTTCTTTTCAATAAGTTAATCCTTTGGATGAATGTACAGAGTTTTAACTGTTAAATAAAAGAATCCTACACAATCAAAAATTTCTTATGATTTGATATCTGATTCTGTTGTAGGATTATAATATATTATGAACAAATTTAAAAGTGGAACACAAGAAGTAAATTGATTTATGATCTCAACCAAGGCTCTTAAAATTAATAGTAAAAATAAAACTCATTTTATCATACTCTAGGAACCTGTCAGAAACCCAGGATATTTTAGAGGTTTCCTTAGTAAAATAAAATGGAAACGAAAGTGAAATAATAAGTTGCCTAATAATTGGTCACAAATAGTTATTGAATGTACTAAAGAATTGTGTGGCTCTTGATTGATGTATAAAATATATATGATGAAAAAGATACATATGTTTATGTTACTGTTTTTCTCAAGCCAAGAATAACAAAGTGATATTTGACTAGACATACTCTTAAAATGAGAAAGTATTACTTTTCTAATAAATTTTTCTAACACAGATTTTTCTCTCTATATCTATTAGTCTCTTCACTTCATTTTTCAAAGGAATGGAATTTGGTTAAATAACAACTTACTGATAAACTAGTGAAATCTCTGGTTGCATAATTGTGTGCTTGTAGAAGTGGAGTAGGTGCTTGATTGATTGCTGAATGCTTTCTGAACTCTCAACAGAAACAAAATGCTTACACTTTCAAAAAGTTGAAGATTTTATTTGGACCCCCAAATATTATAATTTGGAGGATTTTCCAGAAAAGAGAATTTAAACTTAACACCAACTAGATCACATTCAGACTGAAAAAATAGAAATTTAAAGAAATCCAAGAACTTACTGCTAAACTATGAATTTCAGGGTCCAGTGATCTTAGAGTATACTTTGATTTTTGGTTTTTTTCACCTATTACACTGAAACTGTTTAAAGTATACTCTCTCATGAAAATGTATACATTTCTTAAATGACCATGAATGTTTCATGTACCCTTGAGGGTGGGATATTGTTACATAAATGTCAATCAAGTCGAGTAGGTTTATAAGGTTGTTCAAGTCTTATATGTCTTTACTGGTTTTCTTTGCACTTGTTCTATCAGTTACTCAGAGAGGTATGTTGAAAACCCTAACTACTATTGTGGATTTGTTTATTTCTCCTTTCAGTACTGTTTTTGTTTTATGTATTTTGAGGCTCTGTTATGTGTTCTTGATGAATTGATCCCTTTATAAACGTTATGAAATGTTCCTTCATCCTTGGTAACGATCCTTCTCCTAAAGTCTACTTTGTTTGATATTAATATAGCCCCTTTAAGATTCTTATGTTTAGCATTGTATGATATGTCCTTTCCAGTGCTTTTACCTTTAACTTATCTATACCTTTATATTTAAAGTATGTTTCTTGTAGACATCATAGAGCTGGATCTTTTTCTTTTTAATCTAGTCTGACAGTCTCTATCTTTCAGTTGCAATATTTAGATCGTTTACATTTAAGGTAATTATTGATATGTCTGGTGTATTAGTTATCTGTTGCTGTGTAACATATTACTTCAAACCTTAGCAGCTTAACACAAGACACATTTATCATCTCTGAGTTTTGTGGGTCAGAAATTCAGGCACAGCTTAGCTGGGTACCTTTGCCTCAAGGTCACTTAAATGAGCCTACAATCAGGTATCAACCAAGGCTGGTTGGGGAAGGATCCGCTACTAACCTTGGGTACATTGTTCTTGACAAGATTTCAGTTCCTTGACGGCTGTTGTACTGAGGGCCTTAGTTCCTTGGAGGCAGCTCTCAGTTCTTTGCCACATGGGCCTCTCCAACATGGCAGCTTACTTTATCAAAGCCAGTAAGAGAGAAGTCTGCTAGCAAGACAAAAGTCATAATTTTGTGTAACATTTCCTCAGCATTGCCCTATTTTATTGATTAGAAGCATTACTCAAGGGGAGAGAATTATACAAGTCCATAAATATCAGAAGGTAGGTATCACTTGAGGCTGTCTTAGAGGCTACCTACCACAAATGAGTTTAAATCTATCATTTTACTATATGTTTCTCCAATCTATTCTATGTTCCTTTATTCTTCTTTTCTTGCCTTTTTTTTGTTAATTCTTTTTTTAATATTTCATTTCATTATTATTTTTACAACATCTTATTAGCTATACTTTTTTTTCAAGTGTTCATTGATCTTTTCTAATGCAGATCTAATATGCTTCTAACCCTATCCAATAGAATGTTTATCATAGGTATACTTTTGTCTCTAGAAGTTCCATTTTGTTCTTTTTTGCATTGTCCATTTCTGTCGTCATTATATTCATGTTTTCCTTTAAATAATTGTACATAGTTATAATAGCTGTTAATAGTTCCATTTTTTTCCTGTCATTTCTGGGTCTGTTTTTTGTTTAATATTTACTTATTTTGTGTGTGTGTGTGTGTGTGTGTGTGTGTGTGTGTGTGTGTGTGTGAGGAAGATCAGCCCTGAGCTAACATCCATGCTGATCCTCCTCTTTTTGCTGAGGAAGACTGGCCCTGAGCTAACATCCATGCCCATCTTCGTCCACTTTATATGGGACACCGCCACAGCATGGCCTGACAAGCAGTGTGTCGGTGCACGCCCAGGATCCGAACCCGGGCCGCCAGCAGCGGAGCATGCACACTTAAGCGCTATGCCACGGGGCCGGCCCCCTGGGTCTGTTTTTATTAATGAATTTTTCTTCTATTAAAGAGACATTTCCTGCCTCTTGGCAAGTAGTCTAGTAATTTTTTATTGGATGTAACATTGTGAATGTTACATTGCTGAGTTGCTGGGTTTTGTTGTTGTTGTCTTCCTTTAAAGAATGTTGGGGGGCTGGCCCCGCGGCTTGGCGGTTAAATGTGTGTGCTCCGCTGCTGGTGGCCCAGGTTCGGATCCTGGGCGCGCACCGAGGCACTGCTTCTCCGGCCATGCTGAGGCCGAGTCCCACATACAGCAACTAGAAGGATGTGCAGCTATGACATACAACTATCTACTGGGGCTTTGGGGGGAAAAAAATAAATAAATAAAATCTTTAAAAAAAAAATTTAAAAAAAGAGTGTTGAGGTTTGGTTTGTTAGACATTTAAGTTTCTTTCGGATCACGCTCAAGGCCTTTTTTAGGCTTTGTCAGGAAACATCTAGAGTAGCATTCATGCCAGGGTTGATGCCTTAACTACTAGGGCTTGACCCCCTTTGGAATCTCTGCTGAATGCCCCGGGGAGGACTGTTCACTCAGGCTAATTGGAGCTTGAACATTCCCCCAGCCTTGTGTGCACTTTGGAAATTGTTTAGCTTATGGTTTCCTGGTCATTTCTTGCCCCGCTTTGTGAAATTTCAGTCTGTGCACATACAACTTAGTACTCAGCAAAGAATCAAAGGCACTCCTATGCAGATTTCTGGAGCTCTTTTTCAGCATAGGTTGCTCCTGCTCAGAAATCTGCCCTGCAACTTCCAGCTGCCTTTAGCCTCTCCAGGCTCTCTTCTCTGTCTCCTCAATTCAACAAGCCTAACTAGCTCTGTGTGAGTTATCCCTCCTTGTGTTCACAGCCTTGAAATTGCCTCCAGGTGGAAAGCTAGGGCGGTTGTAAGGCTCATCTCATTTGTTTTTCTTCTCTTAGGGGGGCACAGACCTGCACTGCCTGTTTCCCAATGTATGAAAGCAGTTATTTCATGTATTTTGTCCAGTTTTCTAGTTTCTTATGGTGAGAGGTTAAATGTAGTCCTTGTTATTCCATCATATCTGAAAACAAGAGTCCAGAATTGGGATTTTAACACAGGGCCTGTGCTTTTCCACTGAAACATGTTTCCTCTCTGAATACATGTAACTTAGCTTTCTGACTAGACTGCAGCAGCAGTGTCATTTTATTTTTGGATCCACCCAAACACTCAGACCTTACTGGGTACACCAAGTTGTTCCCAGCTTTTTGATCAGTGAATGAATGAAATCAAATTGTTGTTAAAGACCGAGGCTGATAGTTACGGTTGGTTCTTGTGGTAAGTAGCTTTCCAGCTTTTGCTGTTGGCACAGAATTCAGCAAGATTGTCATAAAAGAGATCATGTTAGGGCCTCTTGGATCACTTGGAGCCAGTGGCATAGTTACTCAGTTGATTCAAGAATTTATCCCTTTTTCTTTGGAGCCTCAAGGAGGAAAGGTTTTACTGGTTGGCAGAATCCATTCTTCATTAATAAAGAACTGATTATATATTATTTTCTCTTTATAGAAATATTGAAATTAAGAAAATTTCTGTTTGCCTCAGTATTTGAATTTGATTCAACTTGGCAAAAGAGTCAGCCTTTAGAAGAGATAACTAAAGATTATATTTTACTTCTCACATGCATTAATGGGAATTTTTTTTTGTCTAAAATATCTAAGTTATACTAAGTGAAAAAGCGAGGAATAAAATTGTAGATTCATCATGAGTGCAACTAACCATGCTCTTTACATCCTCCCATAAACCCCACTCCCTCCCTCCAAAAAAGAAAGCCTATGCATAGGGAAAAAACACCCTGGAATGAATTATATCAACTTATTTTTAGCAATTTACATACGTAATACTACTCTCACCTGCTTTCTTTTGTATAGTTTTGCATTTTTCATAATAAGCATGTAATACTTTTCTATCAATGAGGAAAAAGACTTTGTTTTAAAAAAATGCTATATTATGTAACAGGGAGTATCAGTGATTTGGTAGCTCGTGGTTATATTATTATGATATGGCAGGGATTCTACTTAGAGCCAACTAAGTGACAAGTTGAATTGCACATCAGAGATTCTCATCCTTTGTTGATGAACAGAGCTTTAAAGGAGAATTTATGTTGATAAAGAGTAATAGAAATAAAATAAAATGGAGGTTATCTGGGAATCATAGAAACAATTTAATCAAAGTCTCTATAGTCTGGCTACCACGGTCTGTACTTCCTACTTTACCCTTGGGCCCCAGTGGTTGAAGGCTCCCACCTTGGTTCACATGGCCACCCTTGCTGCCTATCTGTGCCCTCATGTGGCTGGCTCTCAGTCGCTGAGAAGCCCGATTGAGTTAGGAGAGAAAGAACAGATGGGAGTCGTTAGTAGTGGGTGGGGTGAATGCGACTTATGTGTCAAAACTGGTCCCGGAGATCCAGAAGAACAGAGCCTGGAGCAGGTGTGCAGTTCCGTTAAAAAGCTGTCTGTGTTGGTTCTAACTCATCTTTGGTCCAGGTGCTCTGTTGATAATAACGAATGAAAACCAAAGAAGACACTATTGAGTAAATGAAAAGTGAAAAGACTATGTTTTTGATAATTAGAATCAATATATACTCACCCTGTGCACTTTAGATTATATTTGGTTTTATATCAAATAAGTTTTATATATACAATTCCATTTTGTTGGCCCGAACATTTGAAAACATAATATTTGAATTAATGTATTAAGTGGTTAAATATGCTAATACAGAATCTTTTCTAAGAATTTTTATTTTTAAAGTATATACTTGTTATATGGTGCTGTTCCCCGCCTTTGCCATTTTAAGGAATATAATCATGTAAATTAAATACCTAACACTTATATTCTGACCTTCAGAGTTATTCTGTGTCTTTTCACAAAAACAAACCACTTTTTTTCTCACTCCCTTCTGTGATATAACTGACGAATACGTATTTTTTAAATCCGCTGGCAGCAAGGCACTGAGTTACGTTTTTCCATGTGTTGCTGCGTATTACTACATTCTTGCCCCTTGCCCACACGGTAGGCCTGGAACCCGAATCGGTAAATAGCCAAGTTAAAGTACTAAAGTTTGCCAGTAGAGAGAGGTTTTCTTCCCTGAATAGGTAAAAGCATTTTACTTTATGAGGTAGGTTTTAATTGTTTCCATTTTATAGGACCTGTAAACTGAGGGTCAGAGAGGTTGAATAATAGACAAGCAGGTAAAAAGGAATAAAGTTTTAAAGATATGGTTGGCTTTAAGGCTACCTCTAAGGTTATAAAGAGTACTATTACAATAGGAAAGATACATTTTATGTGGAAGAAAGATAGTTAAAATAAAGGTAGTTTTAAGATAGACTATTGCTTTTAACTTTTATATAAAGAAAATAATTCCAAAGGTATAAATGTAACCACATATAAAGCTAAAATTAAAAATGTTAAGATTTTACCCAAGCAGAATAGTTTTACTTTAAAAGTCAATAGAAGATTAAGACATTCTACAGTCACCATCAACCTTGTTGAATCTGTCAGGATTGCCACCTGTTTAACCAACATGTATAATGGGTGCTATGTGAAGTTTCTTCATGTGGACATTCATACAAATAAAGAAAAACTCACAGTCATGTTCAGTATTCTCTTCTCATGTCATATTTCACTTTACACTCTTCTCAGACATTGCCCCACTCTGGGAAGAATAACTTTACGACCAAGCACCTTGGTCATTTAAGACAGAGAACTCTAGGGCCGGCCCCGTGGCTTAGCGGTTAAGTGCGTGCTCTCCGCTGCCGGCGGCCCGGGTTCGGATCCCGGGTGCGCACCGAGGCACCACTCCTCCAGCCATGCTGAGGCCGTGTCCCACATACAGCAACTAGAAGGATGTGCAGCTATGACAGACAACTATGTACTGGGGCTTTGGGGGAAAAATAAATAAATAAAATCTTTAAAAAAAAAAAAAAGACAGAGAACTCTAGTCAATTTTGTGTCTCTCTTCATTCTAGCCTGGTACTATTGAAGGTACTCAGCTAAATGAATGAAGAAATTGTTAAAATTCCTCTAATGGAAGATGTCCAAATAGTCATTTTGTTCTTTTTAACCTTTTAAAGAAATGTATTTTCAGACTTGCTACCTAAATTGAAAGCCTAATAATAGATCATCCTGTTAATGGCAATTTATTTCATAATAAAGTATTTGACATTTAAAGACTAAAATAAAAATCAACTTTTACTCAGTCTATAAATTAGTTGTATCTTTTCTATGGAAAAATATAAATGGAAAAATATAAATATTTTTCTCTTCTAATTTCCTATAATAGTGTAACAGTCTTTTTACATGTTCTTTTTAACTCCTGAACTTAGAGCAGTTTATTAACTTTTTATTCAAGAACCATTTACGAGTGAGTTGCAGGCATGCCTAAATATGTCAACATGCAACTTCTAAGAATAAATATTCTCCTGTATACCACAATACAGTTATCACCCTCGAAAAAAGTAACATTGATACAGTAATATATTTAGTATACAGGAGTATTTCCCCACTTTTCCCAGTGATGTCCTTTATTGTTTTTTCTGTTTAAACCAGGATCTAATCAAGTATCATTTATTGCATTTAGTTGTCATATCCCTTTAATCTCCTCTACTCTAGAACAATTCCCCTACTTTTTTTTTAAGACTCTATTTTTTTAGAGCAGTTTTAGGTTTACAACAGAATTGAGAGGAAGTTACAGAGATTTCCCCTATATCCCCTGCCCCCACGCATGCACAGCCTCCCCCATTATCAGCATCACTCACCAGAGGTACATTTGTTACCAAGGATGAACCTACATTGCCACAGAATCACCCAAAGTCCACAGTTTACCTGAGGGTTCACTCTTGGTGTTGTACATTCTGTGCCTTTGGACAAATGTATAATGACATGTATCTGTCATTATAATATCATACAGAGTATTTTCACTGCCCTAAAAATCCTCTGTGCTCTGCCTGTTCATCTCTTCTCTCCCCACCCCCCTCCCCCAACCTAGCAACCACTGATCTTTTTATTGTCTCCATAGTTTCGCCTTTTCCAGAGTGCCATGTAATTGGAATCATACGATATGTAGCCTTTTCAGATTGTCTTTTTTCACTCATTTAAGTTTCCTCCATTTCTTTTCATGACTTGATTGCTCATTTCTTTTTAGAGAAGTGAGTAATATTGCTGAGTAATATTCCATTGTCTGAATGTACCACAGTTTATTTATCCATTTACCTACTGAAGAACATCTCAGTTGCTTCCAAGTTTTGGCAGTTATGGAGAAAGCTGCCATAAACATCTGTGTGCAGGTTTTTGTGTAGACATAAGTTTTCATCTCCTCTTACTGAATACCAAAAAGTGTGACTGCTGGATCGTATGGAAAGAGTATGTTTAATTTTGCAAGAAACTATGTTCCAAAGTGGCTGTACCATTTTGCATTCACAACCACTTTTTTTTTTTTTAATCTTTCACGTCTTGGCATTTTTTAAGAGTCCAGGCTAGTTATTTTGCAAAATGACTCTCAATTTGGATTTTTCTCTTTGGCTCCTTGTGATCAGTTCAGGTTAAACATTTTGGTGGGAATATTACGTAGGTGACATTGTGTCCTCAGTGAATCACATCAAGAGCTATGTGGCGATTTGTTCCATTGTTGGTGATATTCAGCTTGATCACTTGTTAAGATAGTGTTTCCCCTCACCTCCTATTTCTCCTATATAAATGTACCCTTTCCTCTTTGTAATTAATAATTAATTACAATATAATTAATTACAAAGTAATGTGTGGGATAGTACTTTGAGAATATCTGACTATTCTGTTTCCCAGCCACCTTTTTTTTTAATGATGATTCTTGCCTGAATAAATTATTATACAGGTATTTGAAATTGATAGTTTTCTACTTCTGACATGCCATTCTTCTGGAAAGAAGAACCTTCTTTTCTAAGAGAAGTATCACTATGGACTCATAGATTACTTTTTAAAATTGGAAGGGTGCTGTCCGTTACTGTCATCATTTTTGTTACACAGATTGCCTCAGATTTTGCCAGTGAGAGCCCGCGCAAGGTGGCTTTTGTGCCCCTTTCGCCCGTCCCCCTTCATTTTTGAGCACTTACCTGCTTTCTGTCACAGAATATTTCAGTTTTTCCTTATACTTTCATTGCCCCAGTCCTGGAATTAGCCCTTTCTCTAAGGATCTTTAGTTTCTTTTAGTGAGGAATGGTTTTTAGAAACCAAGATCTGAGAGGTAGGCACACTCATTGTTACTTGGATGTCATTGCTTCTAGGCCTTTTCAGTAGGCAGAGCCAGATTTTTTTTTTAATTGAGGTAACATTGGTTTATAACACTATATAAGTTTCAGATGTTCAACGTTATAATTCGACATCTGTATTTACTACAGCATGCTTACCACCAAAAGTCTGGTTTCCACCTGTCACCATACAGTCGACTCCCTTTACCGATTTCACCCACCTCTTCACCTCTGGTCACCACCAATCTCTTGTCTGCTTTCTATGAATTTGTTTTTGTTTTGTTTTGTTTGTTCATTGTTTTGTTTTTTATATTCCACACGTGAATGAAATCATAGGTATTTGTCTTTCTCCATCTGACTTATTTCGCTTAGCATAATACCTTCAAGGTCCATCCATGTTGTCGCAAATGGCAAGATTTCATTTTTTTTATGGCTAAGTAGTATTCTACTGTATATATATACCACAGAAAAAATCATGTGTTGCAACTAGAAATAGCCATGCAGCCTTGAAGAAGATGAACAAAACCAGAGGATTTATATTACTAAATATCAAGACCTACTATAACACTATAGTAGTTTAGACAGATACACAGTCTGACCAATGGAACAGAATAGAGAATTCAGAAATAGACAATATTCAGTCACCTAATTCATTACAAAGGTGACACATACATGCATTGGGGAATGGATGGTCTTTTTAAATAAATGGTTCTGAATTAGTTAAATATCCAGTGGAAAGAAATTTATCTGGAATTCATACCATAATCAAAAAAATCCAACTATGAAAGGTAAAGCAATAAAGCTTTTAGGGGAAAACATCTTCATAACCTTGGAGTGAGCAAAAATTTCTTAAATAGAATACAAGTAGCATTACCCATAAAAGAAGAACCTGATAGATTGTGCTATCTTCAAATGAATAACTCTTGTGCACCAAAAGACATCATTGAGAGAGAAAAGGCAACCCACAGAGTGGGAAGAGAGAATTCTTTTTTGTTTTTCTTCTGAGGAAGAGTCACCCTGAACTAACATCTGTGGCCAATCTTCCTCGTTTTTTTTTTTTTTTTTTTTGCTTGAGGAAGATTAGCCCTGAGCTGACATCTGTGCCAGTCCTCCTCTATTTTGTACGTGGGTCGCTGCCACAGCATGGCCGATGAGTGGTGTAGGTCCACACCCAGGATCTGAACCTGCGAACCTGGGCCATCAGAGCAGAACATGCCGAACCTAACCACTATGCCATGGGGCCGGCCCCAAGAAATCTTAATACATATATTTAATAAAAGATTCTTCTCCAGAATATATACAGGACCCCTACAAGCCAATATAGGTAAGTGGACAAAAGCCTTGACACAAACTTCACAAGAGAGGAAATGCAAATGGTGCGTATAGATATGGATGTGTATTCATTAGTCATCAGAGCAGTGTAGATGAAACCACAGTGAGATGTTACCACACACCTACTAGAATGGCTAAAATGAAAAGGAAAACACCAGGTATATCAAGGATATGGAGCAGTTGGTGAGTGTGTAAACTGGTATCACCATTTTAAAAAACTGTTTTGCATAATTCTAAGTATCAGCAATTCCACTCCTAGATTTTAATCAACAGAAATGTATACATATGTCTATCAGAGGATGATGTATTATTTTGAATTACATGAAATTGCCATTTTTTGTAGATACTAGCAGCAATTTGACATGGTTCAATCTACTGGAATACTCATAGCAGCACCACTTGTTTAGGGAAAAACTGGAAACTACCCAGTGCACATCTACAGTAGAATGGTTAAATAGTGATGCATCACACAGTGAAATATAGCAATGAGAGTGAGCAAACTGCAGCTACATGTGAGAATATGTGTGAATCTCACAAGAATAACTTTGAGCAAAGGCAGCTAATCACAAGACAGTATGTACTGTATGATTTGTCTCAAGTACATTTGTCTCAAGTACAAAAACAGGCAAAACTACTCTGTGGTGTTAGGAATCAGGATAGTGGTTACCCTTGTCAGGGAGAAATGACTAGAAGCACAAAACAGGAGCTCTTAGGGTATGAGAAATATTTGATTTCCTGATGCTGGTTGCATGGGTGTGTTCAGTTGTGTAAACATTCAGAGAATTGTACACTTATAACGTGCACTTTTTGTATGTATATTACATTAAAATTAAAAGTTAAAAAATAAAAATCCTAAATCTGGTTTCAGTCCAACACCATAGGCTTTTTCCTCTCCTTCCCCTGTTTCTTATTTGTATATCTTTTCTCCAAAATGAAAACCTTGATTCTCAAAACTTCAGTACAGTTACTCATTTGCTCAGTCCTACAGTATATGAACTAATTTCAGGATTGCACTCCAGTACTACTACTAACAACAAACCTATTAAGTTCAGAATTTCTTTGCAATTTGTTTTGTCCTTAACATGTATCCCATTGAGGGTGTACAATCGTTACTGTGTTTAAAAGTTTCTCAGATTCTTTTCTTTCTTTTGTGATGTTATCAATTTGATATAGAATTAGGTTTGTTTCTGCTTGTATTCAATTTTAACTTGTTCTCCATCCTTATTGTTTTAATTTTATTTTTTTAATATGTAAAAAATTACTGTGGTCCAAAAGTCAGAACTATATAAAAAGGATACTCAAAAAAGATTTTTTCCCTTCTGTTCTTCTCCCCACCCACATTTATCCTTTTGCTTTTTTTCCGTTATTATTCCCTGTACATTATTATTTATTGTTATCAAAATAGGTAACAGATTTCATAGTTTACTGTCTTTTATACTTTTGTGTCTTTTGGATAGATTTTCTTGGGACTCAGAAGCAAATCAAGTATGACCATTTAAAAAGACTTTTTAAAGAGGTAGTTCAACTTCTCATGCAAAAGAAATATTTTAATTTGCAGGGAAATCAATAGTCATCACAGCCTTGTCTTCTGTCATCAACACATTTCCCAATATTTTAGCATTATCTGGCAATTTATCCTAGATCTAAGCCTAAGCTACGTTTTTATTTAATGAGGGTGTTTACTTTTCAGTACTGTTGTTTTATTGAGAGATAAAGGCCATGTAAAAACCATTTTTCCAAGTAGTTCACATATATTTATATTGCACTTGAAACAACAAGCCTTTATCCTCTTTTCTCTTAGTTCTTTTCACTAGAAAACATAAGTATTAGGGAGAATGGACCAGGTACCCTTATTTATTGACGCCTCCTTATATGCCGGGCACGGCCCTTGGTGCTTTACTTGCATTACCTCGTTCAGTCCTCCCAGCAATCTTGCAAGAGAGACAGGAGATATCTTGCCTGTTTTACAAATAAGGAACTAATAGGAGCGAAGCTTTGAGAGAATTGGAAACTTACCCAAAGTTACATGGCTGGAAGTGGCAGATGGGGATTTGTCTGAACCCAGATCTTTATGACTCCAAGCAGATGATCAATTATGAGGATTTTTCCTGTTCTTAGAGTAAAATCATTTTTAATTGAGGTTTAGGGTTGACTTTGTATGAGAAAGAAGAAAAGAGAAAAATTGAAAATGGAGAAAAATGGTATTTCGATTTATGTCTTCCTTTCTTTTCAAGTTTCAGGTTTAAGATTTTAGCACTTCTTTCCAGGCTAAAAAAGGTCAAACTGTCACTGCTCTCCTGACTCCTGGAAATGTAGTTTTTGTGATGGATTACGGATGTTTTGTCCCAACGCTGAGTTTCCTTTAAGATGTAGGTGTATCTAGTCTTGGTAGGTTGTAAGTTTAGGTAATTTAAGTGCTTAGTGTCTCTCTCTAAATTTTAGTCAGCACTGCCAATTGAGGACAGATCACATGGTTAATATAAGGATTATCTGGGAAACCACTGGAAAATGACTTCTGATCTGTTCCTCCTCCATCTTTGCTGCCATGGTGATTTTTCTACTGCGTGTATTTGGGCATGACACCCTCACACACTGAGGAGTGACTCCACGTTGCGTTTAGGATAAAATCCAAACACCTTACAGACTTTAAGGTCCTTTTATGCCCCAAACCTTGCCTAGCTATCCAGTCTTCTCTTGTGCCTTTCTACACCCTGCGCAGCAGCCTTGCTGACCCACTAGCTCTTGCCCGTACATTATTCAGCCTTGGGACTCTCTATTTTTGTGCATGTTGTTCTCTCTGCTTTCTTGTACATGTTCTCCCTGTCCTTCCCTTTTCCTCTTCTCACCCCCACAACCTTGTTCATGTGGCACCATCTTTCAGCACTCCTGCTTCTGCGCTATGCCATAAAATGGCTTTCATCCAACCAGATGATTCAGAGAAAATTATTGTTAGTCATTCTAAACCATAAAACGATTCACAGTCTTTGCCTTCAGTGTTAAACCTGAATTTGTGATTACCATTATGTGTGTCTTCTCAGTTCTGGTACACTTCGTTATATAAAATATTTAGTGTTCCCTGTTTTTCAGATACTATTTTGTAATTTAACCTTCTCTGAATGTTTTACTTGAAATGACACGAAGCATAGTGTTTCTGCAATTAGAGCCATATGTTTCTATTTCTCCTTCCCCATAGTTGAAAGTAAGAAGTAGAGCATAATAACTTTGAAGGAAGAAATTGTGATAATATTTGCTTTCTGTGCAAAACAGAGCAGCTGTTTCCAAGTGTGCATGTCAATCTTATTTAAAAAATTAACAAGGTTAGGATGACATATTACTCTCTGATTACAGAAATTAAAGGATACCCTGGGTTTTTTATTTTTTCCCAACATCTTATTTTGAAAAAATTCAACCATACTAAAAAGTTGAAAGAATGGTACACTAAATACCCATATAATAAACACCTAGATTTTATAATTAACATTTTCTATACTTGATTTATTATGTATACATCCTCTATCCATTTATCAATCCGTGAAATTCTTGGTGTACTTCAAAAAAAACTTGTGGACATCAGTACATGTCACTTCCAAACACTTCAGAATGAGCATCATTATGTAAAAGTTCAATAGTGGTTTACATTTTTTAAGGCAAAATATATATGTACATGTGTGTATAATGAAATACACAAATTTAAAGTACACTATTAGATGAGTTTTTGCATTTACATACGTACCCCATGCCCTTATCAATCCAGATATAGGACATAACTGTCACCCCAGCAAGTTTCTTCATGCCCTTTCCCAATCAGTCTTCACCCCAACCCCTCAGAGACAACCGCTGTTCTAGTTTTGTTCACCACAAATTAGGTTTATCTTTTTTAGAGTTTTATGTAAATAGAATCATACAATTATGTACTCTTTTGTGAAAGGCTTCTGGCACTCGGCATAATGTTTTTGAGATTCATTGTATGTATCAGTACTTCATTCTTTTTTATAGCTTAGTAGTATTCCATTGTATTGAGTATATCACAATTTGTTTATCCATTTTTCTTTTAGTGAACACCTGGACTGTTTGTAGTTTGGGGCTATTGTGAATAAAGCTGCTATGAAGATTCTTGTACAAATATTTCTTTCTTTAGCTAGATATGTGGGAGAGGAATTGCTGGGTGTTTAGTTTTATAAAAAGCTGCAGACCTTTTTCAAAAGTGGCTGTATCATTTTACACTTCCCAAAATGTGTGAGTTCTAGTTGTGCGACATCTTCACCAACTTTTGACAAAGTTCTTTTTAGTTTTAACCATTCTGGTAGGTGTGCAGTGGTGTCTCATTGTGGTTTTAATTTGCATTTCTATGATATCTAATGATATTGAACACTTTTCAGTGTGCTTATTGGCTGTTTGTGAAAGATTTTTTTCAAACCTTTTGTCCATTTTTCCAACTTTTTATAATAGAAATTTTCATACAGAGAAATTAAGAGAATTTTACAGTGATTACTCATAAGTACACCACCAGGATTCTACCATTAATATTTCACCATCCTTGTTTTATCTCATGTGTATTCATCTATCTCTCTCCAGCCATCAGTCTGGTTTTTTTTTTTTTTTTTTGATATGTTTCAAAATAAACTGCAGGCATCTGTATACTTCTTCCTAAAGATGTCAGCATTTATGTCATTAACTTAGAGTTCAGTATTTATTTAAAATGTCCTTATTTTGAGAACAAATTGTTCATGCTTCTCGTTCTCATTTTCCTTTACCTCAATCCGTTGCCTGCCTTTCCTGACCCATTGTACTCTGAGATTATAGTCAGTCCCCCTGAGGTCTGATTCTGAATATTTCTTAACACACAGTAGTATTGCCCAAAACACTTTTGCCCATTTTTAAAGTGGGTTGTCTTTTAATTATGAAATGGTTAGAATTCTTTATAAATGCTTGGTACTTGTCAAATATGTGTTTTATGAATATATTCTCCCAGTCTGTGACTGACTTATTCATTTTCTTTAAGTGTCTTTTGATCAGCAAAAGTTTTAATTTTTTTTAAAGTTTTGATTTTTAATGAAGTCTAATTTATCAATTTTTTATGATTATTGCTCCCTGTGTCCTACTAAACCTTTGCCTACCCCCAAGCCATGGAAATATTCTCTTTTATGTTCTTCTAAAGGCTTTATAGGTTTTGATTTTACATTTATGTCTGTAACATGCTTCGAATTAACTTTTGTGTCTGGTGTGAGGTGGGGGTCGAGGTTCGTCTTTTTCCATATGGATTTCTGGTTGTTTCAGCACCATTTGTTAAAAAGTCTCCCTTTCCCCATGGGATTGCTTTGGCACCTTTGTCTAAAATCTAATGATCATTTAAGTGTAGATCTGTGTCTGGGCTCTCTGTTCTGTTCCATTGATCTATTTCTTAATCCTTATGCCAGTGCTACACTGTCTTGATTACTATAGCTTTACAGTCAGTCTTGAAATCAGGTGGGGCAAGTCCTCCAACTCCGTTCTCCTTTTACAGCATTGCTCTGGATCTTCTAGGTCTTTTGCATTTCCATTTCTATTTTTTAGAATCAGCTTTTTTTTTGTTTTGTTTTCTTTTGTTTTGTTTTTTTGTGTGTGCAGAAGATCAGCCCTGTGCTAACATCTGCCAATCCTCCCCCCCCCGCTTTTTTTTTTTTTTGCTGAGGAAGACTGGCCCTGGGCTAACATCCATGCCCATCTTCCTCCACTTTATATGGGACACTGCCACGGCATGGCTTGCCAAACAGTGCGTCGGTGCGCACTTAACTGTTTGCGCCACCGGGCCGGCCCCTCAGCTTGTTTTTTAAAAAATAAAAACAAAAAAAAACCTAGCAGGAATATGATTGGGATTGTGTTGAATCTATAGATTCATTTGGGGTGAGCTGACATCTTAATTCCAGTCCATTACTATATCTCTCCATTTATATAGCCCTTCCTTAATTTCTCTCAGCAGTGTTTTCTAGTTTTTAGGTATAGAGGTGCTTTTAGTGTAGAGGTGTTGTACAAAAATTTATTTTTAACAGTGTTGCTAATGAAATTGTTTTTTAAATTTCATTTTAGATTCTCTGACTTTATCACCTAAACATTGCTTTTTGCTCAGCTTTGATGATTTTTAGACTTCTAATAACCCTTTTTTAACTAATTGTCATCGATGCAGGAAGTCACTTATTAATTTATATTTCTGTGAAGGATAAGGTAAAAACCCCTTTGAAAGACATTTCATTCTGCATCAATTCAGATAAGGATTTATTTCTGCCAAAACTGCTAGAAATCTCTAGGAGTGAGTTTATGAGTGCCTGTGTGTTATGGTCAAGTGTGTGTGTAGATAATATGTGTTTTAAAGAAAACAATAGATAGCTGCTACATCCCGATCATTGTCGGTGGATGCATTTTGATTTAACGATTTTGTGATTGTTGTTTATTGATGTAGCATATATTTATTAAGTGTTGCACTCTGTGATAAATGCTAGAGCTACAAAGGAGGAAAGCTACAATCTCTCCTCTCGAGCAGTGCAACAGTTTAGTTCATTCCACAACCATTGATAATATTGGTGTTGTATTTGCTATAGAAACAGATCAACCAAATTAAAAAAAAAAAGTTGGTTTGATTTTCTTCATATGTTTTTGAAAATATTCCTTATCTGTTAAAAAGAGGACTTCTATATTATTACTGAACAGTATACTGTTTTCTTTATTTTAAATTGTCTCCATGCTTAAGTATGTGTACAGTATACAATAAGTGAACAGGTCCTTCCAGCAGCCTTGCCGTTTGTGACTGAAAATTACTGTCACTGAGCTGGTACATACTTTAGGAAATCTACTTTTTTTTTTCTCTACTCATACTACTAGCACCAGAGTCTGGAAACGAAAAGAACCTGCTTAGGCTCTAGAGAATGTGTCCATCTATTTAGGTTATGTGATGCTCCTGAGGTTCCATGCTATTATGAATGTTCTGAAGTGGTAATGAACCTCATTATGAAAAGAACTGATGATTACTGGTGACATTAATGTTGTTCTAAGCTGTATTTATTTAGCTATACACAATTTAGTGTTTTACAGATCTCTATGTTCAAGAATTGTCCTATTATATTAAGACTATTTCTAAGTTTTCCAGCCTTTTTTTCTTAGTTCATATGAAAATTGTATGTAATCTCATAAAAACAATAGAGATATACGTTGTCATATTATTTCCCAAGGTTTTTTGTGCTTCCTTATTAAATATTGTTTATGTATGTGTGTACATATAAAATCTTAATACATAATATGAATACATCTAATATCCCACTTGTTCTTTTCTTTCTAAATTTTTTTGGTTATATTTGTAATCTGTGCATAAACAGTCTCCGTTGTGACAAAGAAAATGTTTCTCCTTGACAATGCTTTAGGTGAATTTGCCCTGTTAGTTCCTATTTTCTTTCCTGTATCTCTCTTCCTTGTTAGAAGTTCTCACCCTCCTCTTTGAAATGTCCTAACTCCTCTTAACATATAAGTAATGTTCTCTAAGGTTTCCAAAAATAATCTGTGGGGAAAAAATTGAAACCACAACAAGCACAATACTCTGGAAAAGAAGAGTGATTATATGTAAATAAATAACTGATATCAATTTTTATGAGAAGTGTTTTCATTGTCAATCATTTGCACTTCTCATTCTTGGTTTTGCATTTTCTTTGGTCTTTTTGTGCTGCTTAGGTACTTAGCCTATTAGCTCTCTTAAAAATTGTTTGGGGGCCAGCCCGGTGGCGCAGCAGTTAAGTGTGCAGGCTCTGCTTCGGTGACCCAGGGTTCACAGGTTAGGATCCCGGGCGTGGACGAACACACTGCTTGTCAAGCCATGTTGTGGCGGCATCCCACATAAAGTAGAGGAGGATGGGCACAGATGTTAGCTCAGGGCCAATCTTCCTCAGAAAAAAGAGGAGGATTGACATCAGATGTTAGCTCAGGGCTGATCTTCCTCACAAAAAAAAAAATGTTTGATTATTCGTTCTAAAAATAGCAGTAGTATATGCTTACGGCAAATTTATGAGAATGAAGAAAAGGAGAGACAAAAAGGTTAATATGTATTTTCACTACTCAGATAATCACTGTTAAATTTTGTAGTATCTTCTTAATCTTTTTTCTGTGTAAGCTGTTTTGGTTTTAAAATGTCATTTATGTAAATTTGTTTCCTGGGGTTTTTTTGTTTTTTTTTTGTGAGGAAGATCGGCCCTGAGTTAACATCCGCCAATCCTCCTCTTTTTGCTGAGGAAGACTGGCCCTGGGCCAACATCCATGCTCATCTTCCTCCACTTTACATGGGACGCCGCCAGAGCACAGCCTGCCAAGCGGTGCGTCAGTGCACACCTGGGATCCGAACGAGTGAACCCCAGGCAGCCGCAGTGGAGCACGCGCACTTGATCCCTTGCGCCACCGGCCGGCCCCTGGGTTTTTTTTTTAAATTCAATTTTACATACTTTTTTGGTAATTTTTGCTTTATAAGCAGCAATGTATTTATTACATACTAGCTCGAGTGAGTGCATCAAATATAGTTCAGTTAACCAAATCTTTACTCTTGGACACTTAAATTGGTCTTTTTTGGCCATAGATTAAAACCTTTGTACATAATACACTACCACTTTTGAAAGTGTTAAAATACATTTTAATTCCATTTGTTAAAGTATTCCTTATTTAGTTGGCTCATGTAAAGTCTTAAGATGTATCCTGGCTAAGAGCACGGACTTTGGGTGCAGTCACTTCTGAGTTTAAGAATCCCAGCCAGTGACCTCACCACTGTTTTGATTTCTTCATCTGTAAATTGGGATGAAGGTATAATAATGTACCTATCTGTTAGGGTTGTTGAGGGAATTAAATGAAATGAAACAAAAAGTGCTTAGCATAGTGTCTTATACAGTCAGTGCTCAATAAATATCTATAGTAATTATTATTGTTGAATTGTTTCTATTTTATAAGAATAAAGGAGTTAAAATGAAATTTAGTCTCATTTGTATATTATGCCTAAAATATCATCTCCTCTATTTGAGTGGTTCATTGAAATATGTTTACATGGTAAATGAGAGAATTTCAGTTTGTGAGATAGCAAAAGTCCTCTTGTAAATTAATTTTGTAGTTAGAAATTCGGGACTGCTTGTTTCTCATAGATCATAGACTCTTCATTAAAATGTTTTTCTCTAATTAGCATTATTAGACTGCTTTACTAAAATTTGGCTTTGGAGTTGGTAGTATATCATGTCATCTGACTGTCCCTCAGGCATTCAAACTAGGTAGAATCCTTGTTATGTAGAAAAGTTTTTTTTTTCCAAATCTTGTTAATTCTTTTCAAATGGCTTCATTCTTAATATTTTAAAAGAAATGTCAGGCATAACTTATTTGCCAAAAAACATAGAGAATGACGATAGTGTGTAATATGTTAGAGTCATTTCCTAGAACAATATCAGAATCACATGAGGTAAGGAAATGTCTATTTTCCAAGAGTCAGAATATAATGATTTCTGACCGGTCTGATAAAATAAATTACTCATTTCTTCTCAATTTTAAATCCGTGAGAAAATTGTTAAGTACTTTCTCACTGGCTGTCTTGCTTCTTTTTATAATAGAGGTATAAATTTGCTTACCTAGAATTATAACATCTTAAAATTTGTTTAAATGAATTACAGGCTGTTACTATGAGGAGACAGTTTTAATATAGAAAATATCTTATTAGGGTTTAGTTATTTCTCATCATAAATATAATCCATGCTCATTTTAGACCATCTTTAAAATTCAAAAAGATAAAAAGCAGACCATGTAAGTAAACTAAGTCCTACCACTCATAGTATTTTGTCTTATCTTTTTTCATTCATATAATTTTTAGAAAAACAAAATGGGGACCATACTGAACATAGAATTTTATAGGCTCCTTTTCTCCTCTCACCCTCATAGTAGACATATTTCCTTGTTATTAAAAATTCCTCCGAAAACAAAATCACTTTTTACTTCTTTGACTCATTGTAAGCACCCAATAATTATTTTTCAGTTTTGAAGCCATTATTTCAGTGGCTGTACAATTTATCAGTATATGTGTGCCGTGATTTAATCACTCCCTTGTTGAATAACATCTAGCTCGTGTCCTGGCCTTTACTGGCATGGTAATGCTGAGACGAACACCACTGCACAGAAATCGTTGTATTTGTATATATTCCAGAATATTTCTTTAGAGTATAGTCATAGATATTTAATTACAGGGTCAAAGAGTTTAGACCTCTTTTTGGGTTCTTTATTTCCAGTGGCTTTCTAGAAATATATCAGTTTATACTTTGATTGGCAGTGTTTGACAGTATTCACAGCATTCTTATCTATTTGAAAAATTGTCATTAAGATTTTTAAAAGTTGACTTATATTTTACATACAATCACTGAAAGGCACAGATCTAAACTGTACAGTTTGATGAGTTTTTTTAAAACTTTATTTTGAAATAATTTCTGATTTACCAGAAAGTTGCAAAAATAGTACAAAGAATTCCTGTATATCCTCCATCCACATTCCCCTAATGTTAATGTCTTAATCTCACTTGCTTTATCATGCTCTTTCCATATCTATACATAATGTTTTTTCCCTGGACATTTGAGAGGAGGCTGCAGACATGTTGCCTTTTTGCCTCTAGAGACATTTAAGTGTGCATTTCCTAAAAATAAGGATATTCTCTTATATAACTACAGTACAATTATTTAAATCAGTAATTAACATTGATACCATACTATTTACTAATCTGAGACCTTATTCAAATTATGCCAGTTGTCCTAATAATATCCTTTATCGCAAAAGAAATAAAAATATGTTTTCCCTGTTTCACATTCTAGTCCAGGATCACATGTTGCATTGAACTGTCAGGTCTTTCAGTTTCCTTTAAAATGGAACAGTTCTGTAGTCTTATTCTTTATCTTTTTTTGTGTTTAAGACATTTGTGTGTGTGTGAGGATGATTGGCCCTGAGCTAACATCTGTGCCAGTCTTCCTCTATTTTGTACGTGGGATGCCGCCACAGCATGGCTTGATGAGCGGTGTGTAGGTCTGCACCTGGGATCCGAACCCACAAACCGTGGGCTGCTGAAGCAGAGCACGTGAACTTAACCACTGTGCCATTGGGCCTGAAGAGTACAGGTCAATTATTTTGTGGAATGACACTCACTTTAGGTTCATCTCTTGGTTCTTCCTGATTAGATTCGGTTATGCCTTTTTGGCAGGAAGATCACAGAAGTGATGTTGTGTCTTCTCAGTGCAGCATATCAGGAGGCACATGATATCAGTTTGACCCATTACTGGGGACGTTAACTTTGGTCACATGGTTAAGGTGGTGTCTTCCAGGTTTCTCCACTGTAATGTTACTATTTTTTCCCTTTGTAATTTTGTAATTAATAAGTATATTGTGGGCCGGTCCTGTGGCTTGGTGGTTAAGTGCGCGCGCTGCAATGCTGGTGGCCCGGGTTCGGATCCCGGGTGCGCATCGAGGCACCACTTCTCCGTCCATCCTGAGGCTGAGTCCCACATACAGCAACTAGAAGGATGTGCAGCTATGACATACAACTATCTACTGGGGCTTTGGGGGGAAAAATTAAATAAATAAAATCTTTAAAAAAAAAAAAATAAATAAGTATATTGTGAGGAAATATTTTGATATAATATTAATATCCTGTTCCTCATCAAACTCTCACCTATATAAATAGTTTTAGTG
Source organism: Ceratotherium simum simum (assembly GCF_057802395.1). NCBI lineage: Eukaryota > Metazoa > Chordata > Mammalia > Perissodactyla > Rhinocerotidae > Ceratotherium > Ceratotherium simum. The sequence goes on from NC_141925.1 coordinate 12,379,932, forward strand.
TCCATTGGTAATTCTTGCCTAAAGCAGTTATTATGCTGGTAATTGCTAAATGGTGATTTTCTGATTCCATCATTCCTTACGTTTATTAGATGACATTCTACTTTAAAGACAGACTTTCCTTTCTGCCCCTTTATTTATTAATTTACATCAGTGTGGAATCATGGAGTCTTATTCTATTAGTAAATACTGTTTATTAATAGAAATTTTTACTGTTATTATTTATTTTGATGCTCAGATGTCATATTTGGCCAATGGGAGCTCCTTCAAACTGGTTTCTATGTCCTTTTGACAGATTCCCATCATTCTTTGAGTATTTATTTGCTTTCTGGCACTGCAAGGTGTTCCAGGCTCAACTTCTTTTCCTGCCCTACCCCTGGAATCAACCATTTCTTCTAGGAAGTCTGGTTCATTTTATTTATTTATTTATTTATTTATTTATTTATTTATTTATTTATTTTTTGTGAGGAGATCAGCCCTGTGCTAACATCCCCCAATCCTCCTCTTTTTTTGCTGAGGAAGACGGCCCTGGGCTAACATCTGTGCCCATCTTCCTCCACTTTATATGGGACGCCGCCACAGCACGGCTTGCCAAGCAGTGCGTCGGTGCGTGCCCAGGATCCGAACCAGCGAACCCCGGGCCGCCTCAGCGGAGCGCGCGCACTCAACCGCTTGCGCCACCTGGCCGGCCCCAAGTCTGGTTCATTTTAGTGGAATATTTATAAAACAAGATCTGGGAACTAGATGTGTTCATTGCTACTCTTTGCTCATTGCTTCTAGATCCTCTCAGTAGACAGAAATAGGAAATACATGTATTTATATATACACACATACATCTATATCTATTCCTATCTATCAGTATCACTGTATATATTAAAAATCAGGCATCCTTACTGATACCTCTAGTTTCAGCCCAGCATCACAGGGTTCATTCTAGCCTTCCCCCTTTCCATATTTGTAACTTCTTTCTCTGACAGAAACCCTGCTCCCATCATCCACAATATACCACAATATATTTTCTTACGTGTTTAATTCTAGGATACACATAAAGTAGTCTCAGTATTGCTAACTCATACCACTGTGGAAAATAAATCTTCTATACTTTAAACAGGTGAAGTTTGTGGTCTGTAAATTATGTCTCAATAAAGCTGTTTAAAAAATATTTGCTAACTGGAGTTGTGTATTTTTTTACATTCTTTTTGTCTTTAGCCCCAAGGTATATAGTCAAAATATTGTATGTATTCAAAAGTTGCTAAGGTTGGTTCTATCCCCTCTTCAGTGTGTCCACGTTATTTATTTGAAAACAGTTGGGTTCATTTATTGTGTTTGTATTCAAATTTGGGTGTTCCCCCATCCTTGCAGATTTCATTAATTTATTTTTGAGCATGTTATGTATTAACAAGTTTCTAAAAGTGAAAACTATACAAAAAAAGATGTCTTTAGAGAAGTGTCACTGCCCACCTCTCTCTCCTGTCCCATTCCCATCCCCCCATCCTTTCCACCCTGGTTCCCCACCCACTGAAGGTGATCAATCTCATTAGTTTCTAGTTTATCCTTCCTTTCATTTATTTTCCCCTCAAGTAAGTAGCTATATTTTCTTCTTTCTCCTCCTTTCTTACTCCAAAGGTAACATCAATACTGTTGTGTAGTTTGCTTTTTTCCCTGAACATATTCTGAAAACCACCTCATATCAGTTCATAGATCTTCCTTAGTCCTTGTTGCAGTTGTGTGATACTCCGTGGTGTGGCTATACCGTGGTTTATGCAACCAGTCTCTTGTGTGGGGGCACTTGTTTCCAGTATTTTGCAGTTACAAACAATGCTGCAGTGAATAACTTTTGGCATATACCATTTTATGATGCTGGAGGTGTATCTTTCAGATAAATTCCTAGATATGGGATTGCTGGGTCAAAAGGTAAGTGCATTTGTAGTTTTGTTAGATGTTGCAAAATTCCTCTCCCAAAGGGTTGTACCAGTTTGCATTCCAATCAGCAATGTATAAGAATGTTTATTTCCCCCACAGCTTCACCAACAAAATGTGTTGTCATACATTTTTGCCATCTAGTATTTTGATGTAATTTTAACTGCATTTCTCTAGCTATGTAAGATTGAACATCTTTTCATATGTATAAGGGCCATTTCAGAATCTTTTTTTAGAGGAAGGTGTGAATTATCTGTTCATTTCTCTGTCAGGTTTTTAAACTTTTTAATTTTTAAAGACTTATTTAGGTATTAGGGAGATTAGCCCTTCCTCTTCAGAGTTTTTGTTTTGTTTTGTTTTGGTTTTTATTGTGGCCAAAATTTATCAGTCTTGTCTTTTATTGCATTTGGATTTGGAGTCATAGTTAGAAAACTTTCCCCGATGTCCATGTCGTAGAAGGATCCCGTCGATATTTACTTAGAGTCCTCATATGGTTTTTTTTTGCTGAGGAAAATTAGCCCTGAGCTAACATCTGTTGCCAGTCTTCGTTTTTTGCTTAAGGATGATTAGCCCTGAGCTAACATCTTTGCCAGTCTTCTTCTACTTTATATGTGGGTCGCTGCCACAGCATGGCTGATAAGTGGTGTAGGTCCACGTGTGGGATCTGAACCCGCAGACCTGGGCCGCCAAAGCAGAATGCACCAAACTTAACCACTATGACACAGGGTGGCCCCTTGTTTTTTTTTTAATTGAAGTAACATTGATTTAGAACATTGTATACATTTCAGATGTACATCATTATATTTTGCCTTCTGTATAGACTACATGATGTTCCCTACCAAGAGTCTAGTTTCCATCCATCACTATCACTGTGTAAATGTGCCCTTTTACCCCTTCCTCTCGCCCCTTCCCCCATCCCCCCAGTAACCACCAATCTGTTCTCTGATCTGTGTTTATCTTGCACATGAGTGAAATCACACAGTAATTGTCTTTCTCCTCTGACTTATTTCGCTTGTCATAATACTTCCAAGGTCCATCCGTGTTGTTGTAAATGGCAAGATTTCATCTTTTTTATGGCTGAATAGTATTCCATTGTATGTACACACACACACGCACTACATCTTCTTTATCCATTCATCCATTGATGGGCACTTAGGTTGTTTCCAAGTCTTGGCTATTGTGAATAATGCTGCAATGAACATAGAGGTGTGTATATCTTTTCAAATTAGTGGGTTTTTTTTTTTAACATTTTTATTCCTGATCCATTTGAAGTGTATTTTTTCCTAATAGGGCTCTTTCTCCCTCCCCTGCGTGGCACTTTTCTTTTTTCTGTGTTTTCCTGGTTTGCTTTGGGTATTTTTATTTTTTCTGTATGAACTTAAGTATCAACTTGTCTCGCTCTTTTAAAAAGCTTGTTGGTATTTTTATTGAGATTGTATTAAATTTGTGAATTAACTTACAGAAAAGCGACATTTTTATGATGTGGTATTATCCTATCCAAGAACAAGAACTATTTTTCTATTTGTTCAAGCCTACTTTTGTGTTTTTCAGGAGTTTTGCACATTTCTTGTTAAGCTTATTATGAGTTTTTATCTTTATTGCTGTTATTTATGGGGTTTTCTCTACTGTTATATTCTCTAACTGCTTATTGTTTGTGTATCTGAAGGCTATTGATTTCTGTATGTTTGGCTTTATCCTACTTGAAGTTTGCCTGTTTTCTTGAATCTGTAAATTTATGTATTTCATCAAATTTGGGGAATTTTCAGGCATTATTTTTGCAAATATGTTTTCTGCCTCATTCTTTCTCTGTCCTCCTTCTGGAACTCCAGTTACACATAAGATAGACTTTATGATTATCATCCCAGGGGTCACTGAGGCTCTGTTCTGTGTTTTTTTTAGTCTTTTTTTCTCTGAGGCACATAGTTTATGTTCATTCTTTCATTTTTATTGATATAATGGCTTATGAATTTGAATTTTTCTCTGATCTGCTTTAAATATATGCCATGGATTCTGATTATACCAAAAAACACTATTTTTTTTTAGGACTTCTTTCATTTCAGTTTGTATTTTTGCTCTTTTCTACGAGTTTATAGATTTATTAATATCCAGGTAGATAGGCCTTTTTAGTTTTTTTATTTTATTAAAAATTTATAGTATTATTGTATTGAGATCAGAGTATTGTTTATATTTTTTATTTTGTGTAACTTGCTGAAGTTTTCTTTCCTATCCTAAAATGTGATTCTTTTTTGAATATTCCATGTATATTTGAGAAGGTGTCTTCTCTGTCATGAAGGTATAGAGTTCACTATATATCCATGAGATCTCCTTATTGATTATGCTGTTCTGGCCTTGTATGTGTATCCTTACCTCTTTTTCATCTGCTTCATCTGTCTTGCTCTGAGAATGGCAGGTTCAAGTCCCCTGTTATTTGCGTGTTTCTGCCTGTCACATTGCATCTCTTATCCTTTTTCTTTTATGATAGTGGTTATGTTGTTTTTCATAGGCATAGCTGGTATATTCTCATTATTGGGTATGGCTTTCAGCATTAAAAGATGTCCTTGTTTGTCACATACAGTGTTTTTAGTTGAATTCTGTGTTTTCTGTATTCATGGTCGGTACCCCTTCACCATCCTGGTCTGTAACACTTACCAGTCCACCAGAGTTGTACAGGCCCGTCAGTCCTGTATGCCACGTCACACCACCAGTGCACACTTGAGAAATTATTCAGTTATTACACATGGGATTTATTTTAATTGTTTGTGGGGCCGGCCCCGTGGTGTAGCGGTTAAGTGCGCGCACTCGGCTGCTGGCAGCCCAGGTTCGGATCCCGGGTGTGCACTGAGGCACTGCTTGTCAGGCCGTGCTATGGTGGTGTCCCATGTAAAGTGGAGGAAGATGGGAACAGATGTTAGCCCAGGGCCAGTATTCCTCAGCAAAAAGAGGAGGATTGGCAGGGATGTTAGCTCAGGGCTGATCTTCCTCACAAAAAAAAAAAAAATTGTTTGTTTTTAAGATTCTTTAGAGCAATTCTGCTGCTCATTTGTTTTCAGAGTTAGATTCTCAGGTAAATAATCTTATATGGCATTCAAGTTTTATAAATAGTAGAGACTGTTGCAAAGTTATTGTATTACATAAAGGAATTTCTCTGTCTCTTCCCACAGTACCATTGTGGGTTTTTTTTAACAAATTTATTGAAATATAATTGACATACAATAAACTGCATATATTTAAAGTATTCAACTAGAGGAATTTTGACATCACTAAAATCAAGATAACATTTTCATCACCCTTAACAATTTTCTCATGCCCCTTTGTAATCCATTCCTCTTTCCACCACAGTTGCCAAGCAACCTCTGATCTGCTTTCAACCTCAGATCTGCAATCTGTCACTATAGATTAATTTGCATTTTCTAAAAGTTTTTATAAATGGAATCATATATACGTGTGCACTTTTTTGTCTGGCTTTCAGCGTGATTATTTTCAGATTTATCTACGTTGTTGTATGTTATTCTTTTTTATTGATGAGTAGTATTCCATTGTATGGATATACCAAAATTTATTTATAGTAGTCCCCCCTTATCCACAGGGGATATGTTCCAAGACCCCCAGTGGATGCCTGAAATTGGGGGTAGTACTGAACCCTAAATATATTATGTTTTTGCCTATACATACATGCCTATGATCAAATTTAATGTATAAATTAGGCACAGTAGGAGATTAACAACAATAACTAATAATAAAATAGAACAATTATAACAATATACTGTAATAAAAGTTACCATAGATCTTAGCAACCTCAGCATACAATTTTTTTCTTTCTTTATTAAGTCAAAAACTTTCACCTTTTCACTTAAAAGAAGTATTTTATAGATTCTCTTTTGCATGTCTGAATTGCCAGCATCACTACTCTTGCATTTTGGAGTCATGAAGTAAAGGGTTACTTGAACACAAGTGCTGAGATACTGTGACAGTCGGTCTGATAACCGAGACGGCTACTAAGTGACTAACGGGAGGGTAGTATATACAGCGTGGATGCGCTGGACAAAGGGATGATGCATGTCCTGGGTGGGAAGGAGCGGGATGGCGCAAGATTTCATCACGCTACTCACAGAACAGCACACAATTTAAAACTTATGAATTGTTTATTTCTAGAATTTTCCATTTAATATTTTTGGACCAAAGTTGACCATGGATAACTGAAACTGTGGAAAGTGAAACCATGGATAAGGGAGGACTACTGTATTCATTCACCTATGTATGGATGGTTATTTGCAATTTTTGGCTATTACAAATAAAGCTGCCTCTAAAGTTCTGTTGAAGAAACCATAGTTTCTTCAAAAGCTAAGCACGCCTCTACTATATGACCAAGCCCTTATACAAAAGAAAGGTGTATAAATATATATGCAAAGATTTATACATTAATGTTTATAATGAATTTATTCATAGTAGCTCAAAACTGGAGACTACCCAAATGTCCCTCAACAGATGAATGGATAAATAAAATGTGGTATATCCATAATAATGGATTACTACTCAGTAATAGAAAATAACCAACTGCTGGTAAATGCAGCAACCTGGATGAATCTCAGAATCATTATGCTTAGTGAAAGAATTCAAACACAAAAGACTACATACAGTATGATTCCATTTATTTGAAATTCTAGAAAAGGCAAATGGATCTTTAGTGATAGAAAGCAGATCACTGATTACCTGGGACTGAGTGTGGCAGAAGGATGTACTGCAAAGGGGCAAGAAAAGACTTTTGGGAGTGATGAAAATGTTCTGTATCTCAAATGTGGCCATGGTTTCACAGGTGTATACTTCCATCACAACTCACCAAATTATACACTTTAAATAGATGTGTCTTATTAGCTTTACACTGCAGTAATATTGATTTCTGTGTCAGATTAACCAGAAAAATATAACAGGTAGTTTTAGTTGTTAGTTTATTATAAGGAAGATGCTTATCATCTAGCCTGGACTATTGGATATAAGAATTTGCTTAATTAAAGAGAAACTTAACCATGTGAACATGATTAAAACACTGGAATAGATATCATAGAAAATAAAAAGATGAATGAGATGCAGTTCCAGATTTCAAAGATTGTAAATTTTACTAAGATAAGGAAGGAATATCAGGAATATGAAAAGTATCCAGACAAGCGTTGAGAGAAAGCATAGAGGAGTAGTTAAAAGCATCCAGTCTTTCTCAGTGAAGGTTCTGTGAGAAAATTAATCCCTACAAGTGTGATTAGAGTGACTATTTTCTCAGTTATCCCAAGGATGACATAGCTAATACCATTTTTGATACATAGGAGAGAAGTTACTTCATTCTATACACTGGACACCTTTGGGCTTTAGGGCTTAATTCTCTCACAGAATCCATTGAGAAAAGCTAGTAGACCGAAGACATACTGCCTAGGTTAAAAATCTCTCTTTTCCTTAAGAGCTGTGTAGCTGGACAAGTTACTTAACCTCTCAGGGCATCACTATGGATGGAGATAGTAGTAGATAGAGTTATTGAGAAGAGTAAACTGAGTGAATATATGTAAAGCACTTAGCACCAAGCAGAAATATAGTGCTCCAGTACACGGTAAGTGACATATAAATGTTAGTGACCAGCATCATCATCGTCTTCATTATCATTCACAGAATACTGAGTCCTCCCGTGACAGGTATCATGAGTATTCAGAGTGTGCAGAGGAAAAAGACCTGACTCTTTAGGGGTGTTGAGAGACATCCTAGAAAACTTCTGAAAGAGATTGATATTGGAACTAGTTCTTGAAGATTGCTTGAGTACAGTTTCCATAAACAGAGATCAGAAATAGGGAATTTCAGGCAGAAGAAAAAACTTGAGCAAAGACAAGGAAAACTCAGAGCGTATCAGGGGATACTAAGCAGTTTGATTTAGCTGAAGCGTGGGGAACGTGTTGGGGGTTAATAATGCTGCTCAGCAAAGTGGGAGACAAAGCACTGATGGCTTTGAATCCCAAGCTAAGAAATGTAGGCACAATTAGTAGGTAGAGGGAGAGGCCCAGATGAGTTTTGGTCAGTTGAATGACATTTGATGATTCATTTGGGCAGCATTAATTGAGCAGTGATCGTGTCCCGGGCATTGAGACTGCAGAGATGTGTAAGACAGCACGGATTGGTGTTTCAGTGTATTGTCTGGAGCTAGACCAACCTGAGGTCTAGGCTACCCCCTCACTTACCTTTTTTTTTTTTTAATCTTTATTTTTCCATTAAAGTCAAGCAAAGCCTATCTTATAAAATTATAATTTAGACCTGAGTATAGCATATAATCTTACAATCAAGGATATCTTAACTGCAGAAGGAAAACTTATTTAGAAACTGCCACTTAGAAAGCAAGCAGTGCGTGATCCAGAGGTAGAGTATGTGTGTTTATGTGTGCACCGTTGGGTGTTTAGAGTTAATGACTGATGCCAGTGCAAAGAGTGAGATTAATAAGAGAGAGCAGTTAGAAACAGTCAAAATCTTAGGATGTTAGAAAAGAGAGGAGTACGAGGGGAAATGCAAATATCTTGGCAGGCACAAGGGATCCTAGTGGAGAAGTAGGATTTATTGACCATAGTTTTGTAAGTAGGTGGGACGGAACTACAGTCCTAAACAAAGTGTCTGGATTCCCCTTGGCAAGAAAAAAGATTAGTTCTTCCTCAAGGACAGGAGGTAGAGTGGGAGTGGGAAGGTGGAGTGTAGCTTATGTCTGAAGACCTCAATATTAGTAAATCTAGGGGCCCAAATTGCTGAGAAAGGTGTGAGGGTGGTAATGTAGTGTGGTCTTGCTACACTACATTGGAAATGCTTTGGAACAGTGGCATAGTTGATTCAAAGGAGAGTCAATAAGAGATAAAGGAAACATTTTGGAGCATGTGTGAGGGCATGACATGATTTTTACAGGATTTGGTAGTCATCTTGCCTCCTTAATTTCTCCTTTCTTAGTTTCTCAAGCCGTGCTTGGTGTTATTTACACCTTTGTCATGACTCCCAAGATGGCAAAATAGGATGCCAAGTCAGATTAGGTAAACAAAGGCAAATATTTAATTCCCACCTCAGGATAATGTTGTGAAAGCCGAGCAGCAGAATAAATGGGCCCCTCTCCTATTTCAGTTGTAGAGTGAGGTAGTATTTCATAAACTTAAGAAATATATAGACCTTTAAAAACAATTAGTAGATGACTTAATTTTTATTAGTATAATGATGCTGAATTATGTACAACCATAAATGAAGTATAAACTCCTTGTGCTTAGTAGCACTTACACAACTACAAAACAAACACTTGTGCATATTATTTACAAAAATCTACAAAGCTAATGAAATTTAAATCAATATTTACTGTGACATGATGCATTTTTGCATAAATGTGACTGCTGCTGTACACCTGACAGTGGTGCTCACTGCTCGAGCACAGGCTCAGAGCCTGTGCTGCCACATGCCATGACGACTCGTTTCTCCCATGCCTTTTCTCTATTCAAACTACTGCAGGCTGTGTACCATGTTGCCTTCTTTAGACTTGAGTATGTCATCATCACAATGTCCAGCTCTCTCTACTTTTCATTCTTATATGGCAATACTTGATTTTTTTTCAATATTAACAAAATGAAAACTCAGAGTTTTTGAATTTTCTTAAAAAAGTCATCCAAAAATACATCCTTGGGTTCTTGAAATTATGTCCTAGTGTTTGTTCTACCCAATTCTCGGACCCTATGGCTGACTACTTGGCCGTGATTAGTCACCTTGGGGCAGTTTTTCTATTTCATTATTCCAGTTAAGTGAAAAAGTATCAGCAGCATTCTCTGCATGTATAAAAATTTCTAATTTAATAAATGAAATCTCAAGGAGTAGGAAGACACCAGAAGATATTAAGTGCCAGACCAAAAAAACGATGAACTTTATCTGCACCCCACTGTGGCTGGAAAATGTAGAACGTGTATGGTGTCATGGTTAGTGTGCTGGTCTGCATTTATGTGTGTGTGTGTGTGTGTGTTGCCAGAGAAACCCCAAACCTAGCAAACACGCAGCCATGGAGGATAACGGAGAAGGGAGATCGTTCCAGAAATGAGTCCTAACAGACTGCCCCATTTGGGGAGTGCTTGTCATGCCTGTGCTGGGTATTTCATGTGCACTTTTGCCTAGTTTTTATAACCACAAAGAACAACTATTGTTGTTGTTATTGCATTTCTACAGAGGAGGCAGCCACTGTGCAAAGATGTTGCCATTTTTCCAAGATCTCATAGATCTCACAACCAAATTATGTTTAACTCTAAAATTGTGTTCCTTCCACAAAACCATCCTGCCTCTAATCTTCATAAATCCATCTGTCATCATCCCCCTGAAATTAAATTACTGATTTTTCTTAATACATGCCCCTGAAAATCACATGTAAATTTAGTAAAAAGGAAAAAAAAAACTACAGGCTTTTCTTTTGGTGAAAAAAACGTTGGAGTCAGAAAACCAGGATTAAAGATACGTGTACATGTTCACCAGCAGAGTGACTTGAAAACACATCATTTTATATCTGAACTGCAGTTTCTTTTTTTCTCTTTTTTTTAATAAAATAAATATCAATACATGTTTCCCATGCCTCTCAGCTGCTGAGGATCAAAAGATCCTCAAGATCCTCAAAAGATATGCTAAATTTACTTGTGATCTAAAAATCAGTATCACAGATGGTGAACATTTGTTATTTTCTCATTGAGGGTTTCTTACATACAGTTCACTCTTAAGATAATTATCTTACCATTTTAACAAAATAGGAAACATCATCTTTCCCTCTTGTAGATTAAGCATTCTCAACAGGGGTGAAAATTGGTTCTTGGGGAATGGGCAAGAAAATCATTCTTTTTATGCATAAGGCACAGATATACATACAGTACATCAACATATATATAGTACATATATAGTACTATATATATAGTAACATATATACATATAGTAAATATGTGGTCTTAAAATTTCATGGAAAGTGATTAGGAAAATAATTATATAAAAAAGGGTCAGGAGATTGGGACAATGATGTAAAAAACATCGAGGAACACTGTTGTAGACAGTTTCTTGTTATTACAGGTGCTGACCTCAGCATCTCACTGATCGTAACTTCATGATGTGCCTTCCAGTCTTCGCTAGCATTTGACCCTCTTAACTTTTCACTCCTCCCTTCGATCTGTGCTAAACCTTCAAAGCTGTAGTCATTTCATTCTCCCTTATATTCCATAACTTGGAATTCAAGGAAGACTACTCTGAAGGTATGTAATCTTAAGGAAAGCTCTTAGTTGTAAATCTTCTAGCCAGTTGTCTGTATTTATGTTTATAAGTAACTATAAAGCTTAGAAGTAGAGAAAGGATTTGAATGACTTCTGAAAAGCTGGTAAAGTGTATTCTGTCATCTCCTGATTATCCATACTAGAGATTTGGGCAGGAGGAGACAAATGGCACCACTTATACACAGTGAGAACACTTTGACTGAGTGATGCCGCTATAACCTGGCGACCTGACTGAGAACGAGCTGTGAAACGTGTCCCTCTGCCTCACCTACCATTTGCTCCACCCTGCGTGAAGTTCTCTTCTCTCAGTCTAACCAGGGGTTAGTCAGCAAACTGTCAGTGGTCAAGTTGCCAGAGTTGCAGCTCACCTCTTCAGAGAGGGTAAAGCAAACACAAGGGGTGGTGCCATCTGTGCCAGTTGAGTCAGTGTTCTAGGATGAAAGATTATAAGAAGCACAAATTACAAACCAATTCATTAGGCTGTTTTGCCCAGCTGTAGTGCTCAGTTATGCTACAATATAATTTGCTCAAATCATCAATATTCCTTCAAAATCTTATCTTAGAAATGTCAGAAAGATTTATCCCTCATGAAACAGTCGTTTCCATAGGAACTAGTTAATCTGTTTACATCTGAAGTACTATACATTCGATATCCATGTATTTAAAAAGTGATGAAAATGAAGGACTTTTAAGATACACTGTCTGATTTCAGAGATAGCACTCTTTAATAGTCCTTTTTAAAATATATATATTTTAAATTATCAGGATTATTAAATTGGGCTTAATAATTATTAAATTATTGGGATTTACCATAATCATTTAGCAATCATCTAAGGATATAATATTTTATAGTGGTGTTTATAATGTTGAAAAGGAGAATATTAAGGATTAAATATGTATTTTATTAAAAATATGGTACCCTTAGGGAAAAAAAATAGGTGTCACCTAGACTGAAGTTTTTCTCCCTAAATGCATCCAATCTGACTACGTCCATGTAAATTTTGTAACACTGAGGCTCAGAAGTGTGTGAAGGAGCCCCAAAGTGTACCTGCATTGCTTTAGTGAAAGGCTACCTGAGGACCTGTTGCAGAGTACCAAGATGTGGAAGATGAAAAGAAAAGGGCGTCTTCTCCAAGAGAATCTTCTCTAAATCACAGTGTCAAGAATGCTACAAGAGAAGTAGCATTCTCTTCTCTACAAGAGAAGACTCAATATTTAGCAATCCCCATGCATTCTGTTACTAAGTATTTTCTTCATTACTTTTGAATGTTTTTATGTTGGTGAAACATTGCCCAGTTGGTAATATTCTCAAATTTTTCCTTATTGAAGTACAGCATCATCACAGGATAATCTTTTTTATCAGGAGTTTTGTAAGCATGTATTGACTCTGCCAAGTTTTTGTGTAGGTCCCTTGAGCCGTGTTTGTTTCTGTTCTGATTCCCTGAAGCCTTTCTTGGATTGTTCCTAGTTTCCAAGGCATACAGTTTTTCTCACGCTTATTAAATATCTGTGCTTGGGGTAGTGGGAAAATTGACTTGATTTATGGTAGTCTCTCTCATACTGAAACAGCTCTTTTGAGCGTGTACACACAAACACTGTGGAAGCAGATTTATCTTAGCCAAAGTGACTTTAATCGCCTATCATTTGAAGTTAAATGTCACTCATGACGGTAGAGCCAAATGACACTGAAGATGATGTAGCACATACCGTAAGGAACAAGGGCAGACCTACTGGAAAGCGGTTCGTGTGACAACTGTGGGCTCAGAGAGAATGCAAGTCTTCCTTCCTCCATCCCTGATTCAATCCAAAAGACATTATGTGGGGCTGAGCAAGGCCCTGAGAGTGGGGGCAACGGTCCAGTGCAGGGCTTCAGAGCCCATGTGGGGTGAGGAGACATCTGCATAGGGCTTGGCTACAGCAGTGATAGTAATGGGATGAACAGGGTGTCCATGAGTGGGGTGGCAGAGACCATGGGAGACAAGATTCTCACTATAGGAGAAGGGGGTTACAAATATAGAAAAGAGAAAAAAATGAGAGTGAACCTGTGGCATTGGATTGGCATTGGAGGCATCAGGGTGAACTAATGGTTTTCAATATGTATGAATAAATATAGGTGTACATACTTAAATAAGGACTTATATTTACATCTGTTAATATGGAGAGATGTAAATGTGTGTGTGTGTGTGTGTGTGTGTATAAACTCACAGGCATATTCCCTAACTCTGTCTATAGAGAAGGCCTGGGAACAGTGACACCCTAATAGCAATGAGTACACCAGCATTCACACATTGGTTTCTCAACAGAGCAGGAAAAATAAAGGATGAGCCCAGAACATCTTGTGTCAGAAAGTAAGAAAGGGCTCAAAGAATGATGGGGTCATGATAATAAGAAGCCAGCTTGAAGGGACTCCCACTGGCCAAATCTGGAATAATTTGAGCATCAAAATAAATAATGATAGGAACATGTTGTAACTCATTGAATAAAATAGGAATCCATGAGTCCATGCCGATATAAATTGATAACATAAACCAGATAGAATTCTTTTTCTTACAGTAGAATGTGCCAGTAATAAATGGAGAAGGAATGACAGAATTTTCAAAATAACCATTTGGCAATCATCACAGTAATAAGTAATTCAGCCCCACAAAATACTTAATTACAAAGAGAAAAACTAACTTTACAATGAAGAAACCTGGCCAATACCATCTTAATTAATCAAAATAAACATCATCAGTTATCAGGCAAATTGAATTTGTGCACCACCTGATAGGATGCAGAGAACACATCACTACCTCAGTGGTATTTCTGCCAAAACCTGAATCTAATTGTGGAGCCACATCAGACAAACTCAATTTGAGGGTAATTCTACAAAATAACTGGCCTCTAATCTTCAAAATTCAAGGAAAGAAAAGTCAAGAAAGACTGAGGAACTGTTTAAGATAGAAGAAAACTAAAGAGACTTGGTAACTCAATGCCGTATGTGATCCTGGTTTGGATCCTTTTGCTATAAAGGGTGTTGTTGGGACAATTGGTGGAACTTGAATGGAGTCTATGGATTAAATGGTAGTGATATATCATTGTTAATGTCCTGATGTTGATGGTTATTTTGTAGTTATATAGGAGAATATCCTTGTTTGTAGGAATTACACACCAGAGGACTTAGGGTAAAGAGGTATCATGTCAGAGCCTACTCACAGATGGTTCAGGAAGAAAAAGCTCTGTGAATTTGAAATTATTTCAAATTTTTTAAAATAGCAAAATAGGGGCCGGCTCAATGGCATAGTGGTTAAGTTCACGCGCTCCGCTTCGGTGGTCCGGGGTTGGCAGGTCCCGATCCCAAGCACGGACCACTCATTAAGCTATGCCGTGGCAAGTGTCCCACATATAAAGTGGAGGAAGATGGGCACAGATGTTAGCCCATGGCCAGTCTTCCTCAGCAAAAAGAGGAGGAGTGGCAACAGATGTTAGCTCAGGACTAATCTTCCTCACCAAAAAAAATAGCAAAATAAATGTTCTTTGAGGCATATTCACCACTAGAGAAATTATTATTTCCTTTCAAAACTACAGAGACAAGATTTTTGATATAAACCTACAGCAGGACAATGTGTTTCCTTATTGAGTTTTTTTGATATTTATTGGATACAAAAATAGTAAGCTTACAGAGGATCCTTAAAAGAGAATTGTTTTATTTTTAACCCGCTCAACACACACACGCACAAAGCGAGTAAAGAATTTTGAAGGGGCTGATGTAGCTGTATGTGTACTCAGGTTTCTAAACTTGTGGCCTAAAAACAGTTGGGCAGGATTTAAAAAACAACATCCTGAAAAAGAGAATATTGGAGTTTTATTGTTTTTGTTGTCCTTTTTGCAGAGTATTTAAGAATATAGGCCCTGCAGCCAAGCTGCCTGTTTGGAATCCTGGCCACCACTTATAGGATGTGTAACCTCTGACAAAGTATTTCATCTTTCTAGGCCTCAGTTTCCTCGTCTGTAAATTGGCATAATAATGTTGAACTCACAGGTCTGTCACCAGGATAAATGAGATAATATATGAAAAGCACTCAGACTGTGGCACATTGTGAGCACTAAATCAAGTTGGCTGCTGTTGTTATTATTTCAGGAAAAGTTAATGCTTTCGTAAAAGAATTCTAGTATGATTATGTTGGCTTCCTTCTCCCTCATCAGGAGTAGAATTACTAGGCTATAAAATTTATGGCCTCTGCTATTAAACCTGTCCCAGGATCAAACTAAAGCCTGGAAATGGAGCGTATTCTAGAAGACAGCAGGCATTGCAATGCAATAAAAAAAGACTTCGGCTTTGGAGAACTAAGACTGGTTCAATTCCAGACCTGCCACTTACAAGCTTTGTGACTTTAGTCTTCATCTGTGAAATGTCTGTAATGTACAAATCATCATAGCGATCACAAAGGGCTGTTGGGGATTAAATGAGATAAACTTTGCAAAACTTCTAATAAAGTGACCGACCAGAAGAATGTCTTCAAAAAATGATGGTCATTTTCTTAGTCCTTTAAAGGTGCAGGAACAGTGAATTTAGAAGAATAAAGGCCTTAGGATCAGAAATAGTAGCAGAGCATTTGCGGGCATTTTTGAGAAGTGTGATAAGCTTGTTGCTGTTTATTCCTGCAGGGCTTTAGACTACCAATGATGGGTTTAAATTGCTTCATAAGGAATTTCATTTGACATGTCATGTGTTGTGTAATCCCATTCTCAAAAGAGGCTGGAGAAGAGTAGATAGCTATCTTTCTAGAACAGCACCGGTTTAGTGCATAAGGACAGAATCTTCATCTAGTCCCCATCTATGTTTAAATGGTGAAGAGAATATTGATTTTTCTGGCTATAAAAATGTAAGCCTTTCTTTATCCCACAGAAGGATCATGTCAGATGCACAGTCAAAATGTATGTGTACATTTTCTTTTAAAGAGAAAATGTGCTTCCTCTAGAGAACATTTAATTGTTCATCTAAAATTAGTGACTCTTGGTCCTTGATCTAGGTCTTCTTTAGAACTCTGAGTATTATCAAAAGACTTTTTCCTGTTGCACTATCTTCTGCTTTAATTCATTCACTCAATCATGCAACAAGTATTTATTGAGAACTCCTAATATTCCAGGCACTCTGCTAGATGTTGGTTATAAAAAAGTGAACAAAATAGATCTCTCATGGAAGAGGATTCAGTCCACTGCTCTTAAAACCTCTGATGGGTTTTATGGGAGCTCTTTGTAAAGGAGCATACTTTGATCCATTAAAAAAAAAATCAGATTCTTTTGGCTACAGCTATAGATAAATAACGTGTTTGGTGTGTGTGAAAACAGGCTTGTCTCCACATTTGCCAGCAATTGCCATACCTAGAGATTACCTCTGAGCAGCATCCCTTGTGCCTGGTGGACAGCAGTCTGTGACTTGCAGGAGAGGTGCCCGTTGTTGATAGCTTATGTGAAATTAAACTTGGGCTGGTCACTGGTTGAATCTGTTATGAAATAGAAGCTCTCGGTGTCTCTGCTTTTAATACGTGGGAGGAGATTTTTCCTTAGAACAATCATGGCGATGTTAACTCTCTCGAGAAACCAACTAGCGGCTCAAAGGAAAACTGCTGCTGTGGTCTGGATTGGCGAAGGCAGAAAGCTGCAATTACAGTACATTTCCCTATTACAAAGAGCGCTGGCTTTGCCAGGGAGAGCCGGACGCAGCAAAAAAGCACACCAGAAAACAACTTTGGTAGTGAAATACCTCTGTTGTTATCCAGAAATGTTAGTAGCATGTTTATTCAGTATGGTGCCTCTGCTGAGATAAGACCCGCTTCCTTTGGATGCCCTAGACTGCCGTTTATTTAGCTGGAGAACTTAATGAGTAATGAATGTGCTTGTCTGGCTGATAGAAAGTATTTCCACAGCCTGCGGCTGTGTTTATAGAGAGCCAGAGAGAGACCACAGGCAGCAATTTGTCTTCTTAGGTATCAGCAAAGTCTTCTCTTTCAACAACTAGAGGATTTATTTTTAACTGCTTGACTCAGTGTTTGTCAGATGATTCGGACCATCAAACTGCAGATTGAAGTCCCCAGCGTGGGGGAGGCTGGAATGGCAAGGGAAAGGGGGCTGGCTGGGAAAAGGGGTGGGATTTCAGCATCGTGTCTCCGTGACTCTGCCTCCCAATGTGGGAGAGAGTTTAGGGCTTCCAGCAGCATGAGTATATTTGCAGGTCAAGCTGGAAACTGAAGGGTAATGGCTGCCTTTGACTGCTTAAAGACATAATTGCCCAGTGATTGGGGTATTGTGAGGAGGCACCCAGGACCCAGGGACCAGAGTATTCTGAGCACGCCAGCCTCTGCTGTTCGGCAAATTGAGCTTTTCTCCTGCTTGATGCTGCCTGTCTTCAGAAGCCTCTCACCATGATCGATAGCTCCAAGAAGCAGCAACAGGGCTTCCCAGAGATTTTAACTGCTGGGGATTTCGAGCCATTAAAAGAAAAGGAATGCCTTGAGGGGAGCAACCAGAAAAGTCTCAAGGAAGGTCAGTTTGTCTGTGGACAGGGACAAAACTGCTAAATTCACATTCCCGTTACCCAGGCTGAGGTGTCTGCTTACCGTGCCGTGTGTCTGCTCTCTCTGTTCACTCGTGTACCTTACCCATTCTAAGTTCTTTGAAATGAAAGCTTAATGCTGTTCTTGGTAGCTCTTTCTAAAGATTCATTAACTGATAGAACTCTGGGGATTTTGCGATAGTTAATACAGTAAGGGGCTTAGGAAGCCAACCTCATTTCAGTAAAATCCTTCTCGGTTCATGTTGTATATTTTCTCGTGTTCTCCAATTTTTTTACCCCCTGCCACCTTAGAAGAGGCCATTTCCTTTTCAATATATCCAAAACACTGTTTCTTTTAGGTCTACAAACATAATTCCAGGAAATTTAATTTTTTCCAATTAATGTTTATGGTTTTTATTGTTTAAAACCAGGAAGGTAGCTAGCTCTTTCTCAATTGTCTTTAAATGATTGGTTTAATTGGTTATAATACACATTGTATCTTTTTATTTTGTTTTGTTTTTAAAAGCACACTGCTTAGTTTTGTGATTTTTTTTTTTAACAAAGCAAAGAATAAGCTTAAGAATGCTGTCAATTATTGTTAGTGGCCACTGCACATGTACCTCACTGATTGATTTAAGAAAATGGCCAGAGGTTTGGGCGTTGCTGTCCTCTGCCCTGGCATAGTAAAGTGTGGCAAGACCAGTGCACAGCGTGCTTTACTGTAACAGCTGGAGATCAAGGGCCATGGTTTAAGAAAGTCAGGATCTACAGAGACTATGTTTTTCCTGAATTTGAGATATGAAGGTCACCCCCCTCAATACTTGTTTAATTTGAAATTTGATTTTTTAGTGTTCTTTGGGAGGAAAATCCCCCACAATAACCCCTTTTCATTTTGTCTGCTTTCAGCTCTTGCCGTCAGCTACCCACTCACCTCTCCACCCGCTCTTGCTCATCTTATAGAGACCCAGAGAGTACATGATGTAGAGTTATCTGCCTAAGGAGCAGTTTGAGCTTCTTCCAAAAGGATATTCCTTTCTTTTTTTCTCAGACATTTAGAATATGAGAAGGAGATGATAGATTGTTACAGATTTAAAAGATAATAAGAAACAATAGTTGGACTTGCTAGAGTTGAACTACTTTTGGGTAGAAAAAACTTCTAGATTGAAACAAATGACACACAATGAAGTATAAATAGCTGTTGCCAGGACCTAAACAATGAGGTCGCCTCTCCTTGTGCACAGCAAGCCTTATTGTAGGTTCTTACAAAATCAATACCAGTGGAGTTTTTAGGACACGTTCTGGAGACTCGCTGAGGGGAGCTTAAATTTTTTAAACTGTTAACTTAAAAAGATTATCTAGGGGCCAGCCCGGTGGCACAAGCGGTTAAGTTAAAGTGCGCGCTCCGCTGCGCTGGCCCAAGGTTCGCCGGTTCGGATCCCGGGCGCGCACCAACACACTGCTTGTTGAGCCATGCTGTGGCGGCATCCCATATAAAGTGGAGGAAGATGGGCACGGATGTTAGCCCAGGGCCAGTCTTCCTCAGCAAAAAAGAGGAGGATTGGCATCGGATGTTAGCTCAGGGCTGGTCTTTCTCACACACACAAAAAAAGATTATCTATGCATCATTTAAGTCAAGTTCAAGTGTTAAGCTCCTATTAATACCATAAATTTAAAACAATTTTTGTGCTACTTAAAAAACTGGGAAAGTAGAGAAAAATGGAATAGGAGAAATAAAAAGATGTTGCAACAGCAGAGTATGATAAAGGAGCATAGAAAGCAAGGGTTAAAAATATAAAAACAGGATAGGAGAATTATGAACCGGAACAGCAAAGTAGAGTCAAGATGATTACATAATGTGTAGATTCTTTCCCTAACATTTGTAACCATGCTTTCACTTTACACATATGCAGTGGTATAATGTCAAAAGAGCAAGAGCTTGGACTCACGAGTGAGATGGACTAGGAATCAAATCCCAGGCGCACTATTTTCTAGCTTTGTGACCCTGGACATGTTCACTGCTCCGAGCCTTCATTTCCTTATTTGTACAATGAGGGTAAACAATACGTACTTCATAGTGTTTTTATGAGATGCTTGGTTTAATGCCAGTTTGTCATCCCTCTTCTTATTTTTTTAACCCTTTATGTTTTCCTTTTATTTAAAATTTAATTTTTAAAATCCTGTATATCGATAAAATAGAGAAGTATTCTATATATTACTGTTATGTAAATTCATGGGTATAAAGAGATAAGGGGAGAGAACTTTAATATTTAAAACATTCCACAGATATGATTGGATGATCAAATTCATTTATCTCACCACAGTTGCATTGAACTGGCTTTTGCTTTATGTCTCAGCAGACTGTATTTGTACTCATTTTCTGCTAGAGATAGGGCTGAGGGTAAAAACATAGAGCTGTCAAGAGTGATCTATTATCTCAAAGGTAGTGACATTGAAAGAGGATTAGATCTGAGTTGAATTAGAATGGAAAAAATAGGAGAAATTTTGCAGAAAGCTCCTTTTTTGTTTGGAGTAGTGTGAAAATAACTTGGTTGCTATGCAGGATTGAACTCCTGGAATTCAGTGTGTCACAGTCACTGCCTGCAGACAGACACCAACGGTCAGCTTATTCGACTCGTAGAGTATGACATTGCAGCAAGCCACTGCTGCGCTTCACCTGCTTTTAGCTCTTGGGTCATACGTCAGTTTTATTAATCCATGAAAGTTGGTTGATATGGCAGCCATTGTTCAAACGCTAAAACGCTCTAGAGTCTAATCAGATCCTATGCCATTTTGTCAAAAGAGACAAATCTATAAGTGACTATTAGTAATGTCTAATGGTCTATGCCTCGTGTTAAGGAACACTAAAATATTTATTATATTTCACATGAATAGTGTTTGGTTTTCCACTCATTTTTGGCAAAGTTGGTTTTTGTATTTGTTTGTTTGAAAGAACAAACTCTGGGATTTTTTTAAATGTCTGAATAATAAGTTTCCAGGTAATGCAGGAACGATAAATTTTGGTCCATTTAGTTCTAATCACGCAGACACAGCTTGGTCTCTCTGGTGTTTCTGATGTGTGTCTGCTGTAAGGGGTTGGAGTCCACTCTGCCTCTCAAGTAGTTGCTCTAGTTCTTGCTTATATTGGGACATTTTAGAATTCCTGTTATTGTTGACAGTGCTAGTTAGCTGAAATTATTAATGGGGGAAAACAGACTTTGTAAGCAAGTAATCATTGGTTTCAGAAGTTTATGTGACACCTTAACAAGAAAATTTAAGAGGAAAATGTTCTAAGTGTCGACTGCCTATGTATAGTTGTCATCCATACCAGAGAATTGTTTGGATAGTAAAGCAGTATCACCTCACAGTTTTGTTAGTGCTTATATAAACTTTTTGATAAATACCAACCCATGTGTGTAGTTGAAGAATTTAATTATTTTTCTGCTTTAGGTGAGAATAGCAATAAATGTCATGAATTCTGATCAAATTCAAAATAGGGAATTTTCCTTAGAATAGTTTCTTTTGTTAAAGCAGCAATAGGGAATCTCAACTTTTGACTTATCCACAAAAGAGTTAGAACATTTTCTATTAATGTCCAACACGGATGAGATTTAAATTTAATTTCTGGTTCTACAACTAAAGGATATTACAAATCTCTGACTTGACAACTTAAGAATTAATAATTAACAAATTTTGAGAGAAAATCAAGTAAATTGAGATGATTTAATTCAGATAAGTGGTTTGAGTCATTACTGAGATAATGAATCATAATACCATTGCTACCAGCTAGTTATATCCCATATTTATCAAAGACAAAAACGGTAGCAAATGGATTTAAAGAGGAAAAATTGATGTTCAATATACAGAGCTTTCTAATGGTGAAAATGAAATACCGCAGAAAGAAAACTGGGTTGTGTGTTAATTACTTTGACTAAACTAACTGCTCTAACAAACAACCCCCAAACTCAGTGTTTTAACAAATCAAAGTGCATTTCTTGCTTAAAACATAGTCCAAGGTGGGTTGGACAGCTATCCTAGCCAGCTGTCCTCCAAGTATGACTTGGGGATCTGGGCTCCTTTCATTATGTGGCTCAACCATGGGTGTGGGGGGAGGAGTTACAGATTTGGGGGACTACATTCACAAATCTGTCACAGGCTGGTTAATAAGAGTTGCGATCAAGTGTGTGAAATTTTATGGTAGATAACAGAAGGCAGTGGAGGAGATTAATGTGGTGTACTGGGACATGGCTATAGTAGATCTGTTTATGAAAAAAATGCACATTTGTCTGAGATATTCTGAGTAATCCAACCTGGGGAAAACAGATTAAGTAAATACCTTTATCAAAGCATCAAAACTTTTTTAAGTGATGGAAATTATCTCATACATACTCCCTGCACTGTTCATTAGCCACATATGGCTATTTAAATTTAAATTAAAAATAATTCAAGTGAAATAAAGTTTTTAAAAATTCAGCTCCTCATTCACATGAGCCACATTTCAGCTTCTCAGTATGCACATGTGGTTAGTGGCTATTGTGTTGAACGGTGCCGATTATAAAACATTTCCATCACTGCGGAGAGTTATGTTGGATGGTCCTGCTCCTCACTTTCCTCCTTCGTGCCTTTGCCCACAATGTCCCTCTCACCCCAGCTCTGCAGGTCAAAGTCTCTTAAAACCCAGTCCCTGCGCCGCTTCCTAAAGAAAGTCACTTGATCCTGTTAGATAAAATTAATTTCTTCTCTCCTGTATATTCCCAATAACTTGATCTACATCTCTTTACGGCATTTCCCCTTTGGCCATTGTGATAAATATCTGTACTATCTTCACTATTAGACCATAATACTTTTTGGAGATAGGATCATTGTTTGGATCATTTTGTACCTCACCCCCAGTGTCCTGCATCTCATAATAAACATTATTATTATGCAACAAGTATTTAAAGAGTATTATACCCCTCCCTGCCTTCTTAAGCAGAATATAATTTGAACGATTACCTTCAGATATAATTTATAATTAAATTATAAATTAATGGCTAACCCAAAATGTAATGCATTGGTGCCTTAAGGCACTGTTGAGGTGTATAAAATCATTTGCCCATGCACAGAATGATCCCTAGATCATTAATAGATTACTAGAATTGTTATTTATTGTTTGATTTTTGTCATCTGCCACTTTCAGCTATTCTCCCTTTTCTGATTTGCTGCTTCTAATCTTCTTTAACGTAAGCAACATATTAACAAAATGTAATAGTGGGATCCTGATTCCATTGTTGAGTCAACTAAAATTTATTGAGCCATAGTGGGAGAGACAGACAAACAGGCGATTGAAGTAAAGAATGCTACAAAGCCTTCTGTAAGTAAAGCACATGAATTTTGCAACATTTTTTTATTTCTCTGGGAATTTCTTCTTTGTTTTCTGCCAATGTTCTACATACTTGAAAGTGTTATACAAGTGAGATATCACTAAATTAATGTTTTTAAAAAATAAATTTAATATGCTCCTTATAATAAATTGAAATAACCACAGGTACAAAGGAAAATGTAAAAGATTCCTCTTCCCAAATATGATTCAATGTTTTTTAAGACTGGGTGCATACTACTTGAGAGATTAAATTATATAATTTTTTATTAAAAATAGTTTCATTTGGTAAAAATTTGAGTGCTTCTACACAGCATCATGCCAGGGGTTGTAAACCATCAAGGAGCTCACAGTCTAAAAAGCTAGAAACTGAATGATAATATAGGAGTTAAAATATGCACACACATAAAAGGGACAGCAGACGAAACCCATGTGCTTTGGTCCAAATGAGTGAGGATTACAGACTGTAAGGGCCAGGCCTCTCTCTTGCTCTCTCTTGTGCTTCAGACCTATATGGTCGTCTACATCCCTGACATCTCCAGTGGCCCCCTTACTTCTTCCCGTGAAACATAATCCACCAGGGTTTCCTATCGCGATTAATGGCACCTCTGTCCACCCCTTGGCTCACGCCAGGAACCTAAATGGGAGCCATCCTTGACACCTTCTTTGACCTCCTCCTCAAAACCTATTACCACATCCTGTTACCAAATCTGTTGATTCTGCCTCAAAATTATTTCACTTATCCACAGCACTGTTTCACCATGGCCACCACCCTTGTCCAGGTCTCCTTCCTCACGTAGAATCTTTACAGGAATCTTGACTTAAGTAGAAAGAGAGCTGCCTAGCTGAGCTCTCCCCACCCACTCTGGCCGCTTTACTGAGTGAGGCCCTGAGTCTGTCTCCAGAAGCGTGTTGTACTTCTCCCTCCCTCTGCTGCTATTCTCTCCCAGAATGCCTCTCCCTGCCCGGCCCCACCCCCACCCCAGTGGCCTGAATAACTGCAGCTCATCCTTTCATCTGCGTCATCATGCACAGTTGCCTCGAGATGAGGAAAGCACACAAATTATGGCAGTTCTCAGTTCTCTTTATGTTTTGGTGGGCAAATTGGCACATGCGTGTGTGTATGTAGGTGTATGTATGAGTGTATATATATGACTATATATAGACATACTTGTATGTGTGTCAGTCAGTCCCATTTCTGAATCCACAAAATAGGAAACAAAACCAAGATATTGAGCCAGGATCAAGTGAACTCAAGAGAGTGGCTTGTGCTGACTATTCTGGGAAGAACTGGAGGTAAATAATATTCCATGGTTTTCCTTTTTCATTGTTAACTGTCCTTTTATTCAGAGAGCCTGCCTTAGGAATTTACATTAAGACATTTCAGAATGTTTTATACAACGTGCATTTTCCCATTTTAGAGGGGTTAGGAAAGAGCTTTAACCCACACCTATAGCTGCTCGCTGAAATTCGAATACAGTGGTGGAATATAGAATTTCCGATTGCCCCCAAAATAAGAAAAATAAACATTATCTTCTTGTGGAACCATAAAGGGTAAGAAATCTAGAAGTTCAAGTGTAGAACCAGCATTGTCCTACGGATTAAAAATTAATTGTCTGAAAAAACAAATCAAGTATTGCTTTAACCTCTTTACATTGCTGGTGATCAGGCAATGGGTGGATGATTTTGCTTTTGAAGTGCCTGTTATTTGTGTTGTATTTCCATTTATCCTACTGCATACTTTATTTCCACTGCTTTTTAACCAGATGAGATTTTGTGTGTGTGTGTGTGTGTGTGTGTGTGTGAGAGAGAGAGAGAGAGAGAGAGAGAGAGAGAGAGAGGAAGATCAGCCCTGAGCTAACATCCGATGCAAATCCTCCTCTTTTTGCTGAGGAAGATTGGCCCTGGGCTAATCTTCCTCTGCTTTATGTGGGACGCCGCCACAGCTGGCTCCACCAGTGGTGCATCGGTCTGCGCCCAGGATCCGAACCTGTGAACCCCGGGCCACCAAAGCAGAGCACGCAAACTTAACCACTATGCCACTGGGCTGGCCCCCCAAATGAGATTTTTTAAATGTATATGTGTATAATATCTTCCTGTATGTCTGCCACAGGCTAACGTTATCCCTGCCATTCTGTACCAGGCCCCCTGGCTTGATATCACGTTGTCATACCACGAGAAGCATACTTTAAATTCATTCCAACTTTTGACAAAAAGGAGAAGGGAATTTGTGTGAAGGTATGATCAGTTTAAAGAAACATGCCCCATTTTTAGCAGTCTGTTTCCGTGGTAACAGAAGCAGCAGCCAACCACAGAGTTATCAAAGTGCCTGTAAATTTCCAAGGCTGAGTGTTGAAAACATTGTCTTCCTGACCTCATGCTGCAGATTAATGCAGGAAACCTACAGTGTGTTAGCCAGGACTGTTAGCATTTTAGTTTTTACTTCATTTTTGCTCTTTAATTCCTAATAGAGAGTAAATGCTGCATTCTAGACTGTGACCTCCTTCCTAGCAAAGGTCAGTGATTTAGAATTCTGCAGTTTGTACTACCTGTTCCCCGTTGCCCCCCACCCCAGTGGACTTCATAAGGATGCAGTAGACTTTCTGATACTGGACTGAAAGGCAGTATTTCCTACGTAGTCTAAGGCCTAACTTTTTCAAACACTAATTTGCACAGGTTTTTTAGTTAACTTGATGTTGTCTCTCCCTTTTTTAAATGGAAAATGATCGTAATATAAAAATTCCTAATCAAATGCTGTTTGCTGTCCGTAGCATTGGAGGCTGAGGTTTATGTGCACACTGTAGCTCTGCTTTTGCTTCAGCAGGAAGTGGTGGTGGACGTTTGCCTAATCAGTGCAGATAGCACGGCTCTTATAGGACAAACTACCATTTTATTTTTGGCCTCTTTGCATTCCATTTTTTCAAATTACTTAAAGAAGAACCTTATTTTATAATTGGCAAATTAGACCCCTGAAAATACAACCAAAGGTCTGTAATTTTGTTTGCTACTTTTTATCATCTATGAGAGTTCTTGAGTGCTTTTTCTCTTCTTTAATGCAGCATGAATTTCACATTAATTGTAAGTAGAGATGAAATTACTATCTACCAGTTTTTCATGGTCTTCTTTACTCCTTTGCCCTTAGCCTTCCCTTTTTAGTCTTCTTTTATCCTTCGATACAACATAATTAGATTTTGTCTTCTATTCTACCACATACATCAGTTCAGAAATACCCAAGCCTCAAATTCATACAACAAAGCAAAACAGTATTGGTTCTGCTCCGTGATAAACACTTGCCCATAGAAAATCCTTTTGGTGATTTTTTCTTAAATTTGGCATAGTAGTCTCTTTTCTTAGAAAATAGTAACTCAGTTATATACGCTAAGTATGCAAAGTTAAGTAAAGCATGTTTATTAAAACTTCTATATTGTAGAAGGTGCTAGAATATAAAGATGAAGGCTAGAAGGAGAAATCGTGGCCAAAAAAACCCAACAAAACCTAGAATTCAGTGTGATAGGGAATACATAATGTAGCTGTTATTGTAGTTATCAAAACATTAAAAGATGAAGTCACCATTAGTGGTTAAGAGAATTATCGTGGTGTGAGGAGGCTAGCTAGGAGTGGGGTGGGAAATAAGAAATTTGATTATTGAGTAGTTTCTTAAAGTGTGTTGTTCTGCTAACTGTTCTTTTCTTTATTGAGGTAAAATTCACGTAATATAAGGTTAATCATTTTAAAGTGAACAATTCGGAGGCATTTAGTTTATTCACAATGTTGTGCAACCACCCCTCTAATTCCAAAACATTTTTATCACTGTGAAGAAAACCCTGTACCCATTAAGCAGTTACTCCAATACCCTTTTCCCCCCATTTCCTGGCAACCACCAATCTGAGCTCTGTCTTTATGGATTTACCAATTTTGGATATTTCACATTTATGGAATCATACAATATGTGACTTTTGTATCTGGCTTCCTTCACTTAGCATAATGTTTTTCAGGTTCATCAAGGTTGTAGCACACATCAGTACTTCATTCCTTTCAATGGCTGAATAATATTCCATTGTATGGATATACCACAATTTGTTTATCCATTCATCTGTTGATGATGTTTGGACTGTTTCTACTTTTTAGCTATTGTGAGTAATCCTGCTGTGAACATGTATGTACATGTATGTGTGGGTACTTGTTTTCAGTTCTTTTCAGTTCACCTAGAAGTGGAATTGCTGGGCTGCAGCTGTTCTTAACTAAAATTTCATATAATGAGCCTTAGAAAGAGCTGCCAAATGTTCTAATTTTGTATCTTGTGGTCCTTTTCTCTGATAAAGATGATATAGTTCAGAGCCAATGAGTGACTTGCCAGTTCACTGACTGAATTCTCTCCCCTAAGCTGTTGCCATTATTAGTTGGAGCATTTCAGTAATAAATAACCATGTTTCTCTTTTCATCTTGCTCTTTACAGTCTGCAATGATTATTTCAAACCGCCTTCACTGGTCTGAAAACTAACTTTTCCTTCATTTATCTCACTTTCAACAGATGACCTTTCTTCCTCCTTCTCTGAGAAAATAAAAGCCATCATTTGGGAACTCCCTGGACTTCCCAGACCAAATCTATAAACCTACCTGCAGCTGTATCCAGTCCTCATTGCCCTCCTATTGTGATAGAGGAAGTGTCTCTTAACAAAGGCTGTCTTTGTATGTTTTGAATCCCCTCCCCTTCAAGGGACCTGCTGCCTCCTATTCTCTCATTCCTTCTCATTCATATTTATTCCCATTCTTTCCCTTCCCTCCTTCCCCTCCCCTTCCCTCTCTCTTGCTCTTCGTGAGTTATAAACTTGCTCAAGTATGTTTCAACTTAAAGTTCCACACCCCTCAAGCTTTTCACCTTCTCTCCTACCCTTCATGGGCAACATCTTAAAAGCATTGCTTCCATTTACGTCATTCACACTCTTGCCCCTATGTTACTCCTTAACCTCCTCCAGTCTGACTTCCATCCCTCACTCCAAAAAGTAGCTCCTCCATGTAGTAAGACGGTTGACCCAGTTGGTCATGACCTCCATCTAGAAAAACTTTTACAGACATCTTCCAGGCTCCTCCTCCTTAGGCAGCTTCCTCTGGTTTCCTTTGTTGCATCTTCATCCCCTGGCTGACCTATAAATGGGCTTTTAATTGTTGACTTTCCTAAGAGTACAGTCCTGGACTTCTTTTGCCTTCTCTTTCTATATTCTCTACCTTGGCAAACTCCCATGGCTTCAAATACCACATAAGTGACAACTTCCAAATTTCTGTCTCCTGCCAAGACCTGCCTTCTGAAATCTAGACCCATATTGCCAATTGTCATTTTGACATCCTCACTTCCAATTCAACCATGTCCAAGACTGAAACTCCCTACTGGCCAACTTGTCTCAGTAAGTGGTTTACCCAGGTGCATAAGCCAGAAACCCTGGAGTTATCTTTGTTGTTCTTTCTCCTTCATACACAACATCTCGTCCCTTACTACATACTGTTGATTTTATTCTAAATACATCTCAAATCTGTCCATTACATCTCGCAGCTATGTTGGAGTTGAAGAAAAAAATGAGGTTTCTACCCTGGAACATCAGAAAAATTCTACCAGATTTATAAATAAATGCGTGGTTTACAAGAGAAAGCTTAACCTGAGCTTCTGTCAACCGCTGTAAAAATATCTCTGCATTCAGTCAAAAACCCAGCCCCATCACCCTTACTACTTCTTTTGATATCTTTTGGTCCCTTACTGCTTATTAGTGATACCAAACTTTACTATTATTTTGGCATGATATTGCCGACAGTCTTAGGTGAGAGAAAGTGAATTTAAAGTTACCTTAAAAAACGATGATGTACGTTGTGGGGAAGGGATGAACAAAAAGGTACTCTCTTAGCCTGTAAGTGGGAATATGGATTGGTGCAACCATTGGATTGCAGCATGCCCCTATCAAAAGTTTAAATGCATGTTCCATTATTAGAAATTTAATCTATATATATATCATCAAAGGATGCCAAAAAATGAATGAGAATAATCATTGCAGCATTGTTTAGAATAGCAAAAAATCTAGAAACTTAAGTGTATATGGTTGATACATCCATATGTTAGATACAGCCATTAACACAGCCAGTAAGAACAATGAGCTGGATTTCATGTTATTTTTTTTTAAAAGCAAATTACTGGACTACATGACTAGTGTGATCCCACCCATGTATTTCCTTTGCATATTTTATATTTAATATTGCCAGGATATTCACGAAACATTCTCTGGAGCCATAGAAATTTAACAGTGGTAACCTTTGTGGAGAAGGACTGGAAGTGTAGGGTGCAGTGGACTGACTTGTACTTTTCTTTTTAATGCCTTTTTTGTGTGCATGTGTCAGTTTTATTTTAACAAGTAGAAAAATTTCTTATAGAACGTGGATTTTTAAATAGGGATATTAGTGGTACATATAGTGGTATATTTCTGAGTCCCGGGCTCAGAAGGAAACCTTTCAGAGTGTGACTTCTTACCCTTTGACTGCAAAATAAACCATTCACAGCAAAGAAATATAAATACATGAATCTTTGTGGAATTACATTTTTAAGAATCCTGTTGATAATGGGGTAGGCTCTGCATGTATGGGGGGCAGGGGGTATATGGGAAATCTCTGTACCTCCCTCTCAATTTTCTTATAAACCTAAAACTGCTCAAAAAAAAAAATCTTAAAAAAATCCTTATGGGGCCAGCCCCGTGGCTTAGCGGTTAAGTGCGCGTGCTCCGCTACTGGCAGCCCGGGTTTGGTTCCCGAGTGCGCACTGACGCACTGCTTCTCCGGCCATGCTGAGGCCATGTCCCACATACAGCAACTAGAAGGATGTGCAACTATGACATACAGCTATCTACTGGGGCTCTAGGGGAAAAAAAAGGAGGAGGATTGGCAATAGATGTTAGCTCAGAGCCGGTCTTCCTCAGCAAAAAAGAAGAAGAGGATTAGCATGGATGTTAGCTCAGGGCTGATCTTCCTCACCAAAAAAAAAAAAAATCCTTATAGTTTTATCTTTTTTTTTAAAAAGTGGTTATCTTCACCAAGTATCTAAAGTAATCATAGTAGTAGTAGCAATAATAATCACCACCACCTTTTAAAACGTTTATTTTTAAAGTAAAGGAAAAGTAGTTCATCAGTCTTTTGCCCTTTCAATATAAATTCTTTGAAGATGTTTCTTGTCCTCACCTGATTAAACAAATGCAAATATGTACCTTACTGCTCAGCTGCTGCTGAATACAACACAAAACCAGGAGTGAAAGGGGCCCTCAACCTTCATGGTTCTAAGGTGTTACTCAGAGGCAGGTTAATCCCTCCTGTATCTAAATTCAAAAGATAACATGAGAATGTTGGCTTTTCTAAATTGTCTTGTTTTATAGGATCAGGCTGCTAATTTAACACTATTTAAACAATACATAATAAATTTTTGCCAAAGTCCAACCTCTTCATTCTTTTAATTGCTCAACCATCTGTTTGAAAAAATTCAAAAACTGAAACCAGGGTCTGTTTTTTTTGCCTAGTATTGACTTCAAAGTCAATACATCATCAATTCTAGAGTATTCTTTAGCTTTCCATCTTTGCTTTTGCTTCTGGTTTACCCAGTCTTCACTTGACTGCTCAGGTTTTGGGGTTTTTTCACCCCTCGTGATTCTGTCGTTTATTCTGTCCAGTGTCCTGTAATTAAATAATACACATTGGCTCTTCTCTCTAACGCGCACACAGCCGCTCATCTCCCTTCCCCTCCTCAGCCCAGCCTCCTTCATACCCCAGAATTGAAACTAGCTATTTATAAAGAATTTCCAAGACCGTGGCTGCCTGCCATACTGCTTCCCAGAAAGTGTCATTTCTGCCTTGTTTTTATGATATACCGTCCTCAGATGTCCCCTTGCAAACCCCCGGGCCAAAACTGTGCTTTGTTTTAGCTTGTTCAATTCATGCTAAACTGCTATATGTTATTAAAATGCTGCATAATTTTTTTTTCTTTAGAGTGAAAAGGCACTTTAATTACATCATATTAAGGAAACATTTCAAACATTCAACTTACAGAAACAAAAGAGAATAGACATATCTTGGTTCAAAAGGCAGCTGGAAATTTTGAAGTGGGCTATAAGTATTATGTGAAAGACATTATTTTAAGGTTTTTTATATTGGAAACTAATCCTAAAATTTTGTTCTAAAGGCTCTTTAAACCATTTAAGAAACGGAGGAAAGGAACTAAAAGAAGATACTTTTAAATATCTAAACTATTTGTGATGCTGAATAATAATGACATTTCATCTTTACCATTAGATAAGCTACCTTTCATTTTTTGGAATGGTGGTTAAAATCGTGTTTTTACTTTTCTTCTATAAAAAAAGCAAATTCAAAACACTTCTGTTGACACAATATTGTTTTTATCTGGTGTACCAAGGAATAACACTAAGTAGGATTTTCAAAATTATATGTGTTTTTTCTCTGTGTTGAAATGTAATAGGAAACCATGAACGTTAGCCCTAAGAGATAATAAGACATCATCTTGGAAAAATTCAATAATTAATTAAAATTTTTTTCTCTAAATGCAACAGATATAAAGTAGTCTGTATGCATGTTCCCACACGTCTGCTATAATTTCAAAGATGATGGTTTGCACACCAAGAAATTAGTCTCCTTACTTTATGGCTATGCCTTATATGGACCGCATGGGGATATTTCTCCTAGGAATTAAGGAAACAACTGGAAATAAAGAATGAACTTTATACACAAAAATTCCATCATAGCGTTATTTATAATTGCAAAAATTGGAAACAACCTAAATGATAAACAGTAGAGGGTATTTAGTAAACTATGGCATGTCCACCCAACAGAATATTTTATGTAGCTTGAAATAATAAGAATGTTTATCATGGTATGTACAGTGTGATCATAGTATGTAGAAGCAGAGAATCAAAAGTTACACTTAGGAGACAGAGGAAATATACCAATATGGTAACAGTGGTTGTGTGTTTCTCTGGGTGATGATAATTACTGGTGATTTTCTTTTTTAGTTTCTTCTCCCTCCTCTTTTATATTCCCTCATTTTGTGTAATGAACATATATCACTCTTATAATAGGTAAGAAGATTTTTTTTAATAAAAAATAAAAGACTTGGACTCAGGCTAGTTAACAAAGATGACACATATGATAAGCAGATGGCTCTATAACCTCACCTCCTTCTATTGATGGGGGTCGTTTGCATACCTCTTGTGAGTTTTGTCGTCTGGAAATACAGAGCTGTTATAGAATTTCAACTCATGGTAACTATTTTTGCACAGAGAATACAATGCCAGCTGAATAATGATATATATATATATATTTTTTTTTTATATCTGCCACTCCCTTTTTTTGAGAAAAATCAAACAGGTTTAAACCCAACCATTTTAAACTTAAGGACTTCTTAGGACCATGTGTTGGATTATTTTGTTTCTACATTTTTCAAAGATAAAGACATTATTTGAAAATATTCAAATGTGAGCAATTGTAACATGAATTTTATTTCAACTCTATTATTACTGTCGTTTGTTTTCTGAAAGGTGTAGCCATTCACTCACTGAGTGTTTTGAACTTTTTTCTCCCTGAGAATTCTATCACAGATTTACATGTTTTCTTTTCTTGCATGTAATTATTTGTGAGGTGGCCACGGAGGATACTGAATTTTAGTCAATTTACCAATAGGAAGGAAGCTATAATGTTAGCCCAGTAGCACATTCATCAGCTCAACTAGGCACCAGGGGGAGAGAGCTCTTGGTTCGATTTTTGGACATGAGGCCATCGCCAGGGAGACTGGCTCCTTAGGTAGCTGTATCACCACCACCCGCTGCCGCCACAAGAAAGCAGTGCTGGACCAGTGTCTAGTCTTCTGTTTGTGGCTACAGAAATGCAGTCTTGTCAACACACGCAGAGTATGTCAGGTTTTCCAGAGATCAGCCAGTGTACCAGTTTATTCATTGGTCTTAAGAACTACAACTGTGCGACAGGCCCAGTGGCATTCAGTGATCTGGGCCTTCCCTCCCACTGTGTAGACGTGAGTGTGGAGTCTGCGAAGGGAAGAAGACGGTCCCCCAGAGAAACTTGAGAAAGCATCTTGATCCTGCAACCACGAATGCCTCTGTGATCATTAATAGTGTCAGGGCCTCTATTTTCAGGGTCTCTTACCCCCTTCACAGTCCTAGATAAGCACTACCAAATTCTGCCCAACTCTAGTTTTCCAGTGTTGCAGGACAATTAGGCTGTCTACATCATCCAAGCCTTGTTCTTCCTGGCCTTGGACGTTCTGCCTGTAAGGTGCAGATATTGGTTGTCATTTATTACATGGTAACTTTTTTACTAATTCAATGAGTGATAAGTACTAAAAGGAAGTTTGATATTTTCCCAACTTATGAGCCTGTACCTACTTGATTGATACTTTTTTTTTAAATTTTATTTATTTATTTATTTTTCCCAAAGCCCCAGTAGATAGCTGTATGTCATAGCTGCACATCCTTCTAGTCGCTGTATGTGGGACGCGGCCTCAGCATGGCCAGAGAAGCGGTGCGTCGGTGCGCGCCCGGGATCCGAACCCGGGCCACCAGCTGCGGAGCACGCACACCTAACCACTAAGCCATGGGGCTGGCCCCTGATTGATACTTTTTACAACCATTAGTTGTTCTGAGAAGAGCCTCTATCAACTTATGAGTGACTAGTTATATTTAATATGAACAAATACTATAATTGTGTTTCAACACTGACCCAAAAGTGGCAATGTACCTCACTCTGGAAGGGCGTTGTGCCTCATATTCAGTATAATGTATCCAGTGCTGCCCACCTATTGGTATAGATGAAAACTAAATCAAGCTGGGTAATCAACAGTCTTAACAACATAACTAGTTATTTGCCTCCTCTTCTATTCATGTTCTTCCTAATGTCTTGGCTTAACAACGGACCTTCCATTCACAGCTGCTGCTGCTCTTCGCCATGTATGCCATACATGCACCTTGCAGTCACTAACAGACACCTAATAGTCTCTTAATAAACGAAGATGCCTGGGGAAGGCTGCCTGCCACAACTGTTTTGAGTAATACTTACAGTGTGATGATATTGCTTCTTGGGAAAATTATATAGGCAATGATGAGAGCATCGATTGGGAAGATTATTCTCCTACCTTTGAGCAGAATGACATAAGTAGGATTGTTCATTTGTTTTGCCATGTAGAAAACTGGATGGAAAACACAAATGGTTCTTGTTTCATTTTTGTTTTATTTTAACTATTGGCGATTAGTGACATGCATTCATTTCATGTGTTACCCTCATGTTAGCAGATAACTCCACACATCAGCCTGAAAGTGTGATTTCTAGTCAAAGACGGTATAGCTGACAGGGCTGCTGTCAAGGTGCATGAGGGCAGCTGACCAATGTACAATCAGGAGACGCTTCAAGACTAACAAGCTGTTATCATCAGTGTTGACTTGCAGATCAAGTGGTTGCAAATGTATCCATCATCCCGAGATGCCATTGCCCAAAATATCTATTGCATTCGATATATTTGTCTCACAAGTACAGTGCTTTTTTTGTTTGTTTGTTTTAAACCAAAGAAGAGGGCTGTTTATGTTTTCATTACCCTTTCTATTTTACTCCTTTCTTTGAGGATTCCCTCAGGAGAAAGGAAAGCTACTACTGCTAGAGGTTCTCCAACAGACATGGACCATCGTGTTCCAGAAGTGTCAGCCTTTGAACTGGAGATTGTTCTGACCCTTTTCTCCTCTCAGTATTCTTTTCTTGGAATTCTGCCTCTTGAATATGGCCATCTTAATTTCAGACAAGCATTAACTTTAGCATTCATAGAAGAATGTTAGAGGATGCAGGCATTTGGGTACTATCAGATCCACAGTTCATCTCCTTGGTTATTTTTGTTCCTAGTAAAGTACAGTGGGAACATACCATCCTCAATAAACTGTAAGTTATCAGGGAAAAGATCTTTGTCTTAGAGCATAATTGACTCAAAGTATCACAAAACATTTTAATGTGAGAAACATGTGCATATATTTTTTTGACTCATTAAATTTTTCTTTTGCTTTGTGTGATAGAATCTTAATTGCTTCAGTTCTAAATGGGATGTCAGTGAAGCTTTGTGATCCTATGACCGCCAAAAGAAGCAAAAAAAAATCAATATTTAATAAAGGATGACATTCATATCTAGCAATGAATAAGAAAATATGTTTAAAAGCCATTTTACAGTCTAGGCTCTTTTTGAACTATCTCTAAGATTGTGCTCTGCTCTGCAGTAAGCACAAGGGCAAGCAAAAAGCAAAGGATAGGAGGGCAGGGGCCCTGGAGTTTATTGCAAGTGGGAGCCATCACGTGCATTGCATTTGAGCCTGGGTAAGAGACTGGTCCAAGCCAGCCTCTTGTTCCAGCCATCACCCCCTTGCTAGAAAATTCTCTGTCTTCCTTCCCTACCATTTAAGAAATACACATAGGTAAATTTTTCTTTTTTTCTTATTGACAACCCTTAAGCAGAACTTAATAATCCTAAACTTGGTTTTCATCCATGGTTTGAAACAAAAATCAAAGTGGAAACTTAAAACTGAGTATAAGGTAAACCAAGAAAAATATTTTTCAGAGTTATTTCATATATTCCTCTTTTTTGAAATTGGCTCCTTTTCCAGATAAAAATATAGAGATGCTATGAAAGGAATCTGCTTGAGAAATCTGGGGGAAAAAATTAGTTTTGATTAAATTTGGCAAACCAGATTTCCACATTTTGTGACATATACCTCATTCTTTACCAGTTCTAATGATTTATTTATTTACTCTTTTTTATTAAAATGATAAGGTTTCAATTGATTTGTGACTTTCTTAGAATTTGTAGAATGAGGTATGGTGTTACATTTGTGCAAAGATTATTAAACGTTAAGCTCTTAATTTAGAAATTTTCCTTTGGGTCGTCAGTAATAGCTCATAGGACTAATTTTTATTATGCAGTTGGCCTTCATTAAAACTATTTAAAGTTTGCTCCAAATGGCGTAATCCCTCCAAATAAGTCAGTCTTTCCTTAAAATAAAGTTTTGCTATTAACTTAAAAAAAAAAAACTAAGGCATGTCAAGAAATCTCACGTTTTCATTTCTACAAATAAGACTTTTTTATTAACAAGCCAGTGTATAAGCCAACTGTTTTTATTTGCTGAGTACTATGTGATTGTATTTAAACAGCAAATACTTAGCTTTGTTCATCAAATTAAGATTATTAACTAAACAAAAAATATGCCCAGAGAACTTCAGAGTTCACCAAACAGGCAGAAATCACAAACTGAGTTTCTTTTTACAAGTTTGATGGTGCCAGGTAGTATCCGTATTCAGTTATGAAATAGAAGATGTTTGATAAAGCTTAGTTATATTTCTTCTGGAACTTCATAAGTTGGATCCTACAGGTGCCTATAGACTCCAATGGTGATTATTTCCTTTTTACAGTGCTCCAGCTGAGGCTGCAACAAAGGAGGACGAGAGAACAACTAGTGGACCAGGGCATCATGCCACGTAAGATTTGTGTCATTGTCATCTCTAATGTGATATAACAAAATGGGCATGTCCAAGAAGAACCTGTATCTCACTCTACTTACAGTTGTATCCATTGAATCAATGTACAGTTACCAAATGAGTTTATAGGGAAAAACTGGGCATCAGCATTGCCAACCTAAGAGAATCATTTAAAATACATTTTGAAAACGAGATGCAGCTTAAAAGATGGACTTGAATTTTATATTATACAAAGAACACTTTTAAAACTCTGTAGTTAGGGTAACATCAGTTCTTCAAACTTCAGTGTTTTTTTTAGTTTTGAAATAATTGAAGTGATCGCTCTACATAATGGATCCAATGTTACTTAGACTTGCAAACATAACATAATTAATTAAAAACCTTGTTCTTTAATTTAATTCAAATTAATTATCTTTGATGCTATAGTATGATCTATATAATAAGTGTATCTCAGTTACAAGACTAATAAACATTTTATTTATAATTAATACAATCTTTCTTGCCCAAGTACAGATATTTCCCAAGTACCTCTAGGCTTCATTTCTTCATTTTTGAGAGTTGATTAATTTTAGAATATTTGTCCAAGTTGTCTTTTCTACCTTTAATCACCAAGTTTGGAGGTGATTTTCTGTTTTAGAGAGGAAGAGTGGTTGTGTTGTGTAGGCTGGTAGGATTATTTATATGGATTTTAGTCTAAAAATTGATTTCTCTAAGAGTAACTTACTTGGCTTTAAAAAACCAGAAGGAAATTACAAAATGCATTTATGCATCCCAGTCTTCTGAATCGTTGATACTACATTTTTTTGGTTTATGATAAGGAATGATTTTTCTCTGCAGTAGATAACTTTTCCCAATTAAGTTTTTTTTTCTGGACTACTATTAATTGACTATCTAAATATTTTAAATCTAGCATTGTGAGATAGAGTCAAAAGCTGGTTTGATAATCTGCCAGATTTCTCCACCACTACATTCCTGACTATGAACCAATCAATCAAATAGGATCAAATTATAATGTTTAAGATACCACTGCTAAGCCAGTTCTAGTCTGCTTTTGGGAGCTGGTCCTTAGCCAGACCTGTTTCGGCTGGGCTCCTGGAAGTCTGCAGTGCTTCAAGTACCAGAGCTGAAAATTATGTTACCAAGAGCTGATTGGCCACGTCTTGGAGGTAATAGCCCCATCCACATCATCTGACTGCCCACGATTATAGTAAGTGCCAGGTGTTATCAGACAATGGTGGAAATACATACAAAAGATTCTGTAAAGATAATTGATAGCAATACTGTAGTAGGTGATATTTTAGTGAACACTGCTTACCCTCACTCTGGGATTCTGGAATATTTAATGTACTAACAGTTAACATATTAAAGAGTCACTATGTCTTTAGAGTGAGTTGCATTGTGGTATGGTAGAAGGAGCATGAACCTTTCAAATTCAAAAATTCTAGATTTAAATCCCCCTTTGACCACCATCTAGCTATATGACTTCAAGAATTCATTTAACCTCTTTGAGTCTTTCATCTGTGCTGGGGCTATACCTACCTTTCAGGGTTATTGTGATGATCAACAACAATATAACCATGATTGACCACAGAGTACAGGGCTAAGCCCATTGTGGGTTCTCAGTAAATGGTAACTCAGATCTGGTAGACATGGAGTGCAGAGTGTCCTCATGTTCAAGGTTAGATCACTCCAAGGTTAAATGTCCTGTGGGCAATAGCTTATATGGCCATTAAGAAGAAAGACCTGTCAGAGAATCATCAAACAGTTCCCCTGGTAGTGGTAATTTTCCCCAGCTATTGGTTGGAACTATTTGCATTGTCATTATATATGCAATTCTGTTTTAACCGTTCACTTGTTTTATTTGTGAAATACATAATTTTAATTCTGAAACATTTAAGGTTTCAAATTTTGCAGATCTCTTAAAAGAACTGGTAAATAAATGGAACCGTAGATGCAAACGAATAAGACTAAGAGGAAACATCAACATGATATACTGTAACATTTGACTGAAGTATTAACTCCTCTATTTATACCACGGAAACGATTTCTTTTCTTCTCATAGCTTTGAAGAGCCCAGCGGCATTCCATGAGCAGATAAAAAGCTTGGAACGAGCCAGAGTAAGAAATTTCAGTTTAAAATGTTCTACTTCTCTCTTGTGTTTTAAAGTAACTGTAGACAGGTAGCAGTCTTCCTCCTAAATATGTCAGTAGAGAAAATGTAGCGTATTTTCAGGATATATAGTGTATAAAGTAATATATTCCGCGGTAGTTTTATCTTGGAGGTTTGTGGACAATACATGACATTCAAATTTTGTTCTTTTAAAACCAGTAACTAGTTTTGTACATAAAGGACAAGTCACACTTCTTCACTTTCTAGCTTTCAGGGCGTAACAACAGTTTTTAGAGTCATAATGGAGTAATTCTGCCATTTGTTACCCCTGGAGGCAGACAGCCCAAGTGTTGTACTGACACCAGATCCTTAGTTGGTTTCCTTATTGGGTCTATGTTACCTGTACATTGGAGCAAGGGTAGGAGAATTTGGAATGAAAAAATATTGCTACATTCAACTCTGCTTTATTCTTTGAGATGACTCCATCTAGTTGCACATTAAATTGATGTTTGTTATTTTTCTTTAAAAAATACCATTATGCACATTCATTATTTTTGTTCTAGGGAAAACTTCTATCATGTGATATGAAAGTAAGCATGTTCCAAAAGTTCCTTAAGAATTTTCCCAGGACGCAGGAATCATCTCTCAGAGTCTTATAAAATATAAAACCCATTTTAAAGCCCTGTTGTTTAGAGTTGAGTACAGTTCTGAATAAGAAAATATGATCAAGGATGTGAACTCATCAAAGAAGATACATTAGGATTTTTAGGAAGTTTGTTATCTAGGTGGATTTTTACTTGAAGTGTAGATTTTATTAATTTAGATACTCAAATGATCAGAATCCTATGTCTGTTCAAAAATCATCTTCAAAATTATGAGCCTTTGCCTTTTTTAAGTTTTAAAATAAAAGTCTATAAAGTGCTTACTTTATACCAGCTACACTTCAAGTTCCTGTACGATTTTGAAGGCTGCAGTTTAAATTATGTATTGGATAATAATTTCTCATAGTACTAATTTCTACTCTTTTCTTCCTCTCAAAATCATGACAAAAAGGATATACAGTTTATTTAAATGGAGTACCTTGAGAAAATTGTAAAACCACAGTAAGTCATAAACAATTTATGGTAAGACTTTCTCGTTATTTTTTTCTTAAGACTGAAAACTTTTTGAAACACAAGATTCGGAGCCGACCAGATCGTTCTGAACTTGTCAGGATGCACATTTTAGAAGGTAAAGGTTTTATTTCTGCTTATTTTGCTGCATTTTCTCAAGAAAAGATGTGAGAATTCC
This sequence comes from Ceratotherium simum simum, assembly GCF_057802395.1. Classification (NCBI taxonomy): domain Eukaryota; kingdom Metazoa; phylum Chordata; class Mammalia; order Perissodactyla; family Rhinocerotidae; genus Ceratotherium; species Ceratotherium simum. Next base: position 12,419,972 of record NC_141925.1, read on the forward strand.
ACCATTTCCATTTATTCCCATTTTAATAACTTTTTACCCCACAGGCTGACATCCTCCAAATTGGATAGCAACATGAAGACCCAAAGCTAAAATGTTATGTTAGATACATGGGGAAGGTTTGATTCTCCAAATAACCAATTGATGGACTGAGTCTTCCCCACCAGCTGGTGCCATAGGTATCTCTACCATACTGTTCTGGAAAAACATTTTCGGTCCAGAGGATTTCTGCATCAGTGAGGGACATGTGCCTGCTCTTTAAGTAATAAGAGTACCATAGCCACAAATCTAACCTTAAATTTTCAGCTACTTGGGCCCTATTATGTCTGCCTGGTACAATGCCCACACCTAACATTTTCTCTTTGTTGCTGCTTACCCACAACAATCTAGCTTGATCTGACCATTATCATAAACACCCTCTACTCAGCCCACCAAATTTTCTCCATGATCTAGCCTCATCACTTATGAAATTGGTAGAGAGAGTTCCATTCCATCTTTGGTGAGACACATGGCTTAGACCAGGGGTTTTTCTCTCTAAAGACAGAGCATTCTTGAAAGCCGGTATCTCCACCATAAATTCCCAAGTTACATTTTCTTTCATTCTTTTGCTTCTCTAACTTATTGAGCAAGACTAGGAACTTGACCCTGTGATAGTCTTGAGTGTGTTAAACCTTGAGAAGATATAGAAAGAATCTGAAAACTTCTCAAACGTTTAGAGACAATTATCAGGCAGAAGGAAGATTAGATTTGTTCTCTCTGGCATAATGATAGAGTTAGTATTAGAATTAGATTGACATTACAAAACACTCAATTGTAACTCAACATAAGGAATAATATCCTAAAGGTCAGACATGTCCAAAAATACAATCTTCAGGAAGTGATACAGTTGCCACTATTAGAGGTGTTTGTTCATCGGCCAGCAAGCTAGATACCAGAGACCCAATAAGTGAGCCAGTTGGATGCCTGCCTTCATGGAGCTTACATTCTAGCGGCAGAGACCAATAATAAACAGGCAAACAAATGAATTCCAGATTGTAAAAAGTGCTCTGTGGGGCATGCAGGCTACTGTGATAAGGAAGAAGCACAGGCTGACACCACGTTAAGGATGCTGTAAAGAAGCTCCAAGCATCAAGTTGGTCTCCATAATCCCAACTAGGGTCTCTTCTAATGCAAAGAATCTAGGATTATGTGACTATCTTCATATCTGAGGCAAGAGGTGAGAGGTATATACCTTTCTCTACTTTGGGTTGTGTTCTGAGAAGTCTACTGGACTGAAAAAGCTTTTCCAGAACTCCAGTGGTAGGGTAGGAGAGACTATCAGCTGTCAGGGATAAGTGATCTTCAAAGAAGCAAGTTTACTGGTAAGTAACTGGGTAAATGGCCTGAAAATATCTTGACCTATAAGGGACATTTTTGTAGGAACAATGCTGTCTGTTTCAACTTGCCTTCTAACTATAACGGGCTTTATTAATGTAATTAGAACCAAGGCAAATACATTTAACTATCAAAAGAAATCATCTTTGCTTTTGTTAAAAAAAAAGACTACCCAACATTTAAAAACCTAATCATGTATATGAATGAACCATAAGTGACATCTATTCTCAAGTTGGGTTTTTTTTTTGGTGAGGAAGATCAGCCCTGGGCTAACATCCATGCCAATCCTCCTCTTTTTGCTGAGAAAGACTGGCCCTGGGCTAACATCTGTGCCCATCTTCCTCCATCAAATTGGGATTTTTGAAGTAAGAAAGAATGTGTCATCTATAATTTTAAAAATACCTTAAAACCACCCCCCAACTTATTTTAACGTTCTCCTAATTTTGATTGGATTGGATGTTTGGCAGACAAAAGTCTAAATTATTTTCTGAAGTTCAGCAGCTAAAATCCAGCCTCAGCCTCATAGAAATGAGGAGGTAATAAGACTAGGAATAGAAACATACCAAAATGCCAGCCTCTAATTACTTGCTTTTGGAATATTTTCTTCCCAAATCACTCTTAGGTTGATGTTTAAATGCTTTTGTTAAGATCTAGGTAGGATAATCTGCCTTTCTCCTTTCTCCCCTTAACACCATCCAAGTGCTATCAGGAACATATTTGGGAAGAAAATCCCTACCTATCATCTTCCTATATGGCTATAAGTGTTTTATCTAATAAAATTGGGGCCACAGTTGCTTATACAGGAAAATTATAAATGTGAGATGGGCTCACATGTTATTTTAACTTAGAGAAGTGTGCCTTTATTTGCCAATATTCTGAACTAGGGCTAGGGCCTTCACTTTGGGGAAGGCTTTGATGAATGGAGTTTACATCATCTTTCTTGCATAAAACATAGCCATTATACGTGACCTACGATTTCCATTTATGGTAGAACAAAAATTTAAAGACATTTGAAAAGCAATCTGAGTTTAAAAACCCTAGATTTTACAATTTTTTCCCAAATCTTTTACAGTTGTTAGTTGCCCCAATTTGACAGTGATTTTTTTTTAATGATTCACCTTTATTAAGTCTTTCCAAAGCATTTAACTTAGGTTTCCAAGAAATAATAATTTTCTTTTTGAAGTTTATCATTTTCCGGTAATGTTTAGTTAAATTAGGTATTGACAGTAGCAGTCACAATAGATATGAACTATTTTGTGGACAATCAAGGTTGACTTTTGGTAAGCATATAACTCAACAAATGGAAAGAGAAGCGCTCAGATGTGCTGGAGATTAGTGTGTCAGTTCTGGACTTTTCAGTGAGCTTTGGATTTCAGCCAGGATATTTTACCTACAGAATGGAAAACAGCAGTTAATCCTGAGATTACTTATGGGGAATTTCATTAAAAGACCTACTGTATAATTTAAGAAACAGGCAACTTTCAACTCAGAAATTTGGGTTTAACACTTCATCATTATTTTTAATCAATGATAAACATTATTTAGAACAATGGAATAAAATGTTAATGAGTTACCAAAAATACAAGTAATTGACAGAATTAAGCAAATGAATGAGTTATGATTTATAGTAGCTTCACATCTGTTGTACACCTTTATGCATTTGTAAGTAAATGAGTTGATGCTTCTATAGATCATTAATTACCATGTAATTGAATGTTCCTAACAGACACAAGGTTATATATTCAGAAATAAACCCAAATTCTTTATTATGCTGCTGGACTCTGAGACACACAGGGATCAATCCAAGAGTATAATTTCTAGCTCTTCCCATTGACTCCTGCAGAGAGTCTTATATCCTAAGATGTAATGTCTCCCCTCTAGGAATTGACTTTCCAATGAAGCCAGATCTAAAACTGTAAACTTCTTGAGCCACGGACCACATCTGTCTTGTTAATCCTTTGTATCCCCAATACCTAATAAATGTGAATTTGACCCTCCTATCATAAATGAGCAATAGCAGTACCCCATTTTTGGCTTGAGTTTATATTAATTTGAGTCTGAGAGCATCCATCCTGTATAGACAATATAAAGCTGGATATCCAGGACTGAAAATATAAAATGTATACTGGAGCACTCGTAAACAGTCATTTTCTCTTTCCATGAATATGTTGAGAACACATAAATATGTTTAACCAGTTTAAATTAAATTAGTTGGCCTGAAATAACATTAATGAATAGAGATAGTAATTCAAGTAATGGTTAAAACTGTGTTTCCTCTTTTAGAAACATTTGCAGAGCCATCCCTGCAGGCTACTCAGATGAAGTTGAAAAGAGCTCGACTAGCTGATGATCTGAATGAAAAGATTGCTCAAAGACCTGGTCCTATGGAGCTGGTGGAGAAAAACATCCTTCCTGTAGACTCCAGTGTTAAGGAAGCAATTATAGGCAAGACTCTAAAAATTTGCTATTTTCTGGGAGAAGGAAAAACTTAGAAGTTTTAAATAAAACAAATTTGATTAAAAAGACCAACACCAATCATAAGTATTGTTTTCTGGGTGAATTAGAAATTGATTAAAACTCACACTGATTCCCATTATTATTGTTATCATATTATGTATTGTAAGACTAGCATCTCTTACCAATTAACACAGATTCCTCTTGTTACCTCTGAAGTTTAAGTCTTTAAGTTCTGGTTTCGTTATCATGTTTTCTAAGTTAAACTTAATGTGTTATACTGTTTAGTTTCTGTTGTTTTTTGTTTAAGATTTTTATAAACTTTTCATTACTTTAGTTCTATTTACTTCTAGGAAAGATAAAGAAAAGTAGCTTGTTCAGTGTTAGTTCAGCAAGGTGAATAGCAGATGAGTGTAGATGTATTCATTAAGAATGGTAGCATCTGTCCATTTTATCCCAATCTTACCATACTTAGTTCCTAATGTTTCCCTTTTTTTTTCTGGCATAAGCTTTAGCAGAAAAAAATTTTTTTCCAGAATAATGCCACTTATTCTGCAAGCAATTTTGAAAAGTTAATATCCTACTTTAAAAACTCTTATAGTTTCCATTACTCATGGGGCACTTCATATTTTACATTAGTATGAGTTTAAATCTTAGGCAATTTGTAGTCAATAATTCTAAGTAATATAGTCAACTATGATTCCATTCAATCCCAAAGAGATGGACCCCAAAAGGTAAGCTGTCAGTATAGCTGGGCTGCTCCTTCCAGTGGGACTTATTAACAGATACCCAGTCATAGCCCCATTTTCCCCATTGCCTCATAATGTTTTTTAACAGCTAGATTCCAAATCAGAATCCAGACAAGGTCCACACGTTGCCTTTGGCTGATATGTCTCTTAAGTCTTAATCTCTTGGGTGGGTCTTCCTCCTCCTTTCTTTTCTTACTATTTATTTGTTGATGAACAGGCTTGTTTTGTCCTCTAGCATTTCCACATTCTGGATTTTACTGATTGCATTTGCATCCCCAGGTGTCATTAAAAACATTCTTGTCTCCTGTACTTCCTGTAACTAGTAGTTGGATCCAAAGGCTTGATCTGATTCAGGTTAGATTTATTTTCCCCCAAGTATTCACCATAGGTAGTGGTGTGTTCTTCCATTGGGAAGTACATTATGTTCAATTGGTTTTTTTTTTACCAGCTCCTTAAGTTCTCAGAATAAACAATGTTTCTCCTTCTTTTTCATTTTAAGCTTGGTATGCCAAGGCCAAGATAAGTTAAGAATCATTTCTTTCTTTAGGCGTTGGGAAGGAGGACTATCCCCAAACTCAGGGCGATTTCTCATTTGACGAAGACAGCAGTGATGCTTTGTCTCCAGACCAGCCAGCCAGCCAGGAGTCACAGGGGTCAGCTGCGTCCCCAAGTGAGCCAAAAGTTAGTGAATCGCCATCTCCTGTGACTGCAAACACTCCAGCCCAGGTATCACCTTTCTTGTTTTTAACCCCTTTAATAGAGAAAGTGCCTTGTTTTTTATATATCAAGGTGATACATTTTCACCAGAAGAAAAGTCTGCAAGTGCTGAAAAATATAGATTTTCACCTGTCATGCAAACACTGTTAACCTTTTTCAATAGATTGTTACATTTTATTTCTGTTCTATATACACATTTTTATTTTACAAATGGTTTTGTAACTCACATTTTAAAAATTTTCACATAACTCTTTTTTGAGCTATAATTCACATACCATAAAATCCACCCTTTTTTTAATCATCTACACCATTTTAAAGCCTATAGTTCAATAGTATTAAGTATACTCACATTGTTGTGCAACACTCTCCAGAACTTTTCATCTTGCAAAACTGAAACTATACCAGTTAAACAACAAAACCCCATTCCTCTCTCCCCCAGGCCCTGGCAACCACCATTCTATTTCTGTCTCTATGATTTAGGTATCTCATATCAGTGGAATCATACAGTATTTGTCTTTTTGTGACTTGCTTATTCTACTTAACATAATGTCCTCAAGGTTTATTCTTGTCATAGCATGTGACAGGATCTCCTTTGTTTTTAAGGCTGAATAATATTCCATTGTATGGATATACCAAATTTTGTTTATCCATTCATCAGTGGACTTTTGGGTTGTTTGCATCTCTTGGCTCTTGTGAAGAATGGTGCTGTGTACATGAGTGTGGAAATAACTCTTCAAAAGACCCTGCTTTCAGTTCTTTGGAGCATTACCCAGAGGTGGGATTGCTAGATCATATGGTAGTTCTATTTTCAATTTGTTAAGGAACCTCCATAATTTCTCCACAGTGGTTGCACCATTTTGCACTCTCACCAACAGTGCACAAGTTTCCGATTTCTCTACATCCTCGCCAACACTTATTAATTTCTGTTCCTTTCAGAGTTGCTATTCTAATAGTGTGAGGTGATATCTCCTTATGGTTTTGATTTACATTTCTCTAGTGATTAGTGATGTTGAGCATCTTTTCATGTGCTTATTGGTCATTTGTATATCATCTCTGGAGAAATGTTTATTTTTTATTTTTTTAAATTTTTTCCTTAAGACATTCTTTTTTTTTTTTTTTGAGGAAGATTGGCCCTGAACATCTGTTGCCAATCTTCCTCTCTTTCTTTTTCTCCCCAAAGCCCTAGGACATAGTTGTATATCCTAGTTGTAGGTCCTTCTAGTTCTATGTGGGACGCCGCCTCAGCATGGCTTGATGCGTGGTGAGTAGGTCCGCACCCAGGATCCGAACTGGTGAACCCCAGGCCAGCGAAGCAGAACACGCAAACTTAACCACTACGCCACTGGGCCAGCCCCTTCTTTGCCCATTTTTTAATCAGGTTATTTCTGTTTTTTGTTGTAGAGTTGTGGGAGTTCTTTATATATTCTGGATATTAACCAGATATATCAGATATATGATTTGCAAATATTTTCTCCCATTCCGTGGTTTGCCTTTTCACTCTCTTGATAGCGTCCTTTGATGCACAGAAGTTTTTAAGTTTGATGATATAGTTCCATTTGTCTATTTTTGGTTTTGTTGCCTATGCTTTTGTTGTCATACTAAGAAATCATTGCCAAATCTAATGTCATGAAGCTTTTCCTCTCTTTTCTTCTAGGATTTTTATAGTTTTGGATCTTACATTTAGGTCTTTAATCCATTTTAATTTTTGTATATGATATAAGGGTCCAACTTCATTCTTTTACATGTGGATATCCAGTTTTCCCAACACCATTTGTTGAAAAGACTGTCCTTTCCCCATTGAATGGCTTTGGCACTCTTGTCAAAGATCATTTGACCATATGCATAAAAAGTTTACTTGTGGGCTTTCTGTTCTATTGCATTGTCTTTTTGCCATTACACACCGTTTTGATTATTGTAACTTTGTAGTAAATCACTATAGGGAGTGTGAGACCTCCAACTTTGTTCTTTTTTTTCAAGACTCTTTTGGCTACTTGAGGTCCCTTGAGATTCTGTATGAATATTAGGATGGATTTTTCTATTTCTGTAAAAAATGGCACTGGGAAAATTCATCCTTTTAAAATGTTCAATTTAATGGTTATTAATATATTCTCAGAGCTGTGCAACTATCACCACTGTCTGACTCCAGAACATTTTCATCATCCCGAAAAGAAACCTATACCCGTTAGCAGTCACTCACCGTTACCCACACTCCACCCAGCTGTAGGCAACCATCAGTCTACTTTCTATGTCTGGATTTGCCTGTTCTGGACATCTTCTATAAATGAAATCATACAAGATGTAGTCTTTTGTGTGACTAGCTTCTTTCACTTAGTAAAATGTTTTTAAGGTTCATCCATGTTGTAGCATGTATCAGTACATCATTCTTGTTACAGCTGAATAATATTCCATTCTATCAATATACCATATTTTGTTTATCTTTTCATCAGTCAAGAGACATTTGTTTTGGAAATTTGGCTATTACAAATAATGATGCTATGAATGTGTGTGGACAAGTTTTTACGTGGACATGTTTTCATTTCTCTTGGGTGTATACCTAGGAGTGGAATTGCTGCGTCTATGTGTAACTTGCTTTTATACCTTAATAATAATCATAGTGGTGTTTCCTTGTTGATAAATATACATTTATATCATTTTAATGACTACATAGTATTCAAACTGAACTGATACGATATATCTCTTTTAACCAATTCCCTATTGTTGGTTATCTAGAGTCGTTTCCTGTTTTTCACTCTTATACACACAATAAGAGCCCCTGTTGTATTCTCACACATTTGCTACACCCTGATTTTTTATACATACATTGTTGGGCACTTGTCTGATTACTTCTTTGGATAAATTACCAGATAGTGAAATGGACTTGGACCTTTTGTTAGGCAAAAAGGGTAGGCACTTTAACTGCCTTCGGGAAGGTAATACAGATTTCCACAGTCATTATGTCTTTACCACAAGTAAAGTAATATCATTATTTTAAACCTTGCACACTGTTTAAGATCTGAATGTTTTAACTGGCTCCTTGATTTTGGTTAGATTGAATTCATTTGTTCAACAAACATTTACTGAGCACCTATTATGTGTCAGACTGCATTGGGAACTGAGAATCTAGTGCATGCAAAAGAATAATAAATATTTTTTTATAATTGCATTTTTTATAATTGCATTATAATTGAAAATTCACATTTCTTATTTTTTAATGAGTGTTCATGTTTCTTTTGGTTTTATAAGAACTCCTATGCTGCACATAATTGTTTTTTTAATCTCTCCTTATAGTGTTTTTGCCTTATTGAAATTTTAATAGTATTCAGTTATTTTAAAATCAAAACTATTGAACTATTTAATGGGACTGGTCGAGTTCAGCAGAAAATGTTCTTTTTAAGGTCTAATATCATAGAATTTTTGAGTTGGAATTTAGCAATTATCTGCCTCAACTCTTCTTACACCAGAGGAGGCCTGGGTTCAGAGAGGTATGGAAGTTTGGTGATTAAAAATGTTTGCATATTTTCTTACAGCATTTCTTGTCATTCATGAATATCTGTTAGGGATTATGTCTTTCAACATTATTTCCTTCATTGCACTTATTACCATGATCTGAAATATATTAGTTTGTTTATTGTGTCTATTCCTCCAACTAAAACGTGAGCCTTTGAGGAGAAGGACTTTGACTCTCAGAGGACAAAGGCTACTTTAGAGTGTGTGTGTACCCTCAGCATCTAGCACAGGGCCTGGTACAGAAAGTGCTCAGTGAGTGTTGAATTCAGCACCACGAGCACTGACTGATGCCCTCTTGTAGAAGCAGTGTTTGTGTTCTTCCATTTGAGAGTAGAGCCTCTCCAGCTGGATTCATCAAAGGTAGTGTGGAAGCTACAGTTCATATTCTGTCAAAGTTTACAGGGCAAGAGTGACTGGCCCCTCAGCTTTGCTGGAACCTGGCCTGGAAGAGGGATGAGGGTCAATGACCAGCCCACAGTCTGAGATGTAAGCAAGCAGAAAGAGAGAGCAAGGGAGACCAGCCCCTACTGTATTCTCACATATTTGCTGCACCCTGGTTTTGAGCTTTAAAAATAGGGCTAAAAAGAATGTCAAGTATGCGAATAAATACCATTAAAAAACAGTTCTACTTATCCATTTGGGTTGTTTGTTCTCTGCTTCTGTCTGAGTAGGTCAGGATATCAGACAGCTATTAGCATGGCTTTAGTTTTTAGTAACAGAATTTTTGTTACCTCAGCCATCTTGCCTGGTAATGGCTTCATGACAGTTCCACCTGTGTAAGGGGTTATTTTTCCCTGCGTTGCCTATACTATTACGTTTTTTACTTTGCTCTTAAAGCTTGGTCTCTAGCTAAGTTTATGAGTGAGAAACTTTAACCAGAGACAGTCCCACCCTGGGGGCTGACATTCCAGAATTCCTTGAAGGAAAAAAGCAGTGTTTCTTGAAAAATAAATATGATCTGTTTATTGCCAGTGCAACACATACTAAGCCTGGGGTCATTCCTGACTTTAAGCATTAGTTTTTACAGCACTCCTCAGTGTTGCTGCAGAGCCAGTTCTGCCTGCTACGTGTAGACCATTAACAGTCTGCCTTCTGTCTGTCAACTGGGCCTGTGGGGAAAGACCCGCTTTAGAGAATGGTACACTCCCTACTTACACATTCAAGTAAAAGAACCTGGAATCAGGGCTGGCTTGCTGCAACTTTACCTGTTACATGATTTCTGTACCATTTACTTTCTTAAATTGTGCGTCCTTCATAAAATTCCCTTGTATTAAGTATTTTAGTGTTAAAAAGTAAGGAATCTGATACAGATTCTTTTTATTATACTTTTATTCATGCAATTAAAGAAGCATCTCCCTGTTAACTGTGCTATATTAACGTCAGAGAAAGATAATCCTTAAGTAGGATTATAAGTGTGTTGTACCCTTTTTTTCTTTTTGTTTTTTTAATCAACCACAGAGGCAGACTTTATGATGCCTGTAAAGTCTTTGGGATTTTTGTGTCATCTAGAAGTGATAATTAGGTTTTGTTTTGGCAAATTTTGTCCTTTAATTATTTTCACTGTTATCCAGTGTTTGTTTATAGAGTTTGTCTAGGCATCTCACTTGATATATAATTACTTTCACATTTATAGTTCAAGAGTACCTGACAATGTTGCTTCTCAGTAGACATGAATTTTCCAGAGAGCAGGGATGTCCCCTCATTTTATCTTAGTAACCTCATGTTGAACACACAGGTCCAACACACAGCAATTGCATATTGCTTTAATGAAGGAAAACCCTCAGAGATTATCTCTGCAATTTATTTTTTCCTGCTTTAAAATTATCACTGTACCCCCCAAAAACGTCAGTCTCATCACTAGTATTAAAGTAGTCCTTATAAAGCAAAGATAATAAGAAAGCAGCATAAACTTATTGTTTTTTGGGTGTTCTTTAAAATGGAAACTCAGCGTAAGGATTTGATGGTAACTTTAGTTACTATAGACCACTGGTCCTCAAATTGCCGTAATGAAGGACTAGTGTGTGTTTTTTATATAGTTTGTTTAATTTCCAATGCATTGTGGACTAATCCTCTTATACAATATAATAAAAGTGTGGAGTAACATCGAATTTCCCTAAGACTTCTTGTACTTGTCTCAGGCAGGTAACAGAGGTGCACAGATGCACTTTGAGTAGCTCTGCTGTAGATTTCGCTTTGCTTCTTGTTTACCTGAACCAGGTTTCTTCATGTGTTGATTAATCACCATTTTTGTGCTACATGTTTAATCCTATGGCTTAAATACATTTTTCTAATTTCTCTGTTCAATTTTTTTTAGACTTGGCCAAATATAAAGTTCAAGGCCAGCACAGGGAAGTTCTTTTAGGTTCTTTAAAAGTTATATTTGCAGATAATTAGTTGAGAGAAAGGCTCAAAATTTCTTTATGCCTTGCTTTATTCCAAAATGTCTTATGACATCTAGTCTCCTTAATTCTTTTTCAGAACACACAGATAGATACCACAGAGGATTAAGTTCTACAAGAAAGTAATCAAATAAAAGAAACATTCCCTACAAAAAAATTTTTAACACATAATATCTAGGTAAAGAACAGATTTTCCAGGCAATTCTCCTGCGATCCCAGTGCTAAAATGCTAATGACCTCATAATGTGAACAGCATAGTACACCATCAAAATGTAAATTTTAATGGTGAAAAAATTTTTCTTTGAAATATGTATTTCTGTGTGGTCTATAAAAGATTAAAACTGCTTTTCCTTGGACTTTTGCCTTTTCAATTCTGGTCAAAGTACAGCTGCAAAGGAATTTGCCAAAATATTAATAGAATACACATCACATATTGGAGCTCAATATATTTTACACTTAAGCAACTCTTGAACAATGGAAAGCTGTAGAAAATTAAGAACAGCTAGCCACATGTGGGTACCAGGAGCTGTTACACTGGTCCTTTTAATCTGAAGACTTTCTCTAGCGATTTCTTAAGCCGTTTAATTAACCATTTATTATAAACACCCAGATGTTTAACTGTGTAATCGACAGGGTCTGTGTTAATTTTCAAAGCCTGTCCTACAAGGACAAAGCCTGTGCTGAATTCAAAGTAGTGCTGAAAGGGAGCTTTGTTGGTCAGTTACTCTGCATGTTTTCAAGAAGACAAGCTTAGGAGAATTTGGTAAACTATTTTTTTCCCATTGTATCAAGTAAATTTCAGGTAGATGACCTTTTGCCAAATAATACAGAAACCATAGGTTTAAGCTAACAAAGAGAAAGAGCAAGGTCTAATAGGTAAGCCATGTACGCATATATTAAATAATAAAAATTAGACTAACTTTTATTACAAATACTTATCAATAAAAGCTTGAATGGGGCATCAAATATTTTTACTGTAATTTCTATTGTTACCCCTTCAGTTATGCTTTTTATAACATATATATCAAGAGGACTCGGCCACTATTAATACTTAGATTTTGGGTTGGTTTCCAGCATTAACTGTGAAGTTACATTCCATCCCAATTCTTAACTCAGTTCTCCTGTGACCGGTAGGGAAGTGCCTAAAACAGTGCATTATGCAGAATAAGCCTTTCCTATTTATTTATAAATAAATGTTTATTAAATATAATTGAGATGATAAAAAATAATGGCCAGCATTTGCTGAGCACTTACTTCAGCCAGGCACTGAGCTGCTTGCTTTATGTGTATTACCTAGGGCAGATGTCGTGAGAAAAGAGCACATCCATCTGGCCCGCACAGGATTGGAACTAATGACTTTGTTCTTATTAGGCCAACAGTTTGAGATTCTTCTTAAGACTATTTTCCAACTCATCATCTTGTATCATCCTGTTGTGACTCATAGTGACAACTGTTATTTGTATTACTTAAGAAATACATACATAACATTATTTCCTCAACTATATATTCTACTCAAGTATCATAACTCAGTTACCAAAAATGAATAATGATAATTCTAATACTTATTATGCCTCCATATTCTAGCCCCTAACGGTCACTTTGACTAACTTGTGAATCACCAACATGGTCACACCAAAGTTGTAATAGATATTCTGCATGATTCTGGAGAATATAATAAGTAGTATGTGACAACTTTATAAAGAGGACTGTATTTAAATAGGGTGGACATTGGCTCTAGGATTTCCAAAGTTGATCTAATGTATTAGTGAAATTTTATGTTGATCCTTCTATGAAGTTAACACCAAAAGTAAGAGATTCATTAATGATTAGAGTAGGCTTGGTACTCTACCTGGCTAGTCACCCTTCTGCTTTATGGCATTATTTTAGTAGTTATAGTATTGGCTATACTTGAACTATTAGAAATTAGAAGTACTAAATAAATAAACTCACATTTGAGATTTTTGTGCATATATTTGCATGGTTAACACTGTCTCCCAAGTGATAGAAAATCTCACTATAAAAGATAATGCACGTCAACAATATGGCAGAATAGGAAGGTCCAGGCCCCCATTCTCCCACAGAAACATTAAATAAACTACAGACTGACTAAAATAACTTTATAAGAGCTCTGGGAACCAGTCAGAGATCTACACCAACCAAGCATACGCCCCATGAAGAAAAAGCCACATTCATGGGCCGGCCCCGTGGCTTGGCAGTTGAGTGCGCGCGCTCCGCTACTGGCGGCCGGGGTTCGGATCTGGGCGCGCACCGAGGCACCGCTTCTCCAGCCATGCTGAGGCTGCATCCCACATGCAGCGGCTGGAGGGATGTGCAGCTGTGACATGCAACTGTCGGCTGGGGCTTCGGAAAAAAACAAAAAGGAGGAGGATCGGCATGGATGTTAGCTCAGGGCGGATCTTCCTCACAAAAAAAGAAAGAAAGAAAGAAATCCACATTCAAAAAGTAGAAAATGTCATGGCATTTTATTCACCCTTGCCCACCCTTCTTCCCAGCGTGGCATGATCAGAACTAAGGCAACAGAAGAAAAGAAAAAATAAATAATTAGGTTTCATCAAAATTAAAAACTTCTGTGCATCAAAGGAGACACTATCAACAGTGTGGAAAGCAACCCACAGAATGGGAGAAGATATTTTCAAATCATATATCTGATAAGGGATTAATATCTGGAATATATAAAGAACTCCCACAACTCAACAACAAAAAAAAACAACCTGATTAAAAAGTGGCCAAAGGACTAGAATAGACATTTCTCCAAAGATAAACAAATGGCTAAGAAGCACATGAAAAGATGCTCAACATCACTAGTCACCAGAGAAACGCAAATCAAAACCATAACAAGATATCACCTCACACTATTAGAATGGCAGCTAGCAAAAGAACAGAAATTAACAAGTGTTGGCAAGGATGTGGAGAAATTGGAACCCTTGTACACTGTTGGTGGGATTGTGAAATGGTGCAACCACTGTAGAAAATGGTATGGTACTTCCTCAAAAACTTAAAAATAGAATTATCATATGATCCAGCCATTCCATTTCTGGATATGTGCCCAAAAGAGTTGAAAGCAGGGACCTGGACAGGTATTTGTATACCCGTGTTGATAGCAACATTATTCACAACAGCCAAAAGGTAGAAGCAACCCAAGTGCCTGTTGACAAATGAATAGATAAACAAAATACAGTCATGTACAAAATAACAACATTTTTGTCAACAACAGACCACATATACAACGGTGGTCCCATAAGATTAGTGGCAGATAGCCCAGGTGTATAGTAGGCTATATCACCTAGGTTTTTATAAGTATACCCTATGATGTTTACACAACAACAAAATCAAAGAAATTTTGACACACACTACAACATGGAGGAACCTTGAGGACATTATGCCAAGTGAAATAAGCCAGCCACAAAAGGAAAAAAGTTATATGATTCCACTTACGTGAAGTACCTAGAATAGTCTCATAGGTACATAAGGTGAACTTAGTTAGGCCTCAGTGGCAATTTAAACATATTTCAAGCATTCTTTTAAGATTTTAACATATTGCTCAATTTACTGTGGAACGGAATATGTGTAGTATCCTTTATAGCTTGGCTATTCTTTTAATCCTTTTTGGAATACTGTAATTTCAGAAATACTAATGTTTAGATTTTTTTGGTAACTAGCAGCTAGGATCCTAACATCTAGATGTGATCTAAGATTTTGGAGGGGAGGGAGGTCCTTTCTAAGGCACATAAAAAAGATTGCCAAAAGATAAAGCAGAGTTTGGATAGTTCTCCCTTTTCAACCAGAATTTATCTTCAGATTAGGTAAAGTTAACAATCACTGTATCTCAGCTGAGTTATTTTCGGGTTATGGTGGAGTGGTTTTCTAGGTTAGCAAAGTCACACCAAGATACCAAAAGAGCTAATAAGATGAGAGTGTGAGTAATCAAGGCCAAAGTCAATTAGGCAGAGTCTAGAAATATAGGCAAAACATTTTCATAAATATTACACTTGATACCACATTCATGCTCCTCGGTTATTTTTCAAATTATTAACACTGACTCTGTCAAATGCATCGTTACTGTCAATCAGTGGGGTAAAACAGCTTGCCAGGCTAGGAGAATTTATCTGCAAGGAAATACATATATATATATATATATCAAAATTCGAATGTCTTATGCTCCTTCATCTGCCTATTATTTAGTAGCCAAGGAATGTTTTTCCCCTGTGTGAAAATTGATCCAGAGATAAGTATCCTCAGTTCTAAAAAATGTGCAAAGTGAAAGGAAAACAAATAACATAAAACCATATCCCTTAAAGCAGTGATCAGCTGGCCATCTTCTCTCACTTCATATCAGAGGCTCATGGCCAGCTCTCTCAGGGCCATTTGGGGGCAGAAGTCAGCCTGGAACAGAGGTGTCAAGACTCTTGGATAAGTCCTTTCCTTTCATTTCTGTTTGAAAATGAAATTGAGTATAGCTATCTTTAAAAAGTCAAGTTTTTATGTTGTCAACACTTACTAATAATTACTTAAAAGCTGAAATCAATGGCACAATGAAAACAAACCTTAAAGAGGGCACCGACATGAGCATGCACAATTAATTGCACACTCACACACATAGAATCTCAGTTGGGCTTGAGAGTGTGACCTAGCGTGAGTAAAGCCACAAGGAATTTCCATTCACTCATTAACAGATATTCATTGAGTAACTAGTATGCACCAAGCTTCATATTTCTTGCTGCTGATAGCCCTCTGAGTTTTCAGGTCATTTATTTTAAGAGGGAAAATACGGTTTGCTATTTTTAAACCCAAATAACTTCAACAAGAGAGTTGATTTTGATTGTTGTAATGAATTTGAGAGTTGTTCCAGGAAGTGGAAGTAAAAAAGGAAGACATTTTTCCTTAAAATAAAGCTAGTAATAGTAAGTCCTAGTAGTAATCAATATGCAACAGTTAGCTGATTTATTATAATAATAATATCTCTTTCCAGTAAATGAATACTTAAAATCTACTTAAAGTAGATTGCTAGTGGGACTTGATAAAAAACCTGACAAAGTCTTCTGTAGCTTCCTTCATTAATATGTGACTCCAAATTGAGATTCAGTAATTGCTTATTTTGGCCTAGGTAACAAATTAGCTTCTTGCTTTAAAGCAAGTGTGAGGGTACTGTCAATGAAACAGGTCAGTCTTATCAGAATGTATTCTTCAAATTTTCTCCTGTTGCAAGAAACGGGGGAGATGGTGAAAGAGAGTGCCAGTCAGGTCTGGAGACAGGAACAGAAGCTGTAAAGCACAGTTAAGGACGCCTGCTGGAGTGGGCCTCCAGGAAGTGGAAGCTTCTCGCCAGACGTGCCCGGCTGTGGGTCTGGAGTGTGGGAGAGGGGCTCATTGGGCCTGTGCTGAAGACTAAATGTCACATCTGATTAGCCAGATTAGTGTGACCTCTGCGGCAAGAACATCTTATGAATACCATGTCTCATTTTGATCATTTTTACAAGAGTCTCGGATTTTTTTTCTGCCAAAAAGGACAGTTCTAACCATATTTCTGAGAAAAAACTACAGTTGAGTCAATCTAACCTTATTTAGCTTTAGCTTTTCATTGCTGTTGGGGCAAAGACTAAATAGTTGGCTCCACAGAGGTAAAGCATGTTATTCTACCATCTGGATCTCAGATATAATAGTATATTTTTCTTTGTTTCTTTTCTAGTGGACTTTTAAAAAAATGAGGTCATTCCCTTATAATTCTGGTTTGTCTATTTTTTCTGTTACTGATTTCACAGACTTGTTCCCTTTCTGATTTTTCCACCAGTTTACTTCAGTGTCCCCAGCAGTTCCTGAATTCTTGAAAACTCCTACTACGGATCAGCCCCCTACAAGGTCCACAGCTCCTGTCCTCCCCACAAACACTGTGTCCTCAGCAAAGCCTGGGCCAGCACTGGTAAAGGTGGGTACCCTGCATACACACTTGTTTGAGTGTCTTCACTTGGGACTGTTGTCTGTAGCCCTGTGCACGGAGGACCAAGGCATGTGTCCACATTGCCCAGCCTGCCTTTTAGCCTGAAGCCTTGAAAAGGAAACCATGGAAGGATTGCTAGACCAGGCCTTAATATTTGAAACTACCACCTTCAGCAAATGACCTATTGTTCTGTAGTCACAGAACAGCACAAAATTTGGCCTATATAGAACTACTAGAACAGTGCAGAAAGGCTTTAGGAATCATTTTATCAGCAGTACCTAAGTCTACTTCCACCTGGCTGCTAAGATGAAACAAGGGGAAAAGAGAGTAAGATCAAGGGCCGGCCTAGTGGTGCAGGGGTTAGGTGCACACGCTCTGCTTTGGCGGCCTGGAGTTTGCAGGTTCAGATCCCGGGCGTGCACTGACGCACTGCTTGTCAAGCCATGCTGTGGTGGCGTCCCATATAAAGTGGAGGAAGATGGGCACAGATGTTAGCTCAGGGCCAGTCTTCCTCAGCAAAAAAAACAGGAGGATTGGCATCAGATGTTAGCTCAGGGCTGATCTTCCTCACAAAAAAAAAAGAGAGAGTAAGATCGAGTTGCTTTAGCACAGCACTTGAGATTCACGAATCTCACAAACAGATGTCTTCAATGGTAACCTGATTTTGGACTTTATACACAAGGTCATACTCACTGGTATTCCAGATATATTATACAACAGGTTAAAGGTTTTAGAGAAGCAAATACTTGTTATGATTTAGCAGATTTGGCCCGATGAAGCTTGGTTTGTTCTTCAGATAAGCTGCAGATTTGTGGCACTGTTCCCTGCATTTTACTTGGTCAAAATAATTCGGTTAGAATAAGTCCCTAGGAAGATTACAAATTTTCATATGTAGTACATTTTTAAAGTATTTTAAGTGTATTAGAACTGCTAAATAAAGGGGAATGGGGATAAACTGAGGAATAGTTTACTCATTTCAGATGTGGCTTTTGCCAAAACTAGCAGAACACAGACACTAAACTTTTAGTACTAAAACAGGACATCAGAGAGCTAGCTAACCCTCTCACCACCTTTCAGATGAGGAGACTGAGGCCCAAGGAAGTGAAGAAGTGACAAGGCCAGGAAGGACCCCAGTCTCCCAAACTCCAGTCTAGCCTCCTGCCTGCCTTCTGGGTGAGCCCGTTGCAGTGCTCGTCAGAGGCGGTTAGCCTGGTGCATGTCCTCACTTCCGTTCCTCCACGGGAACTGCCCTTGTCCCTGACCCTCCTGGAGAGAAGGCTCTCCTTCTGCTGCAGGCTCTCTTTGTCAGTGTGGCTGAGCGTACCTGGCTTCAGGGCATATATAAGTGTATTTCACCAACTTGCATTGCTTAGCATTGGCGCCAGAAATTCCTGAGGGTGGCAAGTGACAACTGTGCCAATAAAATCAGCTCTCACCTCCTCTTCCCACATCCCCAAGCATGTACCACCAATGGCACAAAGAGGGTTTGAATGCCAACCCATCCTTCCCTGCAGATGCTGAATTTCTTCTCTGCTTCTCCTATTCTCTGAATTTCTGCTCTTCACTAGTGTCTTTCTTTAAGGAGGACTTTGGTTCTAGGGCAAGAGGCATTGTTGAAGAATGTGAGGTTCAGGAGTTGAGTAGGGAATCCTAGGACTATGTACAGGTACATATTAGGAAACAGGCCGCAATTCTTTGGGTTTTTCTATGAGGAAAGCTACTTCCCATCCTCACTTCCTGAGAGACCAGACATGTGGTGACTAATAGGTAATAGCAGATTTAGTCTGAGGAATACTAGTATTATGTTTATGTCTCCCCCCCGCCATGTAGGTACCTTCCTCATTGTGGCTGAGTCAATTGTTTTATCATTACATAACAGTTATAGTCAAACCTCCTTAACTCAGACCTCATTCAGTCTTATGATCAGTTCGAAAAGACTGGAAATAAAATTTATTATTGGTAACAAAATAAGCAGATGACAGTGCTTTGATTAATATTGTGAGATTTTAGGAGGATGTTTTAGCGGGCAAAAATGTTCTCTGACATTGTGATTTATTTTAAGTGCCTGATAATTCAGGTGATTTCTAATTGGCATACACATTCATCGTTCATTTATTCAGCAGCTACTTATCAAGCACCTTCTCTGTGCCAGGCACCGTTCTGGGTACTAGGAGTAGATACAGCAGTGAAGGAAACATCACGATTCACCCCCTGTGGTTAGGAGTAGGAGGTAAACAGACAACAGAATAGAGTGCACCAGTGGGGGAAGAATAAGGCGAGGATATGAGGTGGTGGGGAGATGCTCTGGTAAAATAAGCAGATGATGTTTGGGCAGAGATGTAAAAGAGGGAGTGAGCCATGAGGATATCTGTGGGGAGAAAGTTGGAAGTCTCTGAACAAGGAAGCCAGTTTGACTGAACAGAGACAGCCGAGGGGTAAAAATTAAATGTTAATAGTGATGATTTCTGGCCTGTAGAATATGGTGGTTTTTATTTTCTTCTTTGTCTTAGTTCTTTGGGGTTTTTTGCAATTTCCTAATTCTTTGAATATGAATATATGTAACATGATCACACCAAGCTATATTTAGGTTAGTATTTCTCAAAGTCTTCTTATTAAGTTAAGTATTTTACCTAAAACCCCTTAGGAATAATTTCCTTTACCTTGTTGTTTTGTTTTGTTTTGTTGATGGACTCTTTTTTTTTTTTCAGATTAAGTTATTTTATAATATGAATACTAAAAAGTAGAAAGTGATCTGATAACTTATAAATGGAAGAGAAGAAAAAAACTCAGGAAAAAGTCATCTGATTCTTAATCATATGATGGGGTCTCACACTATAGTGAAATATACTTAATCTTTTCCCTATAGTATATTTAGTATACAGCCTGGTTTTCACTAGGAGATAATACCTGTAAGCACTTAGCAGGAGACCCACAGTAAATGTTTGTTGAATTTAAACAGACAATGTTGAGCTGAGCATCTTGCCCTTACTCTAAGGGAACAATGCAGCAGGAGAAAATAAGTTCTTAGGAGCAAGATTTCTTGGTCAAAGGGAGTATGCAAATGTTTTTATGGCCCTTGAAATATATTTAGTATATTGCTTTCCATAGTGGCTATACCAGCTTCTAAGGTGCGTTGCTTTTTAATTTCAAATCATTTAGGCATGTAGTAGGATAGATTGCATGTGGTGGCATCTCTTAAAATGTTAATTTCTTTTTCTGAAAAATAGCAAAGCCATCCCAAGAATCCGAATGACAAACACCGTAGCAAAAAGTGCAAAGATCCCAAACCCCGGGTAAAGAAGTTGAAGTACCACCAGTACATTCCACCAGATCAGAAAGGTGAGAAGAATGAGCCGCAGATGGACTCCAACTACGCCCGCCTGCTCCAGCAGCAGCAGCTGTTCCTGCAGCTACAGATCCTGAGCCAGCAGCAGCAACACTACAACTACCAGACGATCCTGCCTGCGCCACTCAAGTACGCTGCCGGGGTCAATGCTGGCTTCCTAAGTGGATTTTACTGTGGGTTTTTTATGAGGAACCATTAGTTACTAAAGGTTGAATGTTGTGATTTATTTTTGCTCAATGATTATTTTCATTTTATTGTCACCAAAGCTTATAATACAGTTTCTGAAGTTGACATAGTGAGAATAACCTGCATTCCAGTCCAGTTTTTGTCCTCCAGAATAGGTTCTGAACTTTTCAAGTTAGAAATAACTTTTCACAATTATTCATCCAGGAAAGATTTGCCTGTTATTTACTCAAATAGTTTTAGATGCTATGAGAAAAGCATAAGAAGTATAAGACTTGATATAAACAGTTTAAAAAAAGAAAAAAAAAAAACAGATGAGCATAAAAGCTGGAATGGTCAAGGAAAGCTTCATGAAAAAGGCAGGATATTTATATGGAAAAGGGCCTGAAACCTGGGAAGAGCTCTTCCAAGCAAAGGGGAACGATCTGTGTGCAAGTGCAGAGGAAGGAGTCAGCAGCGCCTGCTTATTAGATGGTGGGGACATGGCCTGAATAAAGAAGGTGGTTAGTTTTTAAGAAAAGTGGAACACAGAATTGAGTAGAGCCAATGTCTGGAGAAACTTGAAGTTGGGCAGACTATAATCTTGATGTGATAGATGTTTCAGAGGCTCATAGTGACATGGTAACAGCAAAATGCAAGAAAGAATAGTTTGATACCAGTATTGAAGGGGAGTCTGGAAGTAGGAAAACCAGTTAGAAATTTTGCAGTAAATTAGATGTGAGAAGAATGAACAGGTGCTGATAATGGAAAGGGAGGAACAAGTGATAGATGTTTGAAAAGACAATGAAAGGTCTTGGTGACCAACAACTGTGGAGAAGGAACATGTTTCCAGAGTTTGAGCCTAATTGGGAGGGACAGAAGGGAGTGAGTTGGGACAATTTCTGAGATTGAATTCATAGCAAGACATCCACAGTTAATTTTAATTATATAACAAAGGAAATTTCTAGATTTACATCCTCAATATGCTTTTTCTGGGAAATATAGATAAAAAAGCAAAGACACTGTTCGCTTTTCAGGAGAAAGGGATATTTACATTCAACAGGAGAAAAGAAAACTCTAGAAAAAGATCCAAAATCTCGTTATAAGGAAAAACTGTTCTCTGTGATCAAGCCCCTCAATTTATGATCATGTGATCTGTAGAATGTTTACTTCTGTTTTCTACACGTCGGCTAAGCATTCCTCCGTAGGGAGCCCCTATTTTCTAGGAGTAGAAAAGAATTAAGACCCACTAAAAAGCTTCTCTGTTAAGAAATATCTCCTCATATGCTAATGATTATCAATTCACTTTTTTCTTTTAAGATCCAAATATCTCGAGGAAGATAAGAGCTATTAGTCATTCAGACCTTACTGTGAAGTACTTAAATCTAAAACATCAGGGCACAGAGATGAAGAAAGAAAGAATTTTTGTAGGATGTTATTATTTTAAGAGCAAGCAGGCCTGAGTGAGCTGTTGACATTGGAAGTGAACCAGGGAAGGCCAAGGAGAATTGGAAGAGTATCAGAGACAATCTGCCGCTGCTTATAGCTCTGTCCAGGACCTAGGGAGGACCCTCCACCGCCACCACCCTCCTTTGGCATTGGGCACCAGTGATGATGGCTCGCGTTTATGTGCTCCTTACGATGCACCAAGCAATGTGCTCAACACTTGACATCATCATCATCATCCTCATTTTATCAAAGCCATTCCCAGATGAGGAAACTTAAACTGAAAATCCCATAAAAGGATTTTTTGTGGTATCTATCTATGAAATAGTCTTTTCTGTAATGAAAGAAATTGGCTGTGTGGGGCCAGCTTTGTCGACAGGAAGAACACATCTGAGGTGTGGGGTATCTGAACTCACACAGTTCTCTGTCTTTCCTTTAAGGCCTCAGTTCCCCTCTTCTCCTCAAACATTCCCACCACTAAAGTAACCAAGCCACCCACCCAAGGGAAACATACAAAAAGATCCAAGAACGAGGAGGAGGAAAGATCTCTTATTTTTGTGTATTATTTCACCACACAGAGACTGAGCATAACTGCTGTTTAATTTCCAGGTCCTAAAAATGGAGATGTTGTTTTCTAACACATTGTTTCTTTTTACCAAAATTCCAATACAAGAAACTGAATATGGAAGTCCTCTAGTGCTTGCAGTAGTGGGATTTTACCTGATAACGCAGGTAAAATCTTTACCTTGGAAAGAGCAAGAGCCTGAAGAGATGGGGCTTTAGTCCCAGTGAGGCCACTCATGACAGAGGGTCCTGAAGGTCACCTCATTGTTCTGAACTTCAGGTTTCTCATCGACACAGTGATCACATTCATCAGGCCACCCCCCCATTTTTTATAATTTTTTTTTTTAATTTATTTTTTCCCCCAAAGCCCCAGTAGTTGTATGTCATAGCTGCACATCCTTCTAGTTGCTGTGTGTGGGACGCGGCCTCAGCATGGCTGGAGAAGCGGTGCGTCGGTGCGTGCCCGGGATCCGAACCCGGGCCGCCAGCAGCAGAGCGCACTCACTTAACTGCTAAGCCACGGGGCCGGCCCCCCCCCCCACTTTTTTTCTCTGTTGATTTGGGGGAAAAATAGATCAACTTACTTCTGTTATTTTAAAGGTTGAATTAAACACTGATGAACATGTTAATCATAGTAACAAGTAGAGTATTGTAGAATCTCAAACAAAGACCACATGAATAGAATAATTTAAATCATGCATTCTTAAGGAGATATCGTTCACAATGGAGCAAAAGTTGATTGGGGGGACTCTTGCACTTTTTGTTTAAGAAAGCACAGACATCCATACAGTACACAGACAGTTATGCAGTATATTGTGGTATTAAAGTGCCATGGGGAGCCAGCCTGATGGCCTAGTGGTTCAAGGTCGGCACTTGCACCACTTCGGCGGCCACAGTTCGTTTCCCAGTCGCAGAACCACACCACCTGTCTGTCAGTTGCCATGCTGTGGTGGTGACTCACATAGAAGAACTAGAAAGACTTACAACTAGGATGTAGAACCATGCACTGCAGCTTTGGGGAGAAAAAAAAAAGAGGAAGATTGGCAACAAATGCTAGCTCAGGGCAAATCTTTCCCTGCAAAAAAAAAAAAAATGTCATGGGGAGGGTGGTAAGGAAAAAAGATGTCCAAAAAGGCTCCTTGGGGGGACAATAATGAAAATAAGGTAGAGAAACTCTGATTTTATAATTCTAACATGAGATTTAAATATTGAATTTTTAAAAATGAGAATAGCGATACACAAAATATTTGTCATTTCATCCAAACTTAAGAACTTCATCTCAAATACTTCAAGTACTTAACTTCAACAAAATTTAGGCAGGTTTAAAAAGACCCCAAATTGAATGTCAAGAGTGAGTTGTTGACAGGACCAGAACTGGCTTCAAACACAGGCTTCTTAAAACTCATTTGACAAAGATCATCCAGCTATGGACCTCACCCCATCGGCATCATCACCGCAGATCCCTATTTCAGAATGTGGGATCCAAAGTCTCTTTGGCTTCAGCGCCAAGATTTCTATGACAATAAAGCCTGAGGCTGTAATGGAATTGGCTATACAGTATCAGCCATCACGGGTACCTTTCTTTCATAGGTGTCAACCACCCAGAAAAGGAAATACCATTGTTACCAAGAGTATCACTGTCAGAAGAAGTTAGGAGGGGACCTGGCTTTGATGTAGAAAGGAATGTAGGGAAATTAGTACAAAAGTAAAACTGATTCACCAGTGTTTTTTAAATAAACTTTTAAAAATGAAGTATGAATTACAGAGGAGTTCATAAATCGATAGTGAAAATTAATGCCAAAGTAAACACACTGCTGTAACCACTACCTAAATCAAGAAATGGAGGGCCGGCCCCGTGGCTTAGCGGTTAAGTGCGTGCACTCCGCTGCTGGCGGCCAGGGTTCGGATCCTGGGCGCGCACCAACGCACCGCTTCTCAGGCCATGCTGAGGCCGCATCCCACATACAGCAACTAGAAGGATGTGGAACTGACATACAACTATCTGCTGGGGCTTTTGGGGGAAAAATAAATAAATAAAGTTTAAAAAAAAAAAAAGAAATGGAACATTGTGAGTACCCCAAAAGGCCTCCTGCGTCCACTCTCAGTGACTGTCCTGACTTCTATCCCAGAGATGGGTTTTGCCTATTTTTGAACTTTATATAAATGCAGTCCTACAGTACACGTATGTGTCTGGCTTCTTTTGCTTGACATTATGTTTGTGAGAGGCATCTTTATAGGTGCAGAGGTAGCAGTTATTTTTATTGCTGTCTAACATTCTGTAATTTATCCATGCATCATACTCTTGATGGACAGTTGGGTTGTTTCCAATTCGGGCTATTATGAATAATGCCATAGTAAATATTCTAACCTGAATCTTTTGGTTCACGTATGTATTTCTTTGTCAGGTGTCTGTCTAGGAATCGAATTGCTGGTTCAGAGGATAGGCATAGATTTTTCTTTAGTAGATTCTATGAAACAGTTCTCCAAACTGGCTGTGCCAGTTCACACTTCTACCGGCCATGTATGAGAGTTCTGGTTGTTCTGAGTACTTGGTATCATCAGTCCTACTTATTATAGCAGCAGTTCTGCTGCATTATGCAATGCTATCTTGTTGCGCTTTTCATTTTCCTTATACATATTGAGATTAAGCCCTGGTTCACATGTTTATTGACCATTTGGATATACTTTCCTGTGATATACTTGTTCAAGATTTTCCCATTGGGTTTTCTTTTTCTTACTGATTTGCAAGACTTTTTTGTATATTCTAGATATGAGGCATTTGTCAGAAATATGTATTACAAATGTCTTCTCCTCTGTCTTAGCTTTTTGCCCTCTTAAAGGTATCCCTTTTAATTAGAGCTTTTTGTGTCCGGTTTAAGAAATCTTTGCCTAGCCAAAGGCCATGAAGATATTATCCCAAGTTTTCTGGTAAAAGCTTTATTGTTTTCATAATTTACATTTAGGTTTTGTGGATGATGTGAGGTAGGGGTTAGTCAAGAGCCCTATTTTTTTCTGTATGAATATCCAGGTTGGCCCAGCACCATTTATTGGGAGGACCACCCCTTCTCCACTGCACTGCAGAGTCATCTTTGTGATAACTCAAGTGCCTGTGTATCTGGAGGTCTGCTTCTGGATTCTCTGTTCTCTCTCACTTGTCTGTTGTTCGTCCTGTACCAGCACCACACCATCTTAATAACTGGCTTCGTAATAAATTTTGATGTCTGGTGGTATGACTCTTCCAGGTTTGCTTTTCTTCTTCAAGGATGCCACGGCCATTCTTGGTGTTTTGTATTTCCATATAGAGCTTAGAATCACCTTCTAAATTTCTACTAAGCAAACAAGGAAACAAACATCTGCAGAGATTTTTATTGGGATCTAATTTGATTGACATTTTTATAATATTCAGTCTTCTAATCGATGACCATGATGTTTTTCTCTTCATAAGTTAACAAATTGTTAGCAGAAGCAACATCAAATCCAGAAATTACTTTATTATCAACTCTAATTTTCTTTTTCTTTTGAAGGCCACTCAATGACAAAAATAACAACAGTGGGAATTCAGCTTTGAACAATACCATACCTAACACACCAAGACAGAATACATCTGCTCCTGTGAGAAAGCCAGGACCTCTGCCTTCAAGCTTGGATGACTTAAAGGTGATAATTCCAAGTAGAGTTTATTCACCCATAAGTACCACAAAAATGTAAATGATTTGCCAGATTATCTAGCAGATGTAGGTAGTTTTCAATAGACATTCAGCTTTACCAACAATATGATAACCTTTATAGAGGTGCTTTCTTTTTACATCCATTAAGTTTCTTTTAAAATGACCAGTATAACTCTCATTTATTGAGCATATACCTTGTGCAGGCATCATACCAGGTCTGACTCCAGGGGTACATCTTTTTCCTTCCCTGCTCATTGCCAAGTGTGGGAGAAGCAGGAAGATGTAACAGTTAAGAACATGGTCTCCAGCGCCAGCCTTCCTGGGTTTCTACCCCAGCTCAGCCTTCTATTAGCTGTGGTAGCCTGGACTAGTGATTCAGCCTCTCTCTGCCCCGATCTCCTCAGCTGTAAAACAGGAATAATAATAATAATAATGCCTACCTGGTGAAGATTAATTGAAAGAATAAAGCACTTCCAACAGTGTCTGGCACATGGTAATTACTCAATAAATGTAGCTGTTATCAGTATCATTTCTGGTAGTAAATCTTTTCTTTGACATAACAGGGGAATTACCTTCTAAAAACCCTTGCTTTATCACTGGCTTTCAAGTTCTTCAGGTCTGTAGCTGTGTGTGTTAAAAAAGGAAAAGCTGTCCCACTTTCAGATACGCAGTAATACAGAGTTGTCTGACAGATGGAGGCACCTTTTCCATCATAAAAGTGTCCAGTAGATTTGTCAGAACGTTTAATACCAAAAGAAGAGATCTGATTTGTTTGTACTTCCAGGTGTCAGAACTGAAGACAGAACTGAAGTTAAGGGGTCTTCCAGTATCAGGCACCAAACCGGACCTCATCGAACGCCTGAAACCCTACCAGGAAATGAACAGCAGTGGTGTTGCTGCTAGTGGCATCGTGGCAGTGTCAACGTCTGCCATCGTCACTAGTAACCCAGAAGTCACCATGGCATTGCCAGTTACAACACTGCATAACTCTGTGACTAGCTCAGGCTCCACTTTCAAGGCAGAATTGCCATCTGCTGGAACCAGCAACGTAGCCCATGTTGAAAATGTTAATTCCCCTCTGCCAATCTCGCCGTCTCCCTCTGAACAGTCCAGTCTCAGTACCGAGGACACAAACATGACAGACACTTTCACCGAGATTATGACCATGATGTCTCCTTCACAGTTCTTGTGCTCATCTCCCTTGAGAGTGGCAAATAGTGAAGACAGCCTAAGTCCCACCAGCAGCACTCTGTCAAATCTGGAACTGGACGCAGCTGAGAAGGATCGCAAGCTTCAGGAGAAAGAGAAGCAGATTGAAGAGCTAAAGAGGAAACTGGAACAAGAGCAGAAGCTTGTGGAAGTTCTGAAAATGCAACTTGAGGTTGAAAAACGAGGGCAGCAGCAGCGGCCACTGGAATCCCAGCCCAGCACGCCAGCTAATTCTGCCAAGAAGTTAGACCAGAAACACGGCAGTGTAGGTTCCTCCGTCAAAGACGAGACCTCGCTCACTGACTGCTCCAGCTCCAGGCAGCCCGTCCCAGTAGCCAGCCATTCTGTAGGCCAGCCTGTCTCTACTGGTGGCCAGACCCTTGTTGC
The DNA here is from genome assembly GCF_057802395.1 of Ceratotherium simum simum. NCBI lineage: Eukaryota > Metazoa > Chordata > Mammalia > Perissodactyla > Rhinocerotidae > Ceratotherium > Ceratotherium simum. The sequence goes on from NC_141925.1 coordinate 12,447,907, forward strand.
CAAAAAGGCTGTAGTGATCAAGCAAGAGGTCCCTGTGGTCCAGGCAGAGCCGCAGAGCATCGTCCCGCAGTTTTATGTGAGTTCCCAGGGACAGCCACCGCCTGCCATCGCTCAGCCCCAGGCTTTACTGACCGCGCAAACTGCTCAGCTGCTGCTCCCGGTGTCCATCCAAGGCTCGAATGTCACCTCAGTGCAACTCCCAGTAGGCAGCCTCAAACTCCAGGTGTGAAGTGTGTCTTCTAACTACTTTTCCTTAGAGCCTGCATAGAATGGAAACTGCTCATGACGAATACCTGGGCTTTTTCATAAATGCATCCAAATTGGTGGCAGAAAACTTGTGCTGGGGGTGGGGGTGGTTATTCAAAAATTTGAATAGTGCTGTTTTTATATAGTAAAAACAAAGAAGGAGTGCTTTTCTATTTCTGTTTAATGAACACAGTGTTATACATGTAGACATTTTAAATACTAGTGACATTACCATGATAATAGCTACTGTCATTGAGTACTTTTTATGTGCAAGGCATAACATCGGGTACTTCAAATGGCTTACTTGATGTAATCCTCCCTTCCCCCAGAAGATCCAAGTGATAAAGCCCATTTCTAGATAAGGAAACTGAGGCCTGCAGAGGTTTAGTAAGTTGCTCAAGGACAGAGCTGGCATTTAAACCCAGGCCTTCTGGCTGCAGAGCTTTTATTCTTATACCCACTGCTATATTCTGCCTCCCAAATGTAGTTCTTGAAAGGCATCATTAATGTGAAGATGCCTAAACTAAGGAAAATGTGACCACAAACTTAGGAGTGAGGATGTTAGTGAGAGAGATGAAAACACTGGTGAGCATGACATTTCCTTTTGTGCCTCCATAACCTATGTGTTGACCTTAAGTTGTTTTTATGTGACGTGATGTCAGTAGGTTTTAACAAACTGTGGGCCACAGGTAAACAGAAACCATTTGGAGCAGTGCTCAACCTTGACTCCCCAGAGTCAAGGCAGAGAGGAGGAGTCTTGTCCCCTGGGGTTAGGAGGCATGACCCAAAGGCCCTTGGCATATGCAGAAATCCTCATTCCCTTGTTTAATCTTCAGAGTATCTGTGAAATTGAAAGTCTACTCTATGATACAGCTTTCCTAAACCTTTTTTTCCATCCAAATCTTCCATTAGAGTTGATGTTCTAGGAACAAGAACTGCGTTTTATCCTGGGCCTGTATGTAACAGTGCACACACTGCAGCTTAAATGCAGGAATTTGGACAGTTAGGCCTCACAAACTTCCTTGCTGCTATTAAAATTATTGTAACACCTGACCTATTATGTGTAGATCTGCTATAGGTTCTTTTTATTTCAGTTTTCTATTTTCCCAGAATTTTCAAATGAAAATCTTAGCCACTTAAGAAAACAATAAGAGCATGAAAATAACTGTCTGGTGTTTAAGTCTCTGGTTTAGAATTGTTACAGTCAAATTTATGTGCCGATGAATTAAAGTATTTATCTGTAAACATTTTATGTTATTTCATTTCAGATATGATTCCCAAGTGACCAGTTGTTCCACATCTAAACTCTTGATTCTAGCTTTGATTTTGACAATTAAATTGATGTTTTTTTATTTGCCTCCTAGACTCCACCGCAAGCAGGAATTCAGACTCAGCCTCAGATAGCAACTGCTGCTTTGTCCTCAGGCTTGGCCCAGACTGTACCTCAGAAACAAGACACTTTCACGCCACATGTGCTCAGTCCATCTCAGCAAGTCAGAAAGGTTGGTGGATGCTAACGAATGACAGACTGTTGGTTTTTACTATCATCTGCTTAGTCATTCAACAAGCATCTCATAGGAGCCTCCTCCATAGGAAGCTCCTGTTTGTTCTTTTCTATGATCCATCTCCCATCAGATGAGCCTCAGGTCAGGTGCCATTTGGCTACAGATTATCCAATTATTTGGGAAAGAGAAAGAGTTCTTTATTACTCAAAGATAGCTCATCTTAACAGTTAAACCCCTTTTCCAAGTAAAAGTTTCAAAAGTATTTTTTTAATCCTCAGGTATAGAATTTTCTGGGTTTTAAAATAAATCTTTTCAAATTAATCATTTTGTGAGGGGCGGGGAAACTGCTGTTCCCTGGGAGAAGATATTTGAAGATACTTTGTGAAATGTTTATCTTGAGTAAGATCTTCATATATATTTTTAAGAGTTTGCCATCTCACAGATCAAGAGCCAGAAGGCCTAGGTCTGGTTATCATTCTGGTTCACCATTTCCTCCATGTTGGGCCTTGTGCAGAATTCACTTACTTTCTCTAAGTGTCAGTTTCCAGATGTAGGGCCCAGTGTCCTCTACATGAGTTCCTACCAAAAAGTTCTGATGTTAAATAGCCCCAAAAGTTACCAAAATTCCCTCTTATCCAGTAGGTGGAGCTATGTGCACATCTCCTTGATAGAAAAATCTTAAGGCCTCAAAAATAGGTCTTACTATTTTAAACCTGAGAATTATTAGTCCCAGAATTTTAATCTTCAGCATAAAAGAACCTAGATAATTAGGTGTACCTGTAGATATGCCTCAGGGTGGTGTGAACTGTCTGAGGAACAGACAGAAACGACCTCTTGGGTCAACAACAATCACATTAACACACGTGCTCTCTTTTGGAATCTCCTCTGAGAAATGCAGAGAACAAAGAGCTATAGTTGCATATTGCTTAGTTTGGGCTCAAAATAACATTTTAGTGTAGTGATAAGCTTAGTGAATAGTCAAATATTAAGACAGTTTTCTTTGTTTTAGAGAGGAGAGAGAAAAACAATATAATGGGATTAATAAGGGCTTATTCACTAAGTCTCAACATACTAGAATTAGGAATCATTACTTCCAATTTAAAGGAAGAAATTTTTTTACCAAATATAAGGAAATTCAACTTTTTCAAAGAGAAGTTGTTCTGTTTTGAAGGATATAAACACATAGACATACTTTCATGCTTAAGAAATACTTGTGTAGGGCCGGCCCCGTGGCTTAGCGGTTAAGTGCCCGCACTCCGCTGCTGGCGGCCCGGGTTTGGATCCCGGGCGAGCACCGACGCACCGCTTCTCCGGCCATGCTGAGGCCGCGTCCCACATGCAGCAACTAGAAGGGTGTGCAGCTATGACATACAACTATCTACTGGGGCTTTGGGGGTGGGGGAGGATAAATAAATAAATAAATCTTTAAAAAAAAAAAAAGAAAGAAATACTTGTGTATATTTATAATAAAAATATAGGAGATAAGTTTTTCTTTCAGAATACTAGGGGTATAAAGTATATTAAATATTTTTATGTGCAAACCAGTTTGGTGAAATATAGTTACAATATCAACATTATGGCCATACATTTGTAAAAGGCCCTAAAACCTTTGGCTCTTAGTGGGGCTAAACAAAACACAATGTAGTTTCCACAGGAAGAAATTTTCATCCATGCCTGACAGAGCAGAAGACAGCTTCTCAGAAGGGGGCAGAGTTCAAATGGGGTCTTGCAAGGATTTGGAGAAATTTTCAAGAAACTGGAAAATTGAGCATGGCCACAGCATGTATGTAGCCTTTTGGTAGGATGGAAAAAGGGTCAAGTAGTAAAGTTTACACACTGGCTAAAGATAATGATTTTACCCAGAAGACAGAAGACCCGGTGAGTGTGGGAGGGACTCGGTCAGGTGTGTGTGTCAAGACTGTAATTGCGGTGGCAGGTTGATAGGCAGGGAGGCACAGCTAGGCAGCCGTGGCAGTGGTCCAGTGATAGATAATAAGGACCTGGATTAGGACAGCAGAGAACAGAGGCCTGATTCAAGAGGCATTTCTAAGAGGTATTAGCAAAGAGGGGAGAAAGCAGTAGACTGACGGCTCCATTTACCTAAGTTTTTTTAAAAAATGAAGGCAAAACCAAGAATTATTTTCCCTTAGAGGTTGGGGGTGGTGGGAGGAAAGGGGAAAGTTTAGTTTGGAGTATATTAAATTTGAGATGTCCAAAATTTATGTTTGTAGATGTTATAAATGTAGCTTTGGCACTTGGGAGCAAGGTTGGAAGAGAGAAGTGGGCTTGGGGATTATTTGCTTAATCCTGAGCTTTAAAGCCATCAGAGTGGATGAGATCCCCCTACTGAGGAATATAAGAAATTCAGCTATCCTTGAAGAGGAAAATTATGCAGAGCAAATGCTGCTTTCCCACGAGAACTGTCCACACTGCCATCAAAGACAGGCCACTGAGTAAAGGGACCACTGACACTCGAAAAACCATGCAAACCATGGCCTGTGGGCCAAATCCAGCCCCCGCCTGTTTTTATAGATAGTGTTATTGGAACCCAGCCACACTCATTTGTTTATCTGTTGTCTAGGCTGCTTCTGTGCTACAACGGCAGAGGTGAGCAGTTACAACAGAGACCACGTGGCCCACCAGCCCTACACTATATACTTTGTGGCCCTTGACAGAAAACGTTTGCCAACCCCTGTTCTAAAACGTCTTTATTAGGAAGAGCAATAGAACAAATTGATGGGAAAATATTTATTCATTACAGGTTTTCACAAACTCGGCATCAAACACAGTTCTTCCGTATCAGAGACCACCTGCTCCAGCAGTCCCACAGCCCTTTATTAATAAGACATCCAACAGCCTTCCTCAATCCAGAAATGCACCGCTTCCATCCCTGCAAAACGGACCTAACACTCCCAACAAGGTAATCCCGCCAGGATTGTACACCAGGAACAATGCTTACTGCTGTACACAGTCCTTCCAAAGCGCAGTGCATTAGGCTGGGAATGACTATCCATACTACTGAGGCAAAATAGCCAAAAATACCGTGATGATAATTATTACGGGGCGGCTTAGCTGTTATGACAGTGAAGATGACCCTTCCCACATGAGACGGCCCACCAGTGCTGTTGCCTCACAGGTCATAGGTCATAAGCCTCGCCGGCTAGGAGTTCCGTGATTTGGCTGCTGTGTGAGGAACAGCAGAGCTGAGCCTAGCCAGGGCACAGGGAAGCTTACTGCCCAGAGCTGACATGTGCTCCTCCTCTGTTTGCCACAGCCTGGGTCGCCCCCTCCACCCCAACAGTTTGTCGTCCAGCACTCTCTCTTTGGGAGCCCAGTCCCCAAGACAAAAGACCCTCCCCGCTATGAGGAGGCCATCAAGCAGACGCGCAGCGTCCAGTCCTCCCTTCCAGAGGTAAGTGAGGCCAGTGGCCATGGTCCACGGCCTCAGATTTGGTGTGTCATTCTCAAATTGAATCCCTTGTCTAAGATGGACTTGCCTCAATAGAAATAAATGTCATGGTTAGGAGCCTTGTTAGCATTTTAAGTGCTATTTAAAATAAAAATATCATTCACTATGAAGAGTCCCAAACAGTTTGCAGCAGCTCTGTAAGCTGCAGTTCCTACTTACTCAGAAATTCAGGGGTTGGGTCATGTTAGGGATAGATGTGATTGTGACCAGGGCACATATTTTATACAGGTCCCTCTTTGCTAAAGCCACCATTTGTCAGGCCAGCATCAAATTGACCCTCTTCTGCTTGGCTGGCCTTCAAGACTGCCCAGCACCTACACCCCCTCTGTCCTGCCTCATCTCTCTCTAGTCCTTAGCACCCTCTGCTCTGGCCGGCGAGCCCATGCAAGCAACTTTGTTCATATATTGAGCAAATGCACTTTAGAGGGGACAGACCTGAGGTCCTCCTGGCTTCACCACACACTGATACTCACCTGGCAACCACGTGGTCTTGGGCAAGGTGCTTACCTCTCCTCTGAGCCTTCCTTGTTGCTTTGACAAAATAGGAGGAGCCGCACCTATTCCAAGAGATGGAAAAGTTAAGAATTCCTGTTTGTAAAAGCCTCTGGTGGGTGCCCAACAATGACAGCCTCATCATACCTTACCCTAAGCATTCCTCCTAGTCTTCCTGCCTATCTAAAGCTTAAAAGTCAACTCGCTCTCAAGAAAGAACCCCAGCCTCGTAAGAGAATGCAAGAAGAAAACCTGACACCACTGCAGGGATGCTGAAAGGAGACAACAAGACATAACAGAGCAGAGCAGGACTGTTTACTACACACAGCAAACAGTGGGAGCATCAGCACAGTTGTGCCAGTGCCCCGTGCTCCCATAGTCCATGGGGTGACTCACTAGGGCCCAGTGAGGGCTGCACACGCAGTGGATTGGGCAGGGCCGAGGGCTTAGCACTTCTTGCAGCAAACAAGCCAGTCCTCTCAACCAGAGAATGAGCATAGCCATGCTGTGGTCACCTTGACCTACTTACTCACCTCAGTGAGCAGCTGCAGAAACTGCTCAGAACCAGGCAGCAGTGTGCAGTTTGGCACAATCACAAAGGGCATGCAGGGATGCTCGGGTAGACTGTATCCCTGAGGAAGTATGCAGTTACCGTATGCTTCTTTGTATTCACTTAATGCCGAAGGAAGATAACTTTTCCAGGTGTAAAATGTTACTGTAGTTCCAGACTCAGCAGGGGCCCATATCTGTGATGGGAAAGCCAAATTTCAGAAATAGGTTAAACATTTGCAATAAGAATTGAAACAAATGGTGCTGAACTAGACTGTCCTCCCCATTGGTCTATTCAGAAGTGACACCTGTTCTCTTCAGAGGAGAGCAGAGATGAATTGCCAAGAACTTAACTACAATTTCTAAGAAAGTAAAAAGGTAGCACTCATCCTTCGAAACCTGATTTTAATGTGTAGGTTAATATGTACTACTTACTTGATTTATGTAAGAACGACAAAGACAAATCATCTCACTTTAACCTAAGACAGCTGATTGGAATCCCTGCCGTTTACTTGTCTCTTGTTCATGTTTATAGAGTGAGGGAGCCAAAATTCTATATTAGTTCTGTATTCAAATGAGTGGCTATCTGTAGTACCTCTGTATACACCATTGAGCACCAAACTCCAGCAACTCTGAGGTTTTTAATATGTATTTACTCAGACTTCCAGTTCCACTACTGGCTACGAAAGGCCCTACCAGTTCAGTCTTCCCACAGATAACAGCTATAAACTGGTCATAATAGAAAAAGCAGCTGCATGAGGCTCTGAAGAGTGAGTAGAAGCAGTCATATTATGGTGAGGCGTGCACACAGGGAGTTATATGGCGTGAGTTCCCTCTTGTTGCTGCTTTTACTCTAGGGTAAGGTGGTAGTTACTGATAGAAAACCCCAGCCTTTATGGCCTGGGAAACCAGAGGACTGAGTCAGGAGCAACCCAGGAGGGAAAGAACCAGAAAGGAGATCCCCAAATTCTGTCTTCCCACATCTTTGGCTGACCCCTCAGCCCTAAGGAATGGAGTAGAGTCATAGCAGCTCAGCTAAAAACAAAAGATCTAAACTGAGATTGGAACTTCTGCCCAAGAAACATTTTGAAGGTCAAGTCCAACCAAGTTAAACATTTGCCTACTAAAACAAAAGAAATCACTCATCTGAGAAAAATAACAGAATACAGTCTCTACAATTTGATATCCATAACAGCCATTCATAACATGCAATACACAAAGAATCAGGAAAATGTGAACCTTTCTCAAGGGAAAAGAGCAATCAGCTAAGACCAGCCCCCAGCTAATCCAGATGTTAGCATTTGCAGACCAGGATTTTAAAACAATAAGTATCCTCAATAATGTAAAAGAACATATACTCATAATGAATGAAAAGTATAGGGAATGTAAGCAAATATAGAAATTATTTTTTTAATAAAGTGGAAATTCTAAAACTAAAAAATACAATATCTGAAATGAAAAAATTATAGATAATCTTAGCAGAATGGAGATGGCAGGGGTAAAAAAAAAATTCAGTGAACTTGAAGATAGATCAATAGAACTGTTATTCCAATCTGAATAACAGACAGAAAAAAGATTTTTAAAAAAGTGAACAGAGCCTCGGAGACCTGTTATTTAATATCAAATAATCCAACATGGGTATGATAGGAGTCGTTGGAGAGGAGAGAGAAAAGGAGGCAGGTAAAATATTTTAAGAAATAATGGCCGAATTTTTCACAAATATGATAAAAGACAAGTTTACAGCTTTCAGATGTTTAATGAACACCAAGCAGGATAAATGGAAGGCCTAGTCATATCATAGTCAAATTATTCAAAGCCAAAGTTAAAGAGCAAATCTTGAAAGCATCGAGAGAAAAGCAATACAATATATACAGGGAACAACTATTTGATTTATGGTCAACTTTCCATCAGAAACTATGGAAGCCAGGGGGCCAGCGCAGTGGCATAGTGGTTAAGTTCACACACTCCGCTTCAGTAGCCCAGGGTTCGCCAGTTCAGATCCCGGGCGTGGACCTACGCACCACTGATCAAGCCATGCTGTGGCAGGCGTCCCACATATAAAGTAGAGGAAGATGGGCACGGATGTTAGCCCAGGGCCAATCTTCCCCAGCAAAAAGACGAAGATTGGCAACAGATATTAGTTCAGGGCTAATTTTCCTCACCACAAAAAAAAAGAGAGAGAGAGAGAAACTATGGAAGCCAGAAGTGTGGAAAAACATCTTTAAAGTTCATAGAGGGAGGGCCGGCCCCGTGGCTTAGCGGTTAAGTGCGTGCGCTTCGCTGCTGGCGGCCCGGGTTCGGATCACGGGCGCGCACTGACGCACCGCTTATCTGGCCATGCTGAGGCCGCATCCCACATACAGCAACTGGAAGGATGTGCAGCTATGACATACAACTATCTACTGGGGCTTTGGGGGGGAAAAAAATTAAAAAATTAAAAATAATAATAATAATTAAAAAAAAAAATTTCATAGAGGGGGGGAGTTGGGAGGGACTGTCAACCTAGAATTCTATGTCAAGTAAAAATATCCTTTAAGAATGATAGTGAACAGAGATCTATTTTCAGATCAAGAAAAATGAAGATAATTCATCACCAGAAAACCTGCACTATAAGAAATAACATTGTCTTGAGGGGTTTATAAAATATATAGATATAATACTTAAAATAACTAATAAAGGATGGAGGAAATAAATGGATCTGTATGTTCAGGGTTTTATATTTTATATGCAATGGTACAACATTGAAAAATTAAGGATGTGTATGTATACCAACAGTAACAACTTAAGAAATATAGCTTTTTTTTTTTTTTGGCTGAGGAAGAGTCGCCCTGAGCTAGCACATGTTGCCAATCTTCATCTTTTTGTATGTGAGCCGCCGCAACAGCATGGCCACTCACAGGCGAGTGGTGTAGGTCTGTGCCTGGGAACCGAACCTGGGCTACCACAGCAGAGCTCACCAAACTAAACCACTACACCACCAAGGCTGGGCCAGAAGTATAGCTTTTAAAAAATAGAAAAATTAGAATTCCAAAAAAAAGTTAATATTTTCTTTTTAAAAGACAGGAAAGGAAGAAGAAAAAACAGATAGGACAAATAGAAACAATACAATGGTAAACCCAAACTTAACTATATCAGTGATTACACAAAACACACTAGTGTGGAGTAAACAGTACAATTAAAATGCAGAGATTATCAAAATGGATGAAAAGCCAGACCCAACTATGTGCCGTGTGGTGGTTTTAAGATATGTCTGCAAATTCTTTGACATTCCTCCCTGGGTTGCACTTAGTGACTTGCTTCTACTGCATAGAATTGACAGAAGTGATGGTGTATGACATCTGAAACAAGGCCTTAAAAGGCATGCCCCTCCTGCCTTGCTCTCTTGGATTGCTGGCTCTGGGGAGAGCCAGCTGTCGTGCCACGTGGACAGTCCAGCAGCCCTCTGGAGAGGCCCATGTGCAGAGGAACTGAGGCCTCCCATCAACAACCAGCACCAACTTGCCAGTCATGTAGTGAGTCGCCTTTACAAGAACATTCTCCAGCCAAGCCTTGAGATGGCTGTAACCTGGCCAGCATCTTGACTACGATCTCATGAAACACCCCAAGCCAGAACTACTCATCTAAACCATTCCTAAATTCCTGCCCCACAGAGACTGTGAGATAATAATTGTTTAGTTTTTTAAGCCACTAAGTTTTTTGAAGTAATTTGTAATACAGCAATAGATAACTAATGTATTTACAAGAAGCATACTTTAAATACCAAGACACAGGTTGAGAGTAAACGATTGGAAAAAGATTTACCAGACAAACAGTAAGCATAAGAAGTCTGGAGTAGGCAAAAGATTTGAACAGACATATCACCAAAGAAGATACACAGATGGCAAATAAGCACATGAAAAGATGTTCAACATCATTAATCATTAGGGAAATGCACATAAACTCACAATGCAATACCACTACACTCCTATTAAATGTCTAAAATTAAAATGACTGACCATACCAAGTGTTGAAGAGAATATAGAGCAACTGAAATCTCATACATTGTTGGTGGAAATGTAAAATCGTATGATCACTTTGGAAAACAGCCATTTCTTAAAAAGTTAAACATATACCTACCCTATGATCCAGTCATTCCACTCCTCAGAATTCACCCAAGAGAAAAGAAAGCATATGTCTATACAAAGACTTGTACACAAATGTTCACAGCAACTTTATTTGTAGTAGCCAAAAACTGGAAACAACCCAAACAAACTGTGGTATTTCCATATAATGGAATACTTCTCAGCAATAAAAAGGAATGAACTATTTCTAAGGTATACTCTACAACATGGATAAACCTCAGTTATGTTGAATGAAAGAAGCTACCTCCCTGCCCCCCAAATACAGGAGAATATATACTGTACAGATCCATTTATATAAAACTCTAGAAAATGTAAACTGCTCTATACTGAAAGAAAGCAGATCAGTGGGTTGTCTAGGGATGAAGAAACTTCAGGGGCAATGGATGTGTTAATTATATTGACTTTTTTGGTAGTTTTATAGGGGTATACATATGTCAAAACTTATCAGAATGTATACTTTATATAAGTGCAGTTTATTGTATGTAAAGTTACTCTCAATAAAGCTGAAAAAATATAGCATGATCACCTTTATACATACTTGATATTTTTACCTGAACACAAATAAATAAAGATATTTTTCAAAGAAAACATGAGAGGCCTCTCAAAATACAATCAGTGATTAAAAAATAAGGAGGTGTGCGAGTCAACTGAGCTGGGTATTAGCCCCATTCTTGTTCTGTCAACTAACTGGCTGTGACACTTTGGGTAAATGGCTTAACTTCTCAGGTGACCTCAGTATTTTCAGAGTTATCAAATGATAGATTAGAACTCTGTTCTATAAGGTCCCTTAGTGCTCCCAATTGAATAATGCTTCCAGGTTTGTATGAAAGAAAGCTAATTTATATTCTCCTTTGTTGTAGATTTCCACTGCACACAGTCAGCAGATGGATGACCTCTTTGATATTCTCATTAAGAGTGGAGGTAGGTCAAAAGTCACATCAGACCCCTAATCTCTTCTCACAAGTTTATGAAAGTTTTCCTCTAGAGCTCACAGCATATCTCTGAGTAGTAAGAAACGTATTCTTCTAATTCTAACTGAATTTACTGTTTTAAAATCTGTTAAATTTAGGCTATTAAAACAACTTACTTATAAGTGGAGGAAAAGCCATTGTTTCAGCTTAACATAGTAAGATATCTATACCTGCTGAAAAAGACAGACCATCTCAAAATAGCCAAGTAGAATTAGATTTAAATTCCACATTGAAAAACTTCAAAACTTGTTCCATTTGTTCCCACTTGTTCCATTTTATCCCATTGTCATGGGATAAAAACATTCAAATTCATGCATTAAATTTGTAACAACCAAGTAACCTAGCTTGGGCTCTAATAGCTTTATTAATATTCAAAGGCAATTGTAAAGTACTTTCTACGTGTGAAAATCTTACAGTGTATCATCTTAAAAGGGGATATAAGCAACTAGAAGGATGTGCAGCTATGACATACAGCTATCTACTGGGGCTTTGGAGGGAAAAAATAAATAAATAAAATCTTTAAAAAAAAAAAAAAGGGATATAAACCACAAAAAAAAAAATCAAGGATATCTCTGTCTTGGCTTACATATCTTTAAAAATACATATAAAATCAGTATTTCAAAAATTCAAATGCTATTTTGGAATATTTTCAAGTATTCTAAAATTTCCCTGATAAAAGGAGTTTTATTCAGATTTTTAAATAGTGATCAAAATTTCTCCGTTCATACCAGGTACTATTTGATTTTGAGGTTAATGCTCTTCTCATGTTTAGCATAACATAGAAAATTCTAGATATTTGACTACAGATCTACACGTGCAAATAGCATCTTTTAGCTAAGAACTGTATTGGCCTTGCAAAATAAACTCATGATATAGTGAAACTATGGAAATTAAAGAAATAGATATTCATCCCCTGAATTTAGGATAAAAAAAATAAAATGCTTTTTAAAGACTTTTTTAAATGATTAAAAAGAATAATTTCACAGCCTAAACTTGGAAATTAAAATGGGACGAAGTCATCAAACAGTTGAGTTATTTTCTAAAAGGAATGATTTTTTATGGCAAAGTATCCAATGAGTATATTATTTCAGCTTATTGTGTACTAATACCAGTAATAATGAGAACAGAGATTTAAACAGTTGATTATAAGACTAGTTACTTAGATTGTACTTTCAGCTTTCAAAACAATTCTAGAAATGACTACACATAATGAAAAGTAACATAAACTGTCCTAAAAACACACGTGATACACACAGTCGACAGTTCGCATGTAGGAATTAATCATAAGTTCTTTCTCTCAGCTATTTATGCGTTCCAGTCATTAAGTTGTAAGAGCTATTGCTAAATCCATTTTTCCTAGCGTATCTGCATTTAAATTAAACCCACCAGATACTCCTAAGAGTTAAAAAGATACTTTATTCAAATATATGTAGCTAAGTGATCACTGATATATTCTTTAATTTGCTATTTGATCTGGCAAGGAATAACACATAATTAGTGCTTATTAAGACATTTACCAAATCCTCAAGATTTTATATAAACTCAAAAAACAAGACAAAAAAGTGAGAAAAATAAGGTAATCCAAGCTCATCTTAAATAAGATCAAAGGAGCCACGTGTTAGCTTTAATTCAGAAATGATGTGAGATGGCATTGTATATTTTCAGAACTTTATACAGAATGTATACAGTCAAATTCGGCACGCAGTTCAACTATAATGATAAAAAAGAAAAAACATTTGGGGCCAGCCCAGTGGGGTAGCAGTTAAGTGCGTGTGCTCCGCTTCGGAGGCCCGGTGTTCGCAGGTTCGGATCCCAGGCGCGGACTGACGCGCTGCTTGTCAAGCCATGCTGTGGCAGCCTCCCATATAAAGAAGAGGAAGATGGGCATGGATGTTAGCCCAGGGCCAATCTTCCTCAGGAAAAAAAAAAAAGGATTAGCAATGGATGTTAGCTCAGGGCTAATCTTCCTCACCAAAAAATATATATATATATAATTAGATCTTTCATAATATTAAAGGTGTACTCCATGTCTGCACAAACTCAGGGTATTCATTTTCACATTCACTTTAGGGGCCACGTGCTGCTGTGATAGCAGATTCATGGTGTAGGATAAGACGTGAGCCTATCTTCAGCCTAAAATGACCGAGAATAAGGACCCAAAGATGAAATAATCTAAAACCGTCAACTCCTACCTCATGGGGTGTAACTGCTTTTAATGCATACTCTTACTAAAAAGAACTGAAGGCATATCAGAATGTTATAAACTTAAATGTGTATATATTTAACTACAATGATCCTACAGGTTATCAAGGATTATACCTGACCAATAGCATTCTCCTCCTACCTCTAAGATAAGACTGTGTATAAGTCATCGCAAAATAGCAAAATAATTGTCCTAGTAATTAATACAAATTTTTAAATAGTAGTAAACCTTTACTTACTAATTACTTCAATTATTTTGCACAGAGATTTCCCTCCCTATAAAAGAAGAGCCTTCTCCTATTTCCAAAATGAGACCAGTGACAGCCAGCATCACCACAATGCCAGTCAACACAGTGGTGTCCCGGCCACCACCCCAAGTCCAAATGGCACCACCCATATCCTTAGAACCTATGAGCAGTTTATCTGCCAGCTTAGAGAACCAACTAGAAGCTTTCTTGGATGGAACTTTACCTTCAGCCAATGAAGTTGCTCCACTACAAAGCAGCAGTGAAGATAGAGAGCCCTTCTCTCTAATTGAGGATCTCCAGAATGATCTGCTGAGTCACTCAAGTGTGCTGGACCATTCACACTCACCCATGGAAACTTCCGAGGCCCAGTTTGCTGCAAGTACTCCCTGTCTGTCACTTGACCTTTCTGACTCAAACTTGGACAACATGGAGTGGTTAGACATTACTATGCCTAACTCGTCGTCAGGACTCACTCCTCTCGGCACCACTGCTCCAAGTATGTTCTCTGCTGACTTTCTGGATCCCCAAGACCTCCCGTTGCCATGGGACTAACAACACAGATTTCTTGTCTCAGAGTTCATGAAGTTTAAGATGATGACGATGATTCTAAAAGGTCAGTTTTTAGGGACAGATCCTTAGTTGCATCGTTGCAGTTAAAATATGTTGTCACAGAAAGAATGGATAGACAGTCATAGCCTGGAAACCAAGTTTGAAAACACTTCATTGCATCCAGCAGTGAATGTCTACAATTTAACATAGCACAGGGCCTTCTGAAAGATCTGTAGTCAAAGACTCATGTGTTTCTCCAGACTTCAGTAAAGAATGAAAAGTACCTTTAGATAAAAACATAAAGAAGAGTAGTGTGTGCAGGATAGCGACGTGAGGATTCTCTGGTAATCGACTACATGTAACCGCTGTGGTCGCTTTAGACCTAGAATAAAAGAGTGCCGGTGTGAGGGAGGTGAGGTCACTGCACGTGGTATTTCCTGGACATGGCCTGAGCCTGGCCCAAGATGCAGCAGGGGTCAGAGGCAGTGGAGAGCGCCAGCAGGATCAGTGACAGCTTCAGCTGGAGACTTTTGGTTCCATTCAGAAACTAATATAATCTTTTTGTGTTGTAGTTTATTTTGTGATTTTTGGAATCTTACTTTAGATTTCCAAATTTAAATTTAAATGGAAGATCTTTCACCAAACCAGACCATGTCTACAAAATACTGTCATAAACAATCCACTGTAAAAAGTCCAGGTATATTGATAACACTGAAAATTCTACTAGCAGTCCTCTGGGTTGATTAGATTGAGTTTAATGTGTATATTAGGCATTTGTATGTACACTCTGACATTGTGATTTGTACGGCCTATACTGGGGTAAGGAATTGGGTATCCAGTGGTCTTGCTTTTTAATAACTCGAATATTTCTAGAGTACTTGAGCCACATGTATTTCTGTATTTAAGGAATTGCTGACTAACTTTCAGGTAACCAGACCCATCTCAAAGAACCAAGAAAAGGCTTTAGCATAAAATTTCTTTCTGAGCTGGTGAGTTGCAAAGAGAAAGCAGAGGAGAAGTCTGTCATCAACCCAGGACGTTCCCATGTGGTTACAGGTTAGACCATGTTGCCAGGTTGGCGCCTGATCCCAGCTCTGGCTGTCTACTCCTCTGTCGCTTATCCCTGGTTGTCGCTTTACAGGCTTGTAACTGGATGTCATACCCAAGCGCTCACTATATTAGCAAGCTGAGGACTGAAAAACTGGAGGTTTTATTAATAATTTTTTGTTATAGAAAAAAAGTTGTCACACATTTGTTGAGTAGTTTAAGAATTTTCTTAATGCCAACTATCACAGGATTTCCAAAATTATTTCAAGCTAGTTGTTTAAGTATATGACAAAATGTAAATAACTGAAAAAAACCCTCAAGTCTACCAAAAAGCATGGAGGTTTTTACTAGATAATATTATCATGCTCTCCCGCTCCCCTTGTGTAAACCTAGGGTTGGGTTAACTTCTCTGGGTCATTAAATGGTGAATGTTCCCACAGTGACATGAAAAAGGCAACCTGACCCATGATTTGGAAGGGATTTATGAATCATTTCTGGGTTTGTGTTTTGCCTAAGAGCTGATCTTATTTCAGATTTTTATTTCGGTTTGTAAATTTTACATGTAAGAAAAGTCTGTTTTTCCAGTATTCGGTCACCCATAACACTGGAGCCGTCTAACTGGCACTTCCCAACTTGAAAGAGCTTCTGAATGGCTCAGGGCAGAGGCGGCCACGCTCAGTATGGTCTCTAGTGAGTAGCTGAAGTGTTTGGAAATTGGTGGTCCAACAGTAACTCTCTGTTAACCACTACGCCGCCGTCTGACCAAGCCCAACAAGAGAGTTTACCGTCTTGGCCATGATGTGCATCCCTGAGTCAGTTCCTTTCAGAGCGCCTGTCTCCAGGGGCCGGGCTATTTACTTGGGAAGGTACTTTTCTTAGGGAAGGTCTTGGCCATGGGTTTATGTCTGGGGCTTATCTGGTCCATACTTAGACTCTGAGCATCATCTTCATTCAGATTTAAATGGCTTATTAAATTAGCACTATATATCAGTGGGACTGTAGGAGGCAACTGAACAGCTAGTGCTGTTGACTCTTGTTGCATAACTTTCTATTTCCATCATCCCAAGTTGTGTACATAGGTCGTTTCTAGCCCTCAACTCCCTTGTTGCTTTTTTAAAATAAGGTTTGAAACATGCCACAGGAAGGTTGCTCTCCAAAAACACACACTGCCATGCAAAGAATGCCATCTTATTAGCCTGCTCTCTTTTGACTATGACTTGTGAAAGTGCCCACTTCACGTATGTGTTCAAACCTTTCTGTACCAGCATTTCCTTTAAAAGGAAGGCACGGAGTCTCTACTTATTAACTCTACCAGCCACCCACTCGCACCATTCCGCTGGGCCCTCCTGCCCTGGCTTGAGCAGCAAGCCGGGCATCTGTGACATCGAAGCTGCTCTCCAGGGTCCCAGCTACGTGTTCCAGGTTAGAGTGAGAACACAGACCGTGTACAGCATGTGACGTGACCAAAGATGACGCTCTGTAATCAAAGCCCCTCTGACCTAACTCGGTGTACATAATGGTAAGTGCAATGGAAAAGGTGTGTGTTTACTAAAGAGGACTATTTTTATTGTTTGAGGTAAGTTTCACAGCCATTAAAGCACAGGTCAGAATAGCCAGTTGGATTTTCAGTACGCATGTGTGTAGTTTAGAAGTGGTATTGTTGTATTACGTCATCTTGCAGAATATCATATTGCCAAGAAAACAACTAACTCCTAGAAACATATTATCTCACATCCAGTCTTATTTCCCTAAATATTCCTGAAACACAGTCATATCAAGCTTACCTTTCCAGTATGTGTAGATATCAGGTCATGTCACGGGTGGATGAATAGAAAGTTACACCAAAGCTTCTACGCAGTCTTTGGAAGTCTAGGAGTGTGTGGTCATCTTGTACATTTCAGCAAAGCATGTACTAGGAAGCCTCTTAGGACAGTGTTAGTGGTTCACGTTCTAGTGTTTTTCCTGAAGTGTGCAATCTACTGTATAGTATTTGCCACATATTTGTACATAGATGTATTCTGAATTTGTGGAGTTTCTTGCTTAGATACTATTTGTGTTTGTTTTATATGAATATTTTTATAATACTAAAGAGAGCTTATTTAAATTTCCTTTTTAAAACCTGCACGGTTCTGTGATCCGTGTAACTGACACTTTTGTGAGTGCAGTTTCAGAACAGTGGCAGAGGCCGTCTGGCATTGCCTCCAAGCTGCCGCCCGTTGAAGGCAGTCCTGGTAATAAGATAGGCCACTGAACTGTGCAGTCAGCGGACACTGAGTGATGTATCAGGAGCGTGTTACCCATTTTGTCACCAAAGCTGACTCAGGCTTCCTCTACCCTCAACCCCAGATCATTCCAGGCCACAGAGCTTTCTTCAGAGTCCTTTCAGAATTCCCAGGCTGAATCCAGCCACAACAGCTGACAATACAGCTGTCCTTGCAAGTGACAGGACAGTCCCTCTGCTGTCTGCAAACAGACCTGGCCTTAGAGAAGTGGTAAAGCACTTGGGCAGGCTTTCGTCCACACCCTCACGCTGTGTCCGTGGGCCCACCTAGTGGCTAGCCTCACCAGAGCCCCTGCTGTCAGGTGGGGAGTGTGTGGCACCACCAGGGACTTTTTAGAGAACTTGAGAGAGAATAGCTATTCAGTGTCTACCAGCAGAGCAACACAGGTCCATTTACCCGAATTCACAAATACCCCTCCGTTTTCTGCCATCCATCACTGCAAACATGAATCCTGACTACAGGCAGCAGAGCAGAATACCAAACAAATTGTCCACTGCCCTGGAGGCCACAAAATTAGCCTAGATTATCAACAAATGGTAACTGGAAGGTCAGGTTTATCAAGGAACACAGCTTACAAGTGCAGAAATGTGTATTTGGAGAGCATCCTGACTGCATTTCAGCTCATCTGTTAAGTGGTTTCAGTCAAAACTGGAAAATAGCGATTGAGATGTAGTAATTCTTTTTCCTGGTTCAAACCTTCAGTAACTTGTTCATTCAACAATCTTTCTAGGCTGCCTTTTCCTTTGTGAAGTGACTGTCTGCATGGTAATAAGCAGGTCGACATTTTCCACGTTCACCTTTTCTTGCAGTATTTGAGGAAATGCATCGTTGCAAAGGGTTTCTACCTGAAATCTTGGATTTGAGGCCTGTCATTCAAAAAGCTGCACATGTTTACAAAAGAGCTCTTACCCTCCACGTAAACACATTGCTCTGTGAATCACTTTTGGAAAATGTCACCATTTTGTGACAACGGGATGGCAATCTCAGATCTACAAGGTGCTGTCTGGAATCAAATAAAATGTCATTGGCAATATCCACACAGGTGTCGTGTTTAACAGAGCTTTGTGCCAACTACTAAGACAAAGCTTGAACCAAGTTCATCGAATCACCGAGACTCAGAACAATTACCTCTCTACATTATGCTGTAAGGAAACCTGCTCATTGGTAAGAGGAGGAAGCATTTAGAAAAGGGGTTAGTACCTACCAAAAGTACTTCACCTCAACTAACCAATAGTAATGCAAACTTGCTTTAAAGGAACCAAAGGCATTGCCAAGTATTTGCCAAAAGGAGGCACTTTTTATTTAAAATTTGAGACTATGAGATCTCAAAAATGAGTCCCAAAAAGGTATTATCCATTTAAGGTTATAATTTTCACAAAGATGTAGATATTTCTCTTGTTTTCATGTAAAATAGTATAGATTTGTTTTGTTGGCTTAAGAATAATACATATTTAGTAGTAATACAAAGTTTTTTCCTTTCTATGTACAAATTAGTTTTCTTCTTGCTTGCAGTAGAAATGCAACGTGATAGGTGTTTCTCTTCTTATTTTCATTGTCACATTATGTCTTAGCATCTCACTTTATGAAAAAAAGGAGAAAGATACCAATCTACAGAGCCCTGCTTAGTAAAGCACTAGTTGAATAAACAAAAAATTATGGCAATCGGGGGTCCATTCATGTATTGCCTTTATGTTATTTTTTAAAAGAAAAACCATGATGCCTTTGTATTTGCTGTTTGCACCCCTGAAATCAATTCCATATCATGTTTGAATGCCATACATTTTGCACATGTACTGTACATAGGTAATGCATACTGTATTTTTATATGTGTGCACATTTATCATCAGATCTTTTGTACATAGTGGCAGTATTGTAGCTGATCGGGAAATGTTTGATATCTCAGCGATTTTGCATTTTTGTGTCTCAAATAAAAGAATGTTTTGGTGTACTATGATTCTTGCTATGCAGAGGAAAGACCACACCCTAGGGGTCAGGAGAGCCATTGTAGACCCTTGGGGTGGGAGGAGACACCACCTATGAAACACACCTCACAGCAGACAGTCACCAGACAAGACAAGTGGACTGCCGAGGCAAGTTTTATAGATATCACAGATGGTGAGCCACCCTCCTCCATCCAGGACCGTGGGATACAAAATAGAAACAAGTACTAGCTGAACTTGACAAGATTTACACCAAAGTCACGTTCAGTCTTCCACAGTCATAAGGAAACACTGAACGAAAGACATGATAAAGTATGTAGTTTCCCCAGGGGGTTGATAGATACATACATGCAGGGGAAAAACTGACTCATGCTTTGATAGGAATAAATGCACCACCAACAAAATTCCTGAAACACCCAGACAATCCTTCAATTTAGCCATTTCAAAAGCAACTATATGAGGTATTTTTACAGACCATACAAAATGGTCTTTAGAATTCAGTATTCCTTTAGTAAGATGGCATTGAATTTTCAAACCAAAAGCCCATGGTTAAAATAGAGTTTGAGGAGAACAACGTTATATTTTCCTCCTTGCTTTGATGAAATAAAATAGTAATGAGTAAACTTAAGTGACAACCATAGGTTTCATATCAATATCTGATTATGAAAATAGGCATTGTATCAACCACAGAAAGGGAGAAAAGAAAGATCGTTGATGATCTAAATACAACATCATTTTCATCATCCATGACATTAGACCAGTAAGTAGATGATGCTTCCAAGGGGCTAAAACTTTTGTATCATGTTACCAGCCAAGATCCAGCCCTCCGGGAGAGGAAATGTGGACATTAACTACTCAAGAGAGAGAAAATGAGGTGGGGGGCAAGGGGAGCATAGAAAATGCCCCAGGCATGCCGAGGAGCAAGCAAGGGACACCTGGGAGCTTTAGGGAAGGTACATGAAAGAGATGGTGTTTGGACATGGAAAGGACGTTCCAAGCAGAGAAAATCGCTTGGGCGAGGTCAGAGTTAAGAGATTTTGCTTGAGGCCCTGCTCTGTGCCAGGCCACAGGCTAGATGCTAGAGTTGGGCTGTAGGACAGAATCCACACAAGAAGTGCTGAGCAAGTCTGGAAAGGTAGGAGACAGCTGAGCATTCAGGGATCCCAGTCCTCGAAGGGCTTAAGAATCTTCTGTAGATAATTGTTTTCTTTGGGTAATACAGGGCCTTCAAAAACTTTTCAGATATTAGACCCATCAGCATGTAGCATCTTGATAATCCTGTACGGCACATTTTCTGTAGAATCGAGGTAAATGCCAAAGCATTTGTAAATGCAAACACACCCACACACTTAGTGATGGCTGGAAATGAATGATACCTAGTCCACATTACAGTAAAACACCAGCATGGAACCCGGAGAAGACCCACTTCAGGACAGATGTAAACTACATGTCACCAACAGTTTTATGTGTCACAATCCTCTGGAAGACTTCCCATGTCAACTAATGACCATTCGTTCACCCTCCTTCCACAAATAGCTTATCTTCCATTTTTTTTATAATTTTATTCATTTTTTCCCCCCAAAGCCCCAGTAGATAGTTGTATGTCATAGCTGCACATCCTTCTAGTTGCTGCATGTGGGACGCGGCCTCAGCATGGCCAGAGCACCGGTGCGTCCGTGGGAGCCCAGGATCCGAACCCGGGCCGCCAGCATCGGAGCGCGCACTTGACCGCTAAGCCACGGGGCCAGCCTTATCTTCCATTTCTGATGGATATTCACTTTGTGAAACAAACCTCATCTTGACATCCTGGCTATCTTTTCTGCTAATTTTTGTGACAAGTTATTAAAATTAAGCCCACATTTTATAATTAGACAAAAAACAAGGACACATTAGCTTTTTGAATGCCCCTCTTGGATATGATTGTGCGACAGATCATTCCAGGAGAAGGAAACCGCTGACGATGGCCCTGCAGGTGGTAACTCCAGTGTGCTCACTCCTGCTGTGCTGTGTGCACAGGAGACTCAGAAGCATCCAGACCCAAAGGAGGTCTTGTGCTGTCCAAAGCTGAAGTTGGATTGGGGGGAGGTGGGGGGGGGGTAGGTTGATAGTTAAGAATTTAAAGTGTTTCCCATCAAAGACTCATATAGGCATTTGAGAGCTTTGCTGTGTTTTCTCATCCACAGCTGGATGGAGGCCAAGTCACACTAAGCAGAATGGCAAACAAAGCTGTCTGCACACGAAGTTCTCGAGACAAAGAGTGAGCTTACAGTGGTTTTGTTGCAATACTTCTTTATGCGCTAGAAAAGGTCTGCAAATCTGTTTAAACAAGTAGCCTTATTTTCTTTACTTAAATTACGTCTGTTAAGCAACTTGGAAAGTTGACCAGGACATCACATTTAGTAGATACACGGAAGTTAAAATAGGGAGACCAAAAAAAAGGTGCTACGACCAAATGCTACTTACCTTTCCCCTCGCTCCTGATACACAGTGCCAAGGAACGGGAATGCAACTGGAGACAAGATCCTAGTAATAGCAGCAAATGTATTACATGCTGCCAGATGCCAGGCCCTGGGCCAAACACTTTCTATCTATAACCTCATTTAACCATAAGTCTATGAGCTAGGAACTCATTATCCCCATTTTACAGATATGGCAACTGAAGACAGAGGGGGAGATGACTCGCTCGAAATTACAAAGGAAGCAGAGCATGGATTTGAAACCAAGCTTCTGACACCCCAGAACCCAGACGGTTTCTGTAGACTCGGTACATACAACTCTCCGTCTTTGTTCAGATACGTTACAAATTCAGTTGATTATAGCGGACTTAATTCACGGCAGTCGTGAGGGTCACTCCAACTAGTTTCTTCCAAGTCCCCTCAATCTCACACCTTTTTCCAAGCAGCTACTCATACAGATGGGTAATGGCATCCACTGTACCGCTTTTACTGGGTTAACTCCAACCAGAGCCTGGGCCACAAGACTAGGGCATCCTAAATGAACCCCACTGACCAGGCCACACACAATGACTCATTATGAAACACTGCCTATCTAGGCTGGGACTTCTGTAGCCACTTGAGCACATCCAAAAGCCCAAGAGTTATTGAACAATTTTACAATATCTAGTCAAGTTTAAGATACAAACTCTGTGACTCAGCAACTCAGCTCTTTGGGTACACATCCTTGAGAAACACCCATGCACACAGGCGATCAAGTGCAAGAATTAACACTAAGGAGTTATTTACAAAGCAAACATTGAAAACAACCTGTGTGCCTTTCATTTGGAGAATGTTTAAACATAGCAGTTTATATAAATGAACTAAATCTAATGTGTCAATGTAAAAGAATCTCAAATAAAATGCTAAGGGGAAGAAAAGTGTAGAATGAAGCTTACATAATTCAAGTAACATTTTAAAACAATAATCCTGTGTATTTTTCTGTATATAAAGATATAAAATATAAAAACATGGGTGGTAAGGACTCATGTCAACATCAAGATTCAAGCTACTTTTGGAAAGAAAAGGAATTAGATTGTGGAGCATGTAAAGTAGGCTTCAATTAATACTGAATACTTTATTTCTTTAAATTTCTCCTTCTATATCTTATTTCTTTAATAATTCTATAGCCATCTAGCAAAATATTAAATTTGTTTACTGGCAGTTGATTTCTTTATTCTCCCTCATTCTTTTCTGTGAGTTGGAAATATTTCATGTAAAAAAAGACTCATTTAAAAATAAAGAGAATTACAAGGGAATACCATGAACAACTGCATGCCAATAAATTAGTTAACTTAGATAAAATAGGCAAATTCCTAGAAAGAAACAAACTATCAAAAATTGACTCAAGAAGAAATAGAAAATATTGACTAGACCTATAACAAATAAAGAAACTGAATTAGTAATTTAAAAAACTGCTAACAAAGAAGAGCCCAGTTCCAGATGGCTTCACTAGTGGATTCTACCAAACATTTAAAAAAGAATTAATACCAATTTTTCAGAAACTCTTTGAAAAAATAGAACACTTCCCAACTCATTCAATTAGGCTAGTATTATCCTGATGTCAACACCAGACAAAGATAATCACAAGAAAAAAAAAAAATAGACCAATATTTCTTATGACTATACATAGAAAAATCCTAAACAAAATTCTATCAAACCAAATCCAGCAGGGGCCGGCCCCATGGCCTAGCGGTTAAGTGCGCGCGCTCCGCTGCTGGCGGCCCGGGTTCGCATCCCGGGCGCGCACCAACGCACCGCTTCTCCGGCCACGCTGAGGCTGCGTCCCACATACAGCAACTAGAAGGATGTGCAGCTATGACATACAACTACCTACTGGGGCTTTAAGGGGAAAAAAAATAAATAAATAAAATCTTAAAAAAAAAAAAACCAAATCCAGCAATGTATAAAAAGTATTATACACCATGACTAAGTGGAGTTTATCCCAGGAATGCAAAGCTGGTCTAACATCTGAAAATCAATTAATGTAATAAACTATATCAACAGAATAAGGTAAAAAAGCTACATAATCATTCCAATAGATACAGGAAAAGCATTTGATGAACTTCAACACCCCTTCATCAAGTCACAAACCTGCAGTAGATACACAAAAGATAAAGGTATCAAAGCATACCACAACATAAAAATCATCAAATCACCAAGGAAGATAGGAAGAAAGGAACAAAAGAGCTATGTAACATTCAGAAAACAGTTTTAAAAATGGCAACAGTAAGTTTTACTTATCAATAATTACTTTAAATTTAAATGGATTAAATTCTCTAAATCAAAAGACAAATGGGGGCTGAATGGATTAAAAAACAAGGTCCATCAATATGCTGCCTACAAGAGACTCACTTTAGTTTTCAGGACACACATAGGCTGAAAGTGAAAGGATGGAAAAAAATATTTCATGCAAATGGTAACTGAAGGGGTAACTATACTCAGAATAGACAAAATAGACCTTCAGTCAAAATGTTAGGAGAGATAAGGAAGGTCACTGTATGATGATAAAGGATCAATACATCAAGAGGATATGACAATTGTAAATATATATGCACCCAACATTGAAGCACCTAAATATATAAAGGAAATATTAACAGTACTGGAGGGAGAAATAGACAGCAACACAATAATGAAGGGGACTTCAACACCCCACTTTCAGCAATGGATAGATCAACAAGACAGAAAATCAATAAGAAAACAGTGGAGTTGAAATACATTATAGACCAAATGGATCTAACGTACATATACAGAACACTCCATCCAACAGCAGAATGCACATTCTTCTCAAGCAGACACAGAACATTCTCCAGGATAGATCATATGTTAGGCCTGAAAACAAGTCTTAACAAATTTAAGTAGATTGAATTCATATCAAGTATCTTTTCCAACCACAATGGAATGAAACTAGAAATCAATAACAGGAGGAAAATTAGAAAATTCACAAATACGTGGAAACTAAACAACACACTCCTAACAACAAGTGGGTCAAAGAAGATATCAAGAGGGAAATCAAAGAGTATCCTGAGACAAATGAAAATGGAAACACAACATATCAAAACTTAACGAGATGGGGCAGAAGAGATTCTATGAGGGAAGTTTATAGTAATAGATGCCTACATTAAGGAAAAAAAATCTCAAACAACCTAACTTTATACCTCAATGAAAAGAACAAACTAAGAAAAAAACAAAACAACTAAGCCCCAAATTAACAGAAGGAAGGACATAATAAAGGTTAGAGTAGAAATAAATGAAATGGAAGCTAGAAAGACAATAGAAAAGATCAACAAAACTAAGACTTGGTTTTTTGAAAAGATAAAATTGATAAAACTTTAGCTAGACTAACCAAGAAAAAAATAGAGGACTCAAATAAAATTATAAATGAAAGAAGAGACAACTGAAATCCCAGAAATACAAAGGATCTTAAGAGACTACTATCAATGATTATAAGCCAATAAATTGGATAACCTATTTTTAAAAAAAAAGGATGAATTCCTAGAAACGTACAACCTACTAAGACTGAATCATGAAGAAATAGAAAATCTGAACAGACCAATAACAAGTAAAGAGATTGAAACAGCAATCAAAAACTTCCCAAAAAAGAAAACACCAGACCAGACGGCTTCACAAGTGAATTCTACCAAACATTTAAAGAAGAATTAATACCAGTCCTTCTCAAACTCTTCCAAAAAATTGAACAGGAAGGAACACTTCCAAATTCCTTCTACAAGACCAGCATTACCTTCATACCAAAGCAAGATGAAGACACTACAAGAAAAGAAAATTACAGGGTAATATCCTTGAACATAGATACAAAAATCCTCAACAAAATACTAGCAAACCAAATTCAATCAAAGATTAAAAGGATCATACACCATCATCAAGTGGGATTTATCCCTGGGATGCAAGGATGGTTCAACATATGCAAATCAATAAATGTGATACACCACACGAACAGAATGAAGGATAAAAATCATATGATCATCTCAATACATGCAGAAAGAGAATTTGACAAAATTCAACACCTTTCATGATAAAAACTCCCAAAAAACTGGTATAGAGGGAATATACCTCAACATAATAAAGGCCATATATGACAATCCCACAACTAACATCATACTCAATGGTGAAAAGCTGAAAGCTTTTCCTCTAAGATCAGGAACAAGACAAGGGTGCCCCCTCTCACCACTTCTACTCAACATAATACTGGAAGTCCTAGCCATATCAATAGGCAAGAAAAAGAAATAAAAGACATCCAATTCAGAAAGGAAGAAGTTAAATCATCTGTGTTTGAAAATGACATGCTCTTATACACAGAAAACCCTGAAGACTCAACCAAAAAACAGAAATAATAAACGAATTAAGTAAAGTTGCAGGATACAAAATCAACACAGAAGAAGCAGTAGTATTTGAACACGCTAACAATGAACTATCCAAAAAAGAAATTAAGAAAACAATCCCACTTACAATAGAATCAAAAAGAATAGGGCCGGCCCCGTGGCTTAGCAGTTGGGTGCGCGCGCTCCGCTACTGGCAGCCCGGGTTCGGATCCCGGGCGCGCACCAATGCACCGCTTCTCCAGCCATGCTGAGGCCGCGTCCCACATACAGCAACTAGAAGGATGTGCAGCTATGATGTACAACTATCCACTGGGGCTTTGAGGGAAAAATAAATAAATAAAATTATAAAAAGAATAATGTATTTAGGAATAAGTTTAACCAAGGAGGTGAACAATCTGTACACTAAAAACTATAAGACATTGATAAAAGAAATTGAAGATTTGTGAAGACACAAATAAATGATAAGATATCCCATGTACAGGGATTAGAAAAATTAATATTGTTAATAGGCCCATACTACCCAAAATGATGTACAGATTCAATGCAATCCCTATAAAAATTTCAATGGAATTTTCCCAGAAATAGAAAAAACAATCCTAAAATTCATAGGGAACCACAAGAGACCTCATATAGCCAAAACAGTCTTGAGAAAGAAAAACAAAGCTAGAGGCATCACATTTCCTGACTTAAAACTATATTACAAAACTATAGCATGGTACTGGCATAAAAACAGACACACAGACCAAATGGAACAGAATAGAGATCCCAGAAATAAATCCACACATACTTGGTCAACTAATCTTTAACAAGGGAGCCAAAAATAAACAATGAGGAAAAGACAGTCTCTTCAATAAACAGTGTTGAGAAAACTGAATATCCACATGCAAAAGAATTAAATTGGACTCACAGCTGACACCAGAACCAAAAATTAACTCAAAATGGATTAAAGCCTTAAATGTAAGATCTGAAACCATAAAACTCCTAGAACAAAACAGAGAAAAAGTTCCTTGACATTGGTCTTGGCAATAATTTTTTGGATATAACACCAAAAGCACAGGCCACAAAAGTAAAAACAAACAAGTGGGACTACATCAAACTAAAAACCTTCTGCACAGAAAAGGAAAAGTCAACAAAATGAAAAGGCAACCCCAGAAAATGGGAGAAAATATTTATAAACCTGATAAGAGGTCAATATCCAAAATATATAAAGAACACATACAATTCAATAGCAAAAAAAAAAAAAAAATCCCGTTAAAAACTGGGCAGACAATCTGAATAGACATTTTTCCAAAGAAGATATACAAATCCCCAACAGGTACAGGAAAAGATGCTCAACATCACTAATCATCAGGGAAATGCAAATCAAAACCAGAATGACATATCACCTCACACCTGTTAGAATGACTATTATCAAAAAGACAAGAGATAACAGGTGTTGGAGAGGGTATGGAGAAAAGGAAACCCTTGTGCACTGTTGTTGAGAATGTAAATTGGTACAGCCATTATGTACAGTATGGAGGCTCCTTAAGAAATTAAAAATAGAACTACTATATGATCCAGCAATCCCACTTCTGGGTAAATATAGAGAGGAAATGAAACCAGTATCTCAAAGAGCTATCTGCACCCCCATGCTCATTGTAGCATTATTCACAATAGCCAAGATATGGAAACAACCTAAGTGTCTGTCAACAGAGAATGGATTAAGAAAATGTGGTATACACACACACACACGTATATATACATACATATATATGTATGTACATATACACACACTAGAATATTACTCAGCCCTAGAAAAGAAGGAAATCCTGCCATTTGACACAAAGTGGATGAACTGGAGGACATTATGATAAGTGAAACAAGTCAGAGAAAGACAAATACTGTATGATCTCACTATATGTGGAATCTAAAACAGCCAAACTCACAGAAGCACAGAGCGGAGTGGTGGGTGCCAGGGGCTGGGAGGTTGAGGAAATGGGGAGACACGGGTCAAGGGTACAAACTTTCAATTATAAGATGAACAATGTACAGCATGGTGACTATGTTAATAATACTGTACTGTATTGAAATTTGCTAAGAAAGTAGATCTTAAAGGTTCCCACCACACACAAAAAGAGGGTAACTATGTGAGGTGATGGATGTGTTAATTAGCTTGATGGTGGTGATCCCTTCACAAAGTGTATATATATACATATATATAAAATTATCACATTGTACACCTTAAATATATACAGTTTTTATTTGTCAATTATACCTCAATAAAACTGAGGAAAAATAAAAACTAAAGTGCTGAAAGGAAAAAACTGTCAACCGAATATTCTATATATGACAAAGTGTCCTGAGAAATTAAGACATTCCCAGATAAACAAAAGCTGAAGCAGTTCATTACCACTAGACCTGCCCTACAAGAAATGCTACAGGGAGTCCTTCAAGTTGAAATGAAAGGACACTAGATAGTAACTCAAAGTTATATGAAAATATAAAGCTCCCTGGTAAAGGTAAATGTATGGACAAATAAAAACCTGTATTATTGTCATTTTGGTTCTTAACTCTACTTTTTATTCTTTCATAGGATTTAAAAGACAAAAGCATAATAATAATTCTAAATCTATATCAATGGGTACATAACATATAACAATGCAATTTGTGGCATCAGTAACATAAAGCAGGGGCAATAGAGCTGTAAAGCAGTAGAATTTTTGTATGTGAGTGAAGTTTAGTAGTTATCACTTTAAATAAACTGTTATAACTTTAGGATGTTATATGTAATCCCGATGGTAACCATAAAGAAAATATATATAGAATATTCACAAAAGGAAATGAGAAAGGAATCAAAACATGTCACCACCAAAAAAAAAAAAAAGCATGTAAACACAAAGGAAGGCAGTAGAGAAGGAAATGAGGGACAAAAAAGCCTCAAGACATACAGAAAACAAATAAAATAGCAAAAGTAAGCCCTTCGTTGTCAATAATTACTTTAAATGTAAATGGATTACACTCCCCAATTAAAAGACACAGATTGGCAGAATGAGTTAAAAAACAGGATCAAGGCGGCCGACCCGGTGCATGGTAGTTGAGTTTGGTGTGTTCCACTTCAGCGGCCTGAGTTCACAGGTTCAGATCCTGGGCGCAGACCTACACCACTCGTCAGCCATGCTGTGGCAGTGACCGACATATAAAGTAGAGGAAGACTGGCACAGATGTTAACTCAGGGATAATCTTCCTCAAGAAAAAAACAAGGAAGATTGACAACAGATGTTAGCTCAGGGCTAATCTTCCTCAGCAAAAAAAAAAAAAAAAACAGGCTCCATCTATATACTGTCTATGAGAGACTCACTTTAGACCTAAGGACATTCATAGATTGAAAGTGAAAGTGTGGGGGCCAGCCCCATGGCTTAGCGGTTAAGTGCATGCACTCTGCTACTGGCAGCCCGGGTTCGGATCCCGGGCGCACACAGATGCACTGCTTTTCCGGCCATGCTGAGGCCACGTCCCACATATAGCAACTAGAAAGATGTGCAACTATGACATACAACTATCTACTGGGGCTTTGGGGAAAAAAAGGAGGAGGATTGGCAATAGATGTTAGCGCAGAGCAGGTCTTCCTCAGCAAAAAGAGGAGGATTAGCACGGATGCTAGCTCAGGGCTGATCTTCCTCACAAAAAAAAAAAAAAAGAAAGTGAAAGTGTGGAAAAAGACATTCCAGGCAAATAGTAGCCATAAGAGAACAGGGGTGACTATACCAATATCAGACAAAATATACTTTAAATCAAAATCTGTTGCAAGGGATAAAAAAAAAGGCTTTATATAATGATAAAAGGGTCAATTCACCAAGAATATAATGATCATAAACATATGTAAAGATCAAAAACTCTAAATATATAAAGCAAACATTCACAGAATATATAAAGAACTCTTGCAACTTACCAACAAAAAAACTAAATCAACAACTCAATTTAAAAATGGGCAAACAACTTAGATAGACATTTCTCCCAAGAAGGTATAGTAATAGTCAATAAGCACATGAAAAGATGCTCAACATCACTAATCCCTAGGGAAATGCACATCAAAACCACATGACATACCACCTCACACTCATTAAGATGGCGACTGTCAAAAAAAAATAAAAACACAAAATAACAAGTGTTAATGAGGATATGGAGAAATTGAAACCCTTTTGCATCGTTGGTGAGAATGTAAAATGGTGCAGCCACTATGGAAAACAATATGGCAGTTCCTTCAAAAAATTAAACATAGAATATCATATGATCCACTCTGGGTTTATACCCAAAAGAGTGGAGCAATTTCACTCTAAGTATATACCCAAAAGAATTGAAAGTAGGGTCTTGAAGAGATATTTGTACACTCTAATTCATAGCAGAATTATTCACAATAGCCAAAAGGTGGAAGCAACTCAAGCGTCCATCAGCGAATGAATGGATAAACCAAATATGGTCTATATATACAATGGAGTATTATTCAGCCTTAAAAAGGAAATTCTACTACATTCTACAATATGGATGAACCTTGAGGACATTATGCTAAGTGAATTAAGCCAGTCACAAAAAAACAAATGCTGTATAATTTCTCTCATATGAGATGCCTAGAGAAGTTACATTTATAGACAGACACTAGATTAATGGTTGCCAGGGGTTGTCATAGAGGACAATGAGGAGTTATTGTTTAATGGGTACAGAGTTTCAGTTTTGCAAGATGAAAATAGTTCTGGAGGGCCGGCCCCATGGCTTAGCGGTTAAGTGCGCGTGCTCTGCTGCTGGCAGCACGGGTTCGGATCCCGGGCGCGCACCAACACACTGCTTCTCTGGCCATGCTGAGGCCACGTCCCACGTACAGCAACTAGAAGGATGTGCAGCTATGACGTACAACTATCTACTGGGGCTTTGGGGGAAAATAAATAAAAATTAAAAAAAAAAGAAAATAGTTCTGGAGATGGATGATGATGGTTGCACAATATGAACGTACTTAATACCGCTGAAATGTACACTTAAAAATGGTTAACATGGGGGCCAGCCCAGTGGCATAGTGGTTAAGTGCACACACTCCACTTCGGCGGCCCAGGGTTCTCAGGTTCGGATCCTGGGCACGCACCGATGCACCACTTGTCAAGCCATGCTGTGGCAGCATCCCATGTAAAGTAGAGGAAGATAGGCACAGATGTTAGCCCAGGGCCAATCTTCTTCAGCAAAAAGAGGAGGATTGGCATCGGATGTTAGCTCAGGGCTAATCTTCCTCACCAAAAAAAAAAAAATGGTTAAGATGGCAAAATTTATGTTACGTGTATTTTACCACCATTAAATATTTTTTAAAATGCAGTCAGAGGAAAAGACATGCTATGTATAATGGAGCAAAGATAAGCATGACTGCAGATTTCTCATTGGAAACAATGCAAGCTAGAACATAGTGGAGTACCATCTTTAAGGTACTAAAAGAAAAGAAAGCTATCATCCTAGAGTTCTATAACCTGCAAAAATATCTTTCAAAAATGAAGGCAAGGGTTTCTCAGACATACAAAAGCTGAAACAATTCATCATCTTCAGATTCTTACAATAAGAAATGTTAAAGGGGTGCTGGCCTGGTGGCATAGTGGTTAACTTTGGCATGTTACACTTCAGTGGCCCAGGTTTGCGGGTTTAGATCCCAGCACAGACCTACACCACTCATCAAGCCATGCTGTGGCGGCATCCCACATACAAAAAAATAGAGGAAGATTGGGACAGATGTTAGCTCAGGGCCACTCTTCCTCAGCAAAAAAAAGTATTAGAAAAAAAAAGAAATGTTAAAGGAAGTCCTTCAGGCAGAAGGAAAATGATACTAGATGGAAGTCTAGATCCACACAAAGACATGAAAAGCACCAGAAATGGTAGCTACAAAAGTAAGTATATGATAGTTTTTTTCTTAGTATTTAAATCTCCTAAAGGATAACTGGCTGTTTAAACAAAAGTAACAACAATGTTGTGTAGGGTTTATAACATATGTAAAAGTAAAATATATAATAACAATAGCATGAAGATCAGGTAGAGAGAATGGGAGTATACTATTCTGAAATGTTTATATTATACACGAAGTGGTATAATATCACTAATGGTACACCATGATAAGTTAAAGATGTACATTATGAATCCTATAGCAAACACTAGATTAACAAAGCAGAGTTATAGCTAATAAACCAAGCAAGGGATAAACAGAACCATAAAATCTCAACAAATTCAAAGATGCACATAAAGAGAGAAAGGGGAACAAAAAACAGATGGGACAAATAGAAAATAAATAGTAAGATGATAAATTTAAACCTAACCATACCAATAGTCTCATTAAATGTAAATGGTCTAAATAATCCATTAGAAGGCAGAAATTTTCAAAATGGCTAAAAAAAACCAAAATCTAACCCTATGAAACACACTTCAAATATAAAGACACAGACATAGGTTAAAAAGTAAATATAGGGCCAGCCTCAGTGGCCTAGTGGTTAAGTTCTGCGCACTCCACTTCAGTGGCCTGGGTTTGGTTCCCAAGCACTGACCTACACCACTCATCAGTGGCCATGCTATGGCAGCAGCTCAAATACAAAATAGAGGAAGATTGGCACAGATGTTAGCTCAGGGTGAATCTTCCTCGGCAAAATAAATATATAGAAGAGGAGTAACGTTAGCATCATGACAGAGTGAGACGTTCCCTTTGTCTCCTCTCTCTAAATTAAAACCAAACAGGGCCGGCCCTGTGGCTTGGTGGTTAAGTGCGCGCGCTGCAATGCTGGTGGCCCGGGTTCGGATCCCGGGTGCACATCGAGGCACCACTTCTCCGTCCATCCTGAGGCCGAGTCCCACATACAGCAACTAGAAGGATGTGCAGCTATGACATACAACTATCTACTGGGGCTTTGGGGGGAAAAAATAAAATAAATAAATAAAATCTTTAAATTAAAACCAAACAGACATCCATTGACCAACAGAGGATTCCCTACACAGCACAACAGGACACCTTAGAGATCCAGGCAGCTATACATCTGAAGCGGGTGGACTGGACCCTGGAGAAGCAATGGAACTAGAGGAACAGCCCCCTCCCTCACTCCCGGCAGCAGCGATCCAGGACATGGATCCTCACGCAGCAGCCTATGGGACTGTGAGTGAAGGCAGGGAAGCCCAGCCCTGCACACCTGAAGCAGCAGCAGTGGCAGCCCCACATGTGCACAAAAGCCCAAGCAGCAGCCCTGTGTGTGTGCAAGCACCCGAGGAGCAGTGGTGGTGGCCAGGGGGTGGCCCCAAATGTCCCCGGAGAGGCAGCAGTAGCTGGCAGCCCCATGCACACACAAACACCTGAGTGGTGGTGGCCAGGCGCAGCCCCACCTGCAGCCCTGCTCGCATGCAAATGCCCCTGGGGAAGCAGCAGTGGCCAGCAGCAGTCTTGTGTGTGCATGCACACATGCATGCATGAATGCCTGAGGGGCAGTGGCAGCAGCACAGCAGCAGCCCTGACCCACGATGGTCAGTGGAGCTGTGGCAGAGGCAGCAGCCTGAGCCACACAACTGCAAACAGACAGGGCAGGAGCACCCAGCCCAGAGTAGAGGTACCCCCAACAGCAACTCCATTAGCAATGGGGGCTGCATGCAATTCCCTGGGTCTCCAGGCCCCCACCAGCAACAGCAACATGCATGAGTCCAGCATCCCTGGCAGTGGTGCAACCAGCACCCCCAGACAACTGGTGAACAGCAACACAGATGGTGCATGGGACAACAGCATTCAAGCCCGTGGAGAAACATGAGACCCAGGCAACAAGAATCAAAGTAACCAAAGCCATACCCAAATAAGAGAAGGTGACTGCTACCATAAATGCACTGGAAGAGGATCAATTCATCAAACACCATGAATAACTACAGTAACACTGCAGAACAGAAAGAAAATAGCAACTCTCCAGAAACCAAACATGAAGTCACAGAAGATTACAATCTAAATGACAGAGAATTTAAAATAGCTGTCATAAAGAAACTCAACGAGTTACAAGAAAACACAAAAAGACAGTTCAATGAACTTAGGAATAAACTTAATGAACAGAGGGAATACTTCACCAAAGAGACTGAAGCTCTTAAAAAAAAACTATACAGAAATTCTGGATATGAAGAACACAATTAATGAGATAAAAATAATGTAGAAACCATAAAAAATAGAGCAGACCTTATGGAGGAGAGAATCAGTGACTTAGAAGATAGAAATCTAGAAGTGCTTCAAGTGGAGAAGAAGAGAAAGCTAAGATCTTTAAAAAATTAAGAAATTCTTTGAGAAATATCTGACTCAATTAGGAAAAGTAACATATGGATTATAGGTATCCCAGAAGGAGAAGAGCAGGAGAAAGAAACAGAGAGCTTGTTCAAAGAAATAATAGCTGAGAACTTCCCAAACCTGGGGAAGGAAGTGGACTTACAAGCACATGAAGTCAATAGAACTCCTGATTACATCAATCAATGCAAAAAGACCTTCTCCAAGGCATATAATATTAAAAACTGTGGAAAGTCAATGACAAAGAAAAAATATTAAGAGCAGCAAGGTAGAAGAAAATAACCTACAAAGGAACCCCTATCAGGCTTTCAGTGGATTTCTCAGCAGAAACCTTACAGGCTAGGAGAGAATGGAATGAAATATTCAAAATACTGAAAGACAAAAACTTTCAGCCAAGAATACTCTATCCAGCAAAATTATCCTTCACATATGATGGAGAAATAAAAGCTTTCCCAGATAAACAAAAGCTGAAGGAGTTCATCGCCACTAGACCTGCCTTACAAGAAATGATGAAGGGAGCCCTCCTACCTGAAACAAAAAGGCAAAGGCTTACAAAGCTTTGAGCAAGGAAATAAATAGACAAAATCAGGAAATTGCAGCTCTCTATCAGAATAGGTTAGCAAATGCTTAATTAAAACATAAAAGACAAAGGGAAGAAAAGCATCAAAATAACTATAAACACTTCAATTTAGTCACAAACTCACAACACAAAAAAGAATAATTTGTGACAACAATAACACAGAAGGGGAAGAGGAGAGGGATGGAACCTGCTTAGGCTAATGGAGATAAGAGGTTATCAGAAAATGGACTATCTCATCTATAAGATCTTTTATACAAATCTCATAGTAACCACTAAACAAAAAACCAGAGAAGAGTCACAAATCATAAATAAAGAGATAACTGAGAAAACCATCACAGAAAACCACCAAACTGAAACAGCAATCAGAAATAAAAGGGAATGGAACAACAAAAGACCCTGAATAGCTAAAGGAATCCTGAGAAAAAAGAACAAAGCTGGAGGTATCACACTCCCTGATTTCAAAATATACTACAAAGCTATAGTAACCAAAACAGCATGGTACTGGCACAAAAACAGACACACAAATCAATGGAATAGAATCGAAAGCCCAGAAATAAACCCACACATCTATGGATAGCTAATCTTTGACAAAGGAGCCAAGAACATACAATGGAGAAAAGAAAGTCTCTTCAACAAATGGTGTTGGGAAAACTGGATAGCCACATGCAAAAAAATGAAAATAGACCCTTACCTTACACCATACACAAAAATTAACTCCAAATGGATTAAAGACTTGAACGTAAGACCTGAAACTATGAAACTTCTAGAAGAAAACATAGGCAGTACGCTCTTTGACATCGGTCTTAGCAACATATTTTCAAGCACCATGACTGACTGGGCAAGAGAAACAATAATAGAAAAAATAAACAAATGGGACTACATCAAACTAAAAAGCTTCTGCACAGCAAAGGAAACCCTCAACAAAACAAAAAGACAACCTAACAGTTGGGAGAAGATATTTGCAAACCATACATCTGATAAGGGCTTAATCTCCAAAATATATAAAGAACTCATGCATCTCAACAACAATAAAACTACCAACCCAGGGGCCGGCCCGGTGGCGCAAGTGGTTAAGTGCACGCGCTCTGCTGCGGGGGCCCAGGGTTCGCCGGTTCGGATCCCGGGCACACACTGACGCACCACTTGTCAAGACATGCTGTGGTGGCATCCCATATAAAGTGGAGGAAGATGGGCATGGATGTTAGCCCAGGGCCAGTCTTCCTCAGCAAAAAGAGGAGGATTGGCAGATGTTAGCTCAGGGCCACTCTTCCTCACAAAAAAAAAATAAAAAACTACCAACCCAATTAAAAAATGGGCAAAAGACCTGAACAGACATTTCTCCAAAGAAGATATACAGATGGCCAACAGACACATGAAAAGATGTTCAAAATCATTAACTATCAGGGAAATGCAAATCAAAACTACAATGAGATATCACCTCACACCCATCAGAATGGCTATAATTAACAAGACAGGAAACAACATGTGTTGGAGAGGATGTGGAGAGAAGGGAACTCTCATACACTGCTGGTGGGAGTGCAAACTGGTGCCACCACTATGGAAAACAGTATGGAGATTCCTCAAAAAATCACGGATAGAACTACCATATGATCCAGCTATTCCACTGCTGGGTATTTATCCAAAGAACTTGAAAACACCAATGCGTAAAGATACATGCACCCCTGTGTTCATTGCAGCGTTATTCACAATAGCCAAGACTTGGAAGCAACCTAAGTGCCCATCAAGGGACGAATGGATAAAGAAGATGTGGTATATATACACAATGGAATACTACTCAGCCGTAAGAAACGATGAAATCCAGCCATTTGTGACAACATGGATGGACATTGAGGGTATTAGGCAAAGTGAAATAAGTCAGAGGGAGAAGGTCAAATACCATATGATTTCCTTCATTAAGTAGTAGATAATAACAACAATAAACAAACACATAGAGACAGAGATTGGATTGGTGGTTACCAGAGGGGAAGGGGGGAGGGAGGAGGGTGAAAGGGATAATTCGGCACATGTGTGTGGTGATGGGTTGTAATTAGTATTTGGGTGGTGAACATGATGTAATCTATGCAGAAATAGAAGTATAATGATG
The DNA here is from genome assembly GCF_057802395.1 of Ceratotherium simum simum. NCBI lineage: Eukaryota > Metazoa > Chordata > Mammalia > Perissodactyla > Rhinocerotidae > Ceratotherium > Ceratotherium simum. The sequence continues at coordinate 12,485,337 of NC_141925.1, forward strand.
TACACCTGAAATTTATACAATGTTATAAACCGATGTTACTGCAATAAACAAAAAATTAAAAAAAAAAAGAAAGAAAGAAAAGGGAAAAGAAACAATGGAAATTTAGAACAACCAGAAAACAAGAGATAAAATGGCAGTATTAAGCCCTCATATATCAATAATCACTCTACGTGTAAATGGATTGAATTCACCAATCAAAAGACACAGAGTGGATGGATGGATTAAAAAACAGGACCCAAAAATATGCTGCCTCCAGGAAACACATCTCAGTTCTGAGGACAAACATAGGCTCAGAGTGAAGGGAATGAAGATGATACTCCAAGCAAATGGCAAGCAAAAGAAAGGAGGTGTTGCCACACTTATATCAGACAAAGCAGACTTCAAGATAAAAAAGATAGTGAGAGACAAAGAGGGGCAGTATATAATGATAAAAAGGACATTGCACCAAAAGGATATAACACTTATTAACATATATGCACCTAACACAGGAGCATCAAAAGTATATAAAACAACTATTAACAGACCTCAAAGGAAAAATTGACAGCAACACAGTAACAGTAGGAGACCTCAACACCCCACTTCCATCAGTGGATAGACCATCCAGACAGAAAATCAACAAGGAAACACTGGCCTTAAATGAAACACTAGACCAGATGGACTTAATAGATACATATAGAACATTTCATCCAAAAACAGCAGAATACATATTCATCTCAAGTGCACAGGGAACATGCTCAAAGATAGACCATATGTTGGGAAACAAGGCAAGCCTCAATAAATTTAAGAAGATTGAAATCATATCAAGCATCTTTTCTGACCACAATGCTATGAAACTAAAAATTGACAAGAAAAAAGCTGGGAAAGTCACAGATATGTGGAGACTAAACAACATGCTACTGAACAACCATTGGATCAATGAAGAAATCAAAGGAGAGATTTAAAAAATACCTGGAAACAAATTAAAATGAAAACATAACATGCCAACTCTTATGGGATGCAGCAAAAGCAGTACTAAGAGAGAAATTTATAGCAAAACAGGCCTACCTCAGCAAACAAGAAAAATCTCAAATAAGTAATCTTAAACTGCACCTAACAGAACTAGAAAAAGAAAAACAAACAAAACCCAAAATCAGCAGAAGGAGGGAAATAATAAAAATTAGAGCAGAAATAAATGAAATAGAGACTTAAAAAAATGATAGAAAGGAGCAATGAAACTAAGAGCTGGTTCTTTGAGAAGATAAACAAAATTGACAAACCCTTAGCCAGATGCACTAAGAAAAAGAGAAGGCTCAAATAAATAAAATTAGAAATGAAAAAGGAGAAATTAAATGGATACCACAGAAATACAAAGGATTATAAGAGAATACTATGAAAAACTATATGCCAACAAATTGGATAATCTAGAAGAAATGGATAAATTCTTAGACTCATACAACCTCCCAAAACTGAATCAAGAAGAAATATAGAATCTGAATAGACACATCACAAGTAAAGAGATTGAAACGGTAACCAAAAACATCCCAAAAAACAAAAGCCCAGGACCAGATGGCTTCTCTGGAGAATTCTACCAAACACTCAAAGAAGATTTATGAGCTGGCCTGGTGGCGCAGAGGTTAAGTGCATGTGCTGTGCTATGGCTGCCCGGGGTTCGCAGGTTCGGATCCCGGGCACTCACTGACGCACCGCTTGTCAAGCCATGCTGTGACGGCGTCCCACATAAAGTAGAGGAAGATGGGCACGGATGTTAGCCCAGGGCCAATCTTCCTCAGCAAAAAGGAGGAGGATTGGCATCAGATGTTAGCTCAGGGCTGATCTTCCTCACAAAAAAAAAAAAAGGAGAAGATTTAATACCTATCCTTCTCAAACTATTCTGAAAAAGTGAAAAAGATGGAATGCTTCCTAACTCATTTTATGAAGCCAACATTACCTTGATACCAAAACCAGACAAGGACAACAGAAAAAAGGAAAATTACAGGCCAATATCACTGATGAACATAGATGCAAAAATCCTCAACAAAATGTTAGCAAATCGAATATAGCAATACCTTAAAAGGATCATACACCATGATCAAGTAGGATTTATACCAGGGATGCAGGGATGGTCCAACATCCATAAATCAACGTGATAAACCACATTAACAAAAGGAGGAATAAAAATCACATAATCATCTCAATAGATGCAGAGAAAGCATTCAACAAGATACAGCATCCATTTATGATAAAAACTCAATAAGGGGGCCAGCCCCATGGCGTAGCAGTTAAGTGCGCATGCTCCACTGCTGGCGGCCCGGGTTTGGATCCCGGGCACACACCGATGCACCGCTTGTCAGGCCATGCGGTGGCGGCGTCCCATGTAAAGTAGAGGAAGATGGGCACGGATGTTAGCTCAGGGCCAGTCTTCCTCAGCAAAAAAGATAAGGATTGGCATGGATGTGAGCTCAGGGCTGATCTTCCTCACCAAAAAAAAAAAAAAAAACTTTCAATAAAATGGTATAGAAAGTGGGGCTGGCCTGGTGGCATAGTGGTTAAGTTCACATGCTCTGCTTCAGCGGCCTGGGGTTCACAGGTTCAGATCCTGAGCGCAGATGAATGCACTGCTCATCAAGCCATACTGTGGCAGTGTCCCATATATAAAATGGAGGAAGATGGGCACAGATGTTATCTCAGGGCCAATTTTCCTCAGCAAAAAGAGGAAGATTGGCAATAGATGTTAGCTCATGGCCAATCTCCCTCACCAAAGAAAAAAAAAAAGGTGTAGAAGGAAAGTACCTCAACATAAGAAAGGCCATATATGACAAACCCACAGCCAACATCATACTTAACAGTGAAAAACTGATAGCCATACCTCTGAGAACAGTAATAAGACAAGGGTGCCCACTCTCACCACTCTTATTTGACATAGTCCTAGAGATTTTGGCCAGAGCAATCAGGCAAGAAAAAGAAGTAAAAAGTATCCAAGTTGGAAAGGAAGAAGTGAAACTCTGTTTGCAGATGACATAATAGTATATATAGAAAACCCTAAAAAATCCACCAGAAACCTGGTGCAGCCTCTATGGAAAACGGTATGGAGATTCCTCAAAGAATTAAAAATAGAAATACCATATGATCCAGCTATCCCATTACTGGGAATCTATCCAACAAACCTGAAATCAACAATCCAAAGAGACTTATGCACCCCTATGTTCACTGCAGCATTATTCACTATAGCCAAGAAGTGGAAGCAACCTAAACGTCCCTTGACTGATGATTGGATCAAGAAGATGTGGTAGATATATAAAATGGAGTACTACTCAGCCATAAAAAAAGACAAAATCGTCCCATCTGCAACAACATGGATGGGCCTGGAGGGTATTATGTTAAGCGAAATAAGCTAGAAAGAGAAAAATAAATACTGTATGATCTCACTCATATGTGGAATATAAACCAACACATGGACAGAGAAAACTGTATTGTGGTTACCAGGGGCAAAGCGGGTAGGGGGTGGGCACAGGGGGTGAAGGGAGACATATATATGGTGATGGACAAACAAAAATGTAAAACCCAAAATTTCACAATGTTATAAACTATGAAAACATCAATAATAAAAAAAAAAATCCACCAGAAACCTATTAGAAATAATCAACGACTACAGCAAAGTTGCAGGGTACAAAATCAACATATAAAAATCAGTTGCATTTCTATACACTAACAATGAAGTAGCAGAAAGAGAAGTCAAGAATGCAATCCCATTTACAATTGCAACAAAAAGAATAAAATATCTAGGAAAAAATTTAACCAAGGAGGTGAAAGACCTATACACTGAAAACTATAAGACATTATTGAAAGAAATCAAAGAAGATATAAAGAAATGGAAAGATATTCTATGCTCATGGATTGGAAGAATAAACATAGTTAAAATGTCCATATTACCTAAAGCAAGCTACAGATTCAATGCAATCCCAATCAGAATCCCAATGACATTCTTCAGGGAAATAGAACAAAGAATCCTAAAATTTATATGGAACAACAAAGACCCGGAATAGCCAAAGCAATGTAATGAAAAAAGAACAAAGCTGGAGGCATCAGAATCCCTGACTTCAAAATATACTACAAAGCTATAATAATTAAAACAGCATGGTACTAGTACAGAAACAGACACACAGATCAATGGAACAGAATTGAAAGCCCAGAAATAAAACCACATATTTATGGACAGCTAATCTTCAACAAAGGAGCCAAGAACATACAATGGAGAAATGAAAGTCTCTTCGATAAATGGTGTTGGGACAACTGGACAGCCACGTGCAAAAGAAAGCTAGTAGACCATTATCTTACACATCAATTTTTGTTAATACACAAAAATTAACTCAAAATGGATTAAAGACTTGAATGTAAGGCCTGAAACCATAAAATCCCTAGAAGAAAATATAGGCAGTACCCTCTTTGATACCAGCCTTAGCAGTATCTTTTCGAATACCATGCCTACTCAGGCAAGGGAAACAAAAGAAAAAATAAACAAATGGAACTACATCAGACTAAAAAGCTTCTGCAAGGCAAAGGAAACCATGAACAAAATGAAAAGACAACCCACCAACTGGGAGAAAATATTTGCACATCATATATCCAACAAGGGGTTAATTTCCAAAATATACAAACAACTCACACAACTCAACAACAAAAAAACAAACAACCTGATCAAAAAATGGGCAGAGGATATGAACAGACACTTTTCCAAAGAAGATATACAGATGGCCAACAGGCACATGAAAAGATGTTCAACATCACTAGTTATTAGAGAAGTGCAAATCAAAACTACAATGAGTTATCACCTTACACTCATCAGAATGGCTATAATTAACAAGACAAAAAATAACAAATGTTGGAGAGGATGTGAGAAAAGGGAACCCTCATACACTGCTGGTGGGAATGCAAACTGGTGCAGCCTCCATGGAAAACAGTATGGAGATTTCTCAAAAAATTAAAAATGGAAATACCATACGATCCAGCTATCCCATACGGGGTATTTATCTAAAGAACATGAAATCAACAATTCAAAGAGATTTACGCATCCCTATGTTCATTGCAGCATTATTCAAAATAGCCAAGAAGTGGAAGCAACCCAAGTGCCTATTGACTGATGAATGGATAAAGAAGATATGGTATATATATACAATGGAATACTTCTCAGCCATAAAAAAAGACAAAATCATGCCATTTGCAACAACATGGGTGGACCTTGAGGGTATTATGCTAAGCTAAATAAGCCAGACAGAGAAAGATAAACACCGTACAATTTCCCTCACATGCAGAAGATAAACAAACATATGGATAAGGAGTAAAGATTAGTGGTTACCAGAGGGGAAGGGGAGGGGAGGTGTAAAGGGGCACATATATATGGTGACAGATAAAAGCTAGACTATTGGGGGTGAGCACAATGCAGTCTATACAGAAACTGATATATAATAATGTATATCTGAAATTACACAATGCTATAAAGCAATATGACCTCAATAAAATAATTAAATAAAAATAAATAAAGAGGGCATTCAAAATAAAAAAGTAAATATATAGAAAAAAGTATACCATGCTAATACTAATCAATTATTGGAGTAGCTATATTTATATCAGACAAAATTTCAGAGATTTCAGAGCAAAGAATATTACCAGAGATAAAGAGAGTCATTTCATAATGATAAATTCACCAAGATGTCAAAAGAATCCTAATGTTTACACACCTAACAACAGATTCAAACTACATGAAACAAAAAATTACAGAAGTTTGAGGAGAGAGAGATAAATCCACAATTATAGCTGAAGATTTCCATACCCTCTCTCAGTAATTGATAGAACAAGTCAACAGAAAATCAGTGAGGATTAAAAAAAGATTTAAACAATACTAGCAACCAATTTGACCTTATTGACATGCATAGAACACTTCACCCACAACAGCAGAATACATATTCTTTTCAAAGACACATGTTCCCCTTCCACAATGGAATTACATCAGGAATCAATAAAAGGAAGATTTTTTGAAAATCCCCAAATATTTGGAAACTAAATAACACACTTTTGAGTAACCTGTGGTCAAAAAATAAGTCAAAAGAGAAAATTAGTATTTTGAACTGAATGAAAATAAAAACACAATATATCAAAAGCTGTGATATGCTGCTAAAGCAGTACATGAAGGGAACTTTATAGCACTAAATGTCTTTATTAGAAAAGAAAGGTCTCAAATCAGTGTCCACCTTAAAAAAAAATCAGAAAGATAAAAGCAAATTAAACCTAAAGTAAGTAGAAGAAAGTAAATAATAAATGTCAGAGCAGAAATCAATGAAATGGGGGGCCGGCCCTGTGGCTTAGCAGTTAAGTGCGCGTGCTCCGCGACTGGCGGCCCCGGGTTCGGATCCCGGGCGCACACCAACGCACCGCTTCTCCAGCCATTCTGAGGCCGCGTCCCACATACAGCAACTAGAAGGATGTGCAACTGTGGCATACAACTACCTACTGGGGCTCTGGGGAAAAAAAGGAGGAGGATTGGCAATAGATGTTAGCTCAGAGCCAGTCTTCCTCAGCAAAAAGAGGAGGATTAGCATGGATGTTAGCTCAGGGCTGATCTTCCTCACAAATAAATAAAAATAAAAAATTAGAAATCAATGAGATGGAAAACCAATAGGGAAAATCAATGGAACTAGAAGGTGGTCCCTGGAAAAGATCAGTAAAACTGATAAACCTCTACCAGACAAATCAGGAAAATGAAGAGAGAGGACACAATTACCAACATAGGGAATGACAGAGGTGACACAACAACAGATTCTACAGATATGAAATGGATAATAAGGCAATATTATGAAAAACTTTATGTTAATAAATTCAACAACTTAGATGAAACAGATAGTTTCCTTGAAAGGTACAAACTATGAAAGCTCACTTAAGAAGAAAGAGATAACCTGATTAGCCCTATATCTATTAAAGAAATTGAATTAATAGTGAAAAACCTTTTCACAAGGAAAACCCCAGGCCCCAATGGCTTTCCTGGTGAATGCTACCAATCATTTAAGGAAGAAATAATACCAGTTCTACACAAACTCTTCCAGAAAATTGAAAAGGAGAGAATACTTCCCAGCTTATTTTATGATGCCATTATTACCCTGATACCAAAGCCAGACAAGGACATTGCTAGAAAAGTCAATTATTGACCAATATCCCTCATGAACATGTGATATTTCTAAACAAATTTTTAGAAAATTGGATCCAACAGTATATAAAAAGGATAATACATCCTGATCAAGTGGAGTTCATTGAAGGAACGTAGGGATGGTTTAACACTTGAAAAATCAGTCACTGTGATTAGCCATATTAACAAACTAAAAATATTAAAACCCATAATCATCTTAATAGACATAGAAAAAGCATATGACAAAATCTGACGTTCATTCCTGATTTTTTTTTAAATCCCTCAACAAAGTAGGAATAGAAGAACACTTCCTCAACCTAATAAAGGGCATGTACAACAAACTCACAACTAACATCACGCTTAATATTGAAAGACTGAATGCTTTCTCCTTAAGATTGGAAATAAACTAAGAATGTCCTCTCTCACCACTTCTAGTCAACGTTATACTGGAAGTCTAGCCAATAAGGCAAGAAAAATAAATAAAAGGCATTCAGATCAGAAAGGAAAAAGTAAAACTATCATTATTCACAGATGACGTGGTTGTCTATATAGAAATCGAAAGAATGTACAAAAAAAAACTACGAATAAGTGAGTTTAACAAGCTGGCAGGATACTAGGTCAATATAGAAAACACAAGTGCATTTCTATCTACCAGTAATAAACAATCAGGAATTGAAATTTTTAAAATAGTATCATTTACAATAGCATCAAAAATATGAAATACATAGGGATAAATCTGACAAAAGATATGAAAAATGTGTACACTGAAAGCTACAAAACTGCTGAGAGAAATTAAAGAATACCTAAATAGATCAAGAAATATATCATGTCCATGGATTGGAAGACTCAATATTGTCAATATGTTGGTTCTCTCCAAATTGACCTACAGATTTAATGCAAATCCCAGAAGCTTTTTGTAGAAATTTTTACCAGAATTTTAAAATTCACATAGAAATGCAAATGATTTAGAACAGTCAAAAAAAGAACAAAGTTGGAATACTAACACTATCTAATTTCAAGACCTATTCTAAAGCTATGTTAATTAAGATGGTGTGGAACTGGTGTAAAAATAGACAAATAGATCAAAGGAACAAGATAGAACCCAGAAATAGACTCACACATATATGGACAACTCATTTTCAAAAAAAGTGCAAAGGCAATTCAGTATAGAACTGATGGTCTTTTCCACAAAAGATACTGGAACAATTTGATATCTATATACAAAAAAGTGAACTTCAATTCATAACTCACATCATATACAAAATTAAATAGATCATAGACCTAAATGTAAAATCTAAAATTATAAAACTTCTAGAGGAAAAAAATCTTTGTGACTTTGAGTTAGGCCAAGATTTCTTAGATAGAACAAGAAAAGAATGATGCACAAAGGAATAAATAGATAAATTGGATTTTATCAAAATTTAAAATTCTGCTCTTAAAAGGACACTGTTAAGACAATGAAGAGCCACAGACTAGCAGAAAATATTTGGAAATCATACACCTGATAAAGGATTTGTATCCAGAATATATCAAGAACTTTCAAAATTCAATACGAAAACAAAAAACCCAATAAAAAAATGCATAAGGGATTTGAACAGACACTTCTCCAAAGAAGACAGATGAATAGTAAATAAACACAAGACAAAATGCTCAACATCATTAGCCATTAGGGGAATGCAAATTAGAACCACAATGAGATACCACTACACGCCTGTTAGAATGGCTAAATTAAAAAGATTGACCATACCAAGTGTTGGCGAGGATGTGGAGGAACTGGAACTCTCCTCCACTGCTGGTGGGAATGTAAAACTGCACAACCACTTTGGGAAACAGTGTGTCAATTTCCCAAAAAGATAAACATGTGATCCAGGCATTTCACTCCTGTGTATTTACCCAAGAAGAATGACAGTCTTTTAACGCCCTGTCAAAGGTTGGTACACAAATGTTCCTAGTAGCTATATTTGCAATCACTCAAAACTGGAAACAACTCAGATGTCCCCACCGCTCAGTGGTAACAAGGAATGAATCCTTGGCACACAATAACATACAACACGGATGAGTCTCGAAATAATTATGCTGAGTGAAAGAAGCCAGGAAAAAAAAGAATACACACTGTTTGATTCCATTTATATAAAATTCAAGGATATGCAAACTAACGGAGAGTGACAGAAAGCAGAATGGTGGTGGCTGGCGGGTGGGAAAGAAGTGTAACAAAAGGGCGCGAAGAAGCAACTGAACAGCCCAATTCAAAAGAAAGAAGCCGCCTGGATTTCTGCAAGTGTTTTTCCCGGAATGGAACCAGTGGCTTTTATTTGCAATAAAGAGAGGCCTGGATGCAGTGTTGATACTTTCTCTAAACATTTTCCCTGGTGTCATTTTTAAAGACAGCATAGGATGACACAGCACTCGCTAATACACCAAGACAACTGGCAAACGCACAGAGGCAAACACCAGAGGAACCATTCACACTTCCAGGGCGTGGAGCTCGCATCCAACAAACAGCCACGGAGACAGGAAGTGTCACCAGAAAACACAGTGACAGCTTGCTAAGAACCGTGAAATGAGAGAGAACAAGAAGATGTTTCTGATAAAATCGTACCATGTTTCCGTGAAAGAAATTCTAACATGTCTGTAACGCATAAAGAAAAAGTCATGTTTCATGTTCGACCTTTTTGCACCTGTTTGACATGTACATTTACGGTTTTACAGCGTTAAAGCAAAGTCACGAGGGAAAAATGCAAAAGGTATGTTCTTCTCTGTAAGTAAATTTATCATCACATTTGCTCTCATTTCCTTCCACCCATTTATCTTTTCACGTTGCCAAGAAGAGCCCTGGGAATAATCATCTCCCACGCCAAAAGCTGGGGATATGATAATTGGCGACTGGTAACGGGAGATGACATTTTTAAATAGTCGCTCAACTTCATAATGTATATTTTATCTTTAACCATGTATATACTGCTCCAACTCCTGGATTTAAAAAGGGAGGGGAGTATATGTGGAAGATGGCCCAATAGCAAGCATAAATTCACCGAAACTTTGCACTGGCTAAAAAAAAATTGCAACGCAGAAGACGAAGTGTCATTTATGTAACCGTGATCTTAAAATACAAGGCCTAGAAAAAGGTCACTATCTATCTATCGAAATGACTTCCTGGTTAATATGAGTAAAAGTTTGAGTTTTTAAAATATTATATAATATTAATTAACCTAAAGGAAAATAAGTGATTCTTCGCTGCATTGAGAAACACATACCTTGCTTGCATTGTTCATGTAAGATACTGGTTCTGCTTTGTAGAAAGTGGCAACATATGTGAGGGAACCAATTTGGGACATTCACATATTGTTTCTTACAAGCTCATAATACAGAAAAGAACCAAAGGAATTTGTTCCATTTGATACCAACACACTCACGCCCATAACACATGTTGCAACCAGCTGGGTAGACCTCAGCCATGCCGTCAAACAATGTGTGTGGCTGATTATTTTTGCTTCCTCCCAACCAAATCCACACCAAGTTAAAAGTGAGAGGCTCATCTGTAGCACAGTGGCACAGATGGCTGCTCACTCACCAGCAAGCAGATATTTGCAGAACTGTCTGCTTAAGGCTGCTAAAGTACGACAGCAAAGTTATCTTAGGAAGGCAATACCCTGACATCTATGTTAAAGAATCCTCCACACGTGTGCATAGGGAGGTACATGCAAAGATTCAAGAGCAGCTGTTTGTCATGAAGAAAAATTGGACACAACCTAGGTGGCCAGCAACAGGGGAATTATTAAAACTGTGGTACAGTCACCCAGCAGACTAGAACAGAGCAGTTAAAAGAAACGAGCTAGAGTCATAGCGAAGGATATGGCTGGACCTCCGATGCTTTGTAGAGTTAAAAAGGGACATGTTAAAAAAACATGTACAGGGCCAGCCCTGGTGGCCTAGTGGTTAAATTTGGCACACTCCACTTTGGATGCCCGGGTTTGGTTCCCAGGCACGGACCTACACCACTTGTCAGTGGCCATGCTATAGGGGCGACCCACAAACAAAATAGAGGAAGACTGGCAACAGATGTTAGCTCAGGGCAAATCTTCCTCAGCAAAAAAAACTAAAAAGCAAAATAAACAAAAATGTACAATATGATACCATTTGTGGGGAGAAAAATCCAACCCCAAACAGTACATTCCCCATGTATAAATGCATATCAACACCAAAGCCAAGAAAAAGATATGGAAAGATCCAAAATAAAGTCAGAATAGTGCTCACCTCGAGAAGGGGGAGGGAGAGGGAGGAGGGATATAAGAGCTGGCAGGGTAGGAGTGCTCTGCTAAACACAGAATGAAGAATAAGAGAAACAGCAATTTTATTCTCTGTTACTGTCTACTGCTTTTTATATACATAAAACCATCGTCAACTCTGCATGGTACTGTTTGTACCTCAGATCATCTGGTTGACTTTTTTAGAGCTTATCTGGAAAAACAAAAGGGAAAAAGGAAGGAACGAAACTTTTTACTATTCGGAGCGGCCAACCTGATCTTATTCTGGCTCTGGAATGAACCAGTGGAAACATACTTTTCCAAGGTTAGAGGTTCTGAGATTGATTTGATGAGGTGACACCAGAGCATTCTGTATAAGTATCATTCTTCTGCAGAAAAATTTACTTTTCATCTTTACGACATTTTGTGTATGCTTGACATTATTTGTTAAGGGTGTTGAAACAATAATCGCCTCCCTCTCCAAGCTGAGAGACCTTTGCTTCTTCTGGATTTTGTCGCAGCGGTTACACAGGCAACACACGTTGCTTCACTCCTCGTGGTGGGGCGTCCTGGAGGGGCCCACACAATTCCTGCATGTGGCGGGGATTTGTGCCTGGATGGAGTGCCGAAAGGGGGTGAACACAGTCGCCACAAACATTCGAGCTACTCGTACACTGAAAATCACAGGAAACTCACATAATGAAATGTCAGAGAAATGAATTTAGAATCCAAGACTCAGAGGTACCAGCAACAAACAATTGAAATATTCATGGATAGGAGAACTCAATAGTGTTAGGACATCAATTTCCCCCAAATTCATCCATAGAGTCAATGCAATCCCAGTCAAAATCCTGGCAGACACTTTGTAGAAACTGATGAGCTGATTCTAAAAATTATATGGAAATGCAAAGGACTAGAACGGGCAAAACGATTTTGTAACAAAAGAACAAAATGGGAGGATTTACAATACCTGATTTCAGTATACACCAAAAATACAATAATCAAGACTGTGTGGTAACTGGCATAAAGATGGACATACAGATCAATGGAACACAACACAAACACCAGGAACAGACCACACATACAGTCAACTGAATTTTAACGAAAGTACCACGGCAATTCCAGGAGGAGAAGATAATTATATAGGCAAATGGTGCTGGATATCCACATAGGAAAAAATGAACACCAAGCCCTACCTCACGCCATACACCAAAATTAACTCGAAATGGATCACAGGTCTAAATGCAAATGCTAAAATGATAAAAACTCTAGGAGAAAACCTTTGTGACCTACGTAGACAAAGATTTCTTAGGACACAAAAAGCGTGAAGCATAAAAGAAAAACATTGATAAACTGGACTTCATCAAAATTAAAAACGTCTGCACTTTGCAAGACACCATTAAGAACATGAAAAGGCAAGCCACAGACGAGGAGAAAAAATCCACAATACATATATCTGACAGAAGACTTGTACCCAGAATATACAACAAACTCTAATAATTCAATCATAGAAAGCCAAACATGCTATAAAAATGGGCAAAAGATTTGAGTTGACACTTCACAAAAGAAGATGTGACAAATGGCTAACAAGTACATGAAAAGGTGCTTAACATCATTAGTCATCAGAGAAATGCAAATTAAAAGGAGGTAATACCACATACCCACTAGAATAGCTAAAATTAAAAAGTCAGGATGTGAAAAGATGTGAAGTAACAGGAACCCCTATATTTCTGGTGGGAATGTACAATGGCCCCAGGCCCCCTACTTCCCGTGTCCTACACCTGCTCAGTTCACAGGTTCATACAACAGGCCTGGCCTCACCAAGCATCGTTGACTCTTTCAGAGAAAGCAGTGAAAGGGGGCTGTGTCCGCAGGCTCTGGTCCTGGGTTCTGAATCAGCCATCACTAACAACGCAGTGGCTGCCAGGCTATGCGTAGCTAAGCGAGCTTTCCTTAGGTAAAGTCTTGATTTAGGTTATTTTAGCAAAAAGCCTGCTGTCATTACCTCAGGTGACATAAACATCTAAGCCTAAGCGCTTTTTTTTTTCCTTTTCCTCATGCAAATGAGTTTCTCCAAGAATGCTTTAGAGCAGTGAAGCTCAAAGCGAGAGCCAGGACTAGCAGCATCAGCATGACCTGGGAGGTGGTGTGAAAAGCAGAATCCTGGCTCCACGCAGACCTCTGGAGTCAGCCTGCGTCTTCCTGGATGTGCAGGTCCCAGGGGGAAGCGGGGCCAGGCCACAACCAAGGCTCCACTGAGACAAGGCAGGTGAACGCCCCTCCCAGCCTGTGCGGTGCTTCTAAAATGATGCAGTCCTTGCTCTGGGGAGGGCAGCCGGCAGGGGCAGCAGGATGGAGGCGCTGGCTGCCCCAGGCGTCGTCCCTGGAAGGGGGGCGTGTCCTGGAGACATCGTCATTTTTGCAAGCAACCTCAACTATGGTTAAACAACTTTAGACAGCTACTGCACCCCAGTGGGGGCTGTGTGAATCTCAAACTATAGGAAGGGGAAGGAGGAACTAAAAAGGCTTGAAGCCTTCTATGACCTCTGGGAGGCCTTTTTGAAAACCTGATAAAAATTGTGACAGCCCATTCCCAGAAACACACACACATTTTACACATTCTTTTGGGGAATTCACAGATTTCCTGGTCTTGAGTGCATGGGCCCCAGGTTAAGAATTCCTGCTTTGGGGCCAGGCACAGAGAAAGAGGTGCAGAAAAAAAAAGACTTAAAACGAATATATTTCTAAAATGGAAAAAGTGACCAAGTTTCAACACAAAAGAAATACAGATGCTTATAAATTATTCAGACCTAGGCAACCTAATTATACAGATGAAACAAAAAGATCAAAAGTGTTCCATCATGTCACCTGGCTTTGTCGCCAGATCCATTTGACAATTTCTCACTTAAAACGTCGCCTTCCCAGGCTCCTCAAAGCACCGTCGGCTTCAGCCAGCCCTGGTTTCTCGCCCTACCATTTGGGGGGCCTGGGAGCGGGTCACAATTCCACCAGGACCCACCTGCCCTGGGGGACTCTGCAAGGGCACAGCAAGCATTTGCTGGACTGAAGTTCCCTCCATAAGGGTGAATAATGGACAACTCCTTATCACTGAGAAGTTGAAAGTTTCTGCTTGAGCAGGGAAGGGCTTATGGGAAGTTCAGTGCCAGGACTGTCCTGGCACTGTGGTTGGAGGGCACCGGCCAAGGAGGTGCCCCAGAACCACGTGGAGCACCACATGAAAGGAATCCTGCATGTTAATTCCTTCCACAACACTTTTTGAGAACCTACGTTATGCAGGCGCCCCTCTAAGACGCTGGGGCCAGGACAGACAGATCCTCCATCCAGGTGTCCAAGATCTGTGGCCTCTCAGGGCTTCTTACACCTGTGAGATAAGCAGGGTCAGACCACCCAGCACCTATGTCCTCTGCTTTGGGACTCACAGAAGGTCAGGGGGCCATCCTCTCTTGGGGCCCCCCCCCGACCCTGGATACCTGGGGCATCCCACCTGCCCATAAGGTACTGGTGAACCCCTATCATTCAACTCCCTCCCTTCCCTCAGAAGACAAAGCTGGAAAAAGCACCTGTTGGAATGATTCCCAGCTCTCATGTGATTTTCTCTCATTTGCTAATTTCTTTTCACTTTTTATAAGCCCCTGTCACCTCTGCACAATAATTCCAACAACTCAATGAACACCACAAAAAGGAGGAGGACAATGGGACCAATTTTATCATCAACTAGTCGGAAGCAATGCTCAGTAATCCATGTTTTAATTCCGAAAATGTTCTTCAATTTTTTTTTTTCTAATTAGGGGGCTGCAATGAGGTTTGCACAAACATCTCTAGCACTCCAGGGGCAGCATCTCATGGTTCCTGTCCCAGTGTCTGGGGGTAAATGTTTCATCATCTGCCCAAACCTTGACATTTAAAGCAACTTGGTGAACATAGCTTCCTGGTATTTTTAAATTTCCCTATTTGCCTGCACACTTGCATGGTGGGCTGTGGACGTTCTTAATATATGGCTCCATATACCCTCCAACCAGCTCTGGTACCAGGAGTCAAAGACTCATGCATGTAGCAGAATGTTCTGTGCAGCAAAACAGCTGCAGACAACCCCACCCTAACGCCCAGAAACTGATTAAATCAGTTGCGATACAGCCACTGGATGGGAAACCATGCAGCTATCAAAGAGAATAAGGTAACCCATCCATGCATAATGACCATATTACAGCATACACGGCAGTATATATAATTTACTATACAATATTGAAATATTATACATCACATTAATGAATAATAAAAATTGTTAAATCATATTTATTAAATAATATATGCTATTTATTGTGATTATATTGTATTATGTACTACAAGCCATTGTATTAGTTAACACGTCATACATTAATTCATGAAAAGTCAAAGTGCAGAGAACTGTAAACTCAGTCCATCTGGATGAAAATAAAAGGGCACGTTTGAATATATAAATGTGAATGCGCCTATCAATCGGCTAGGACAGCGGGGCCCGGCCTTTCCCGCGCGTCAGCATCTCCTGCAGGACGTCTTAACACCCGGATCGCTGGGCTCCAGCAGCAGGGCTAATCCGGCCGGTCTGCGGTGACCGGAGAAGCCGCATGTCTACCCAGCTCCCAGGTGATGCTGCTGGTCTGGGGACACTCTAGGCTAAACAGTGGCAATTTGGGGGAAGAGGAACTTTTTGGGGCTTTGTATTTCAGAAAACTCACGCATTTATCCAACAACCCTTGCTGAGCGTCTGCTCCGGGCAGAGCAGCCGTGGGCCGTCCAGGGGTCGGGCTAGTAACGAGAACTGCCACCATTCCCCCGCTTCCTGGGTGCCTCACCCTAGAGAGGAAACGGAGGCTCCCAGTCAGGTCGTCTAAGGTCGCGGGGTATCTCTGGCGGAGCTGGGATTCGAACCCCAGGATCTGAGACGCCCGCAAGGTCCGCCCGCTCCCGAGTTCCAGCACCCCTCCTGCCGAGGCCAAGGGGACTCCGGGGACCCTGTCCGGGCACGTGGCGGCCGGGGGACCCCAGGCCGGGCCGGCCACCCAGAGTCCGCGGGGAGCGGCCGGCGCGCCCGCTGGAGCCCCGCCCCGCCGGCGCTGAGGGGGCGGGGCCGCGGGCCGGGAGGGCGCGCTCGCGTTCGTGCTCGTGCCCGCGGGGCGAGCTCAGGGAGCGACGCCAGCATAGAGGCTCGCTGAGCCGCCGTTCCAACGCAGGCGCGGTGGCCAAGTGGTAAGGCGTCGGTCTCGTAAACCGAAGATCACGGGTTCGAACCCCGTCCGTGCCTGGCGTCCGACTTCCCTGGCCAGGGGAGACTTTTTAGGGGTGGGTCCACTTTTCTAGAGTGGCATCAGTAGTCTACGCCTCCTGGATTCCGCATTTAGATCCTCGCCCCTGGGTGCTGACCGGGCCAACTGTTTTCACTCCGTTTGGGTGCAGGCTCTCCTCCCGCCCTCGCAGAAGGTCAAGTCTGGGTGGTCCGGCCTCGGCCCTGCAAAAGGCCCGCCGGGCATTCCGCGCTCCCTGCAGGCAGACAGCGCCCCCTGCCGCCCCCGGGCGCCTCGTCCCCCGGGGAAGGTGGAGGACTCGGGGTGGGTGGGGGTCGCAAAGCCCAATGCCCCAGGGGTCACTCAGACACCGTGCCCCCGCCAAGGCCCAACACCCTCTGGGGTAGAAACTACAGCTGATGGCGCTTGGCTCAAGAGCCACTGAGCATTTTTCTGAACATCGAAATCCAAATTTATCCTCTCTAACGAGAGAACCGCCGTTGCCTGATACCGAGCCCACACCCAGAGTCAGCTGGTGTCTGGCTTGCTATTTTTAAAAGGAAATCCACTGTAGGCGCTGCCTTCGAGAGAGAGGAAATCCTGCCCAGACTTGGAGCAGTTCTGACATGAAAATTGAAACCTCTCTCCGTGGGCCCTCGTTTGCCCCTCTGTAAAATGGGTCCCTGGCCAGCCTTGGCGTTCGTGCAGCAGCTGTCAAAGAGACTGGCTGTAGAGACCGCCTCAGTAAATGCGGCTACCGTCATATGGCACCTGTTTTCTTTGCATCGCGAAAGGATGCAGCACGGGCCTGCGCGAATGCGTCGAAAGGTGTTATGCAATGACCCCAACCTCCAGGAGCTGGCGTATTGTATAATCTGAAAAGCAGCCTGACCTAAATGGGGGAAACCTGTGTCAGCCCGAGATTCCTAATTGAAGGAAGCGTTCTTGGAGCTCCCGGTGTACGCCTGGTGGAGCTGGGCTCTGGGGGTGCCTCGATGAACAAGCCAGAACCAGGGCGGGCTCTCTCAGACAGAGAGAGGTGGAGAGGGATGTGAGGGCGGCGGGGAGCCTGGCAGGAGCGCCTGGCGGGTAAGGGTCCCCGACCCTACAGCAGTGGCTCTCACACTTGTGAGCGTTCATCAGCACCCCCTGGAGGGCTGGTTAAACCACTGATGGCTGGGCCCCATCCCCAGAGCTCCTGCAATCTGAGCTGGGGCCTGACGTTTGCACTTCTAACAACCTCCCAGGTGGTGCTCTGCTGCTAGTTCCGGACCACACTCATAACCACTCTTCTCAAGAGAGCCGTATTCTAAAGGCACGTTCTACCTATGACTTCACTTCACTCTGTGTGGAAAATAAACGCAGAGATGGGAGAACAGCTTGGTGGTTACCAGAGTGGAAAGGGGAGGACGGGGAGGACGGAGAGGGCGAAAGGGGTAAAGGGGCACAGGTGTATGGTGACGAATGGCAACTAGACTTGGTGGTGAACATAATGCAGTCGATACAGAAGTTGAAATATAAAGATGTACAACTGAAATTTACATAATGTTATAAACCAATATGACCTCAATAAAAAAAGAAATAAAGCCACATTCTAAACCCAGGAGCATGTGCGTATGCATGCATGCAAATATGTAAGTTAATACGTATAAAAATAGTTAACACCAGTGCTTCTCACACTTCAACCCGGGGATCGCGTTAAAATGCAGCTTCTGACTCTGTAGGTCTGGGGTGGAGCCTGAGACTCTGCATTTCTAACCTGCGTCTTGGCGATGCTGATGCAGCCGATCCCGCCCTCACTGAGTAGCCAGAGCATAGTAAGATCCACTCCAAAATAAATCATTGCCACTCCAGAGGGAAGGAGGATGGGGGAGCTATGGAAAGGAGTCCTTCACTTCTTATCCTGTAAACTTTCACGTTGTTGGGATTTTCTACAAGATGATTGGATTACATGTGCAATTTTTTTCCCAGAATCACCTCCAAAGCCCACAAACACAAAGGGAACCTATTAGAATGCAGGCAAATAAGAAGGATCCAGAATTAAAACAGATAAATGACAGTGTTCTCTTTTCTTCACTGGGGTAATCATTCATTTCTTTTTTAAGAAGTGCCACAAAAGAACACTTATGTTCCTCCCCATTAAAAAAAAAAAAGACCACACTACTCCCCCCCCCCCCACCACCACCACCACTCCCGCACCCCCCGCCATAGGTAGACCAGCATCTTCAGAGCGTGCTCACCCAGATGGTCCTGTCCTTCCCTCCCAAGAGTGAAGCAGCCCTCCTCCGTAACATCATCCTAGGATAGAGCCCATTCTTACCCACTGCCCCCACCCCACCCCACCCTACCATACACAGGGTGCCCTGCCACCCCAGGTGAAGAATGGTCTTTAGGAAAAGGCAATTTACATAATGTACTGTAGGTACCACTTATGCAAAAAACATTGCACAAAATAAGGGTATTTATTTATGTGCACAGAAGTGCCTGCTGATTTTTTTTTAAGACTGGACCATTACACATGAATCTGAAAACCAGTCACCTCCGGTTGAAATCTGGGGATGCCCCAGAGCTGTAAAACCAGTCTGGCATAGTCTGCAAAATTAGAAACTAGTGAGAAAAATCCTGAATTCGGGTCCTGTTGACCCTTAAATGGGTAAAGCTGATCATGTGTCTGAATAAGCAAGACGTTTTATGTTGATTTAAACCACTTGTGTTTGTGAATATATAAAGCCATGTTTGGATTTCTGTAACATTTGTATAAATTTCATGTCTGAAAGTCACCTTGGAGTCGGCTGTCTTTGTTCTGCGCAGACTCTCTCTCTGGTCTCCCTTTGCTATGTAAAGGGAAGAGAGGAAAGCCCCAGATGCTGGGGCTGGGAGGAGAGGCAGGTGTCAGTGAGCCTAGGGGGACCCTCTGAGATCTCACTGTGCACACTTGACCTCTGGGGAGAAGGTGGATTCGCATAAGGAGCACAGGGCTTTCTGGGAAAGAAATTAAACTCTTCCAACCCACCTCCCTGTTATTCAACGTGAGAGAGACCTGTAGGGATAGATCGTGATGGTCAGTGGCAGAAAAGGGTTACTAGGGCTTTTGAAGCAAGAGAGAGCCCAGGACCCTAGTGTTAGCTTGGAAGGGCTGTTTGTCAACAGAGGCTGCGCAGGAGCAATCTCAACAGTGACACCATGTGGCAGCATGGAGGAAGAGCAGCGCTAGGTTGATTTCTCTCTGCCCATCCTCTACGAGGAACAGGTGGGAGCCATGGACCTGCCACTTAACCTCTCTGTGCCTCAGTTTCTCCCATTCTAAAATGGGAATAACACACATTCACTGGCTTCCCATCTCATGGAGTTCTTCTGATGACAACATTGTAAACATCCACCGGCCAGAATGGCTCAGTAAATGGCGAGCCATCCGCCTCATGGCGTCATGGGCAGCCATTAAAAGGAATAACGAATTAATTAGCTGAAAGGGTGATAATGAGATATAGTTAAGTGAGAAAAGTTGATGTCCCATTTTTGGGGTTTTGTTTTACAGCTTTATTGAGATATAATTGATATACAAAAAACTACATATTTAGCGTATACAATTTGATGAGTTCGGATATATGCATGCACCTGTGATACCATGTTCACATTGAAGGTAATAGACATATCTGTCACCTCCAAGTTTTCCGTGTCTCTTTTTTGTGTGCGTATGTGACAAGAACACTTAACATGGGATCTACCCTCTTCACAAATTTGTAAGTACACAGTACGGTATTCTTACCTATAGGCACTCTGTTGTACGGCAGACTTCTAGAACTTATTCGTCATGCATAACTGTAACTTTAGTTGATGTCTCGTTTTTGTAAAAATAAATAAGCATATTTATAAATACATGTATGGATGCGTATATTGTTTTTTTTGCAAAGTGAGCAAAGTCCACATTCCTCGTGGAAGGCTCTGCATCATTCTATTGACAATGAATACCTCCAGGTGGGGCCAGAGGTGGAGAGGAATTGCAGAGAAAATTACTAATTTTTCCCTCATATCGTGGCGTCGGAAAGAAAAGCTATGTTATTTCTGGATTCACTATTTTTGCAGCAAAAACTTATAAAGTTCACAACAGGAAAAAGAGAAAATGTAAGGAGTAAACAGATGTCAGGGCTCTGGAGAGCCCAGGCGTTGACACAGAGCTGGCACTGCATCGATAAGATGCCACGTGTCCAGTGAAAAAGCTCCCTCTTGCCATCCCCGCTGACCCTCTCTGGGGGGAGGCCTCCACTCCGCTGCCCTGGCCCGTCTCCCATCGGGGCTGACATCATATGCTTAGAAAACCGACATTAAAGAATAAAAAATGGGACTCTTAATCACGGAGTGAGTGGTTTGTAGTCGTGCAGGAGATGAGAACCACATTTCAAAACCAGAAGTGTATTTCAGGCGTGAGTAGCATTTAAAAGAAAATATTGTGGCAGGCCCCTGGAAGCGGCAGACGCTGTTTATGTCACATCAACTTCAGTTTTGCTTAGCAAATCACCAGGCTGGCGCACGACGAACACTTCCCGAGACACTGTTCCCTTCTGTCCCAGACCTGCCCTTCTAACTCAGGTGATTTTCACTTCCTCGGGGTAAAAAAGAAGCCCTGAGCCTGCAGACTCGCTGGATGGAAGATCTGTAGCAATTCTTGAAACGCACATAGGAAAGCCTACACCTTCCTTTGAGAAGTGTTGGTGGATAGACTCTAAGATGTTCCCAGTTGTCCTGCCTTCTGTTGTTCCCACCCTGGTGGAATCCTTTCCTCTTAAGTGTGAGTGGGACTATGACCTTCTTCCAACTCAGAGAACACAGCTAAGGGGACACGATGTCACTTCTGTCGTTATGTTACATAAGAAGGCAACACCCATCTTGCTGGCAGACTCTGTCTCTTGCTGGTTTGATGAAACAAGGGGCCGTGATGGGGAGGCCCATGTGGCAAGGCCTGGAAGTCATTCTCCAGCCAATAACCAGCAAGAAATTGAAGCTCTTAGTCCAATAGGCCGAAAGGAACTGAGTTCTGTCAACAGCCGTGTGAACTTGAAAGCCCAGTTGCTATGGACTAAATTTTTGTCCCCGCAAATTCATATGTTGAAGCCCTAATCCCCAGTGTGATGGTAGTAGAAGGTTAGGCCTGTGGGAGGTGATGGGGTTAGATGAGGTCACAAGGGTGGGGCCCTCGTGATAGAATGAATGCCTTATAAAATGCAGATGAGACATGAGTGCTCTCTCTCCACTATGTGAGCACACAGTGAGACGGCAGCGGTCTGTAAGCCAGGAAGAGAGCCCTCACCAGACACGGAACCTGCCAGCACCTTGGTCTTGGACTTCCCAGCCTCCACAACTGTGAGAAATAAATGTTTGTTGTTTAAGCCACCCAGTCTGTAGTATTTGGTTATAGCAGCCCGAACTGACAAAGATGCTGGCTGAGCATTGAGATGAGCATCCAGCCCTGGCCAACACGTTGACTGCAGCCTTGCAGGGGACTCAGCTGAGCTGCTCCTGGACTCCCGACTCCAAAATCTGGGAGATAATAAATGTGTGTTGTTGTAAACTGCTAAGTTTGTGGTGATATTGTTATGCAGCACTAGAACACAGGAAGAGCCTGATATGGAACACCAAAATCTGATCTTCCACCAGAGTCTCTCACAGTTCACGGTGACGTCTGCCCAGCAGCCCAGCCAGAAACCTGGGATTCATCCTTGTGCCTGTTCTCTATTGCTGCTGCGCCGAGTCCCCACCACCTTAGCGGCTTAACATAGCACAGTTTCTATAGGTCAGAAGCCCGGCTGGGTTGGCTGGTTACTCTGCTCCGGGTTTCACAAGCCCAAAGTCAAGGTGTTGACCAGCGGGGCTCCTCTGGAGGCTCTGGGAGGAAGCCTCTGAACTTTACTCAGTAGGTTTTTGGCCAAATTCAGTTCATTGCACTTGCAGGACTGAGTTGTCTGCTTCCTTGGCTCCCAGAGGCCTGTCTCCAGTCTTTGCACACGGTGTCCCTACCTCTGCACCGAATCCTTCTCACGTTTCAAATCTCTGACTTCTCCTTTTACTGCATCTTTCTCATGCAAGCCGAAAGTTCTCTGCTTTGAAGGGCTCATGACCCACCTAGATAATTAAGATTAATCTCCCTATTTAAAAGTCTATAACCTTAATTACATCTGCAAAGTCTCTTTTGCCATGAAACATAACGTATTCACAGGTTCCAGGGACTAGGGGGTGGACATAGGTGGGAGGCCATTCTTCTGCCTACCTCAGCCCTTGACTTACCCCTCTTCCTCATCTGCCCATCCAGTTGGTCGCTGCCTAAACCTCTCTCCAGACGGTCACCGCTGTGTTGCTTCAAGCCTCCACTGTCCCACATCTCCTTTGATGTCTGGCATCTGGACTGTTGCAGTAGACTCGAACGGCTATCCCTTGCTTTCAGTCTGCGCTCTCTTCCATCCCCCTTCCACTGTCACTTGACCTCTCTCTCTCAAACACAACAGTGAACACGTCCCTGTCATCCTTCCGTCCTTCACAAGAGGCCACCACCACCAGGATAAATCCCAACTCCTTAGCACAACATTCTGGGCCCCAACTGTGCCTCCTACTGTGCTCGCTCTTGCTCTCGCCACACCAGCCTTTGTTATTCCTTCTCTTCAACTTGTTTCTTAGTCCCCCCTGCCTGTGGGGGACTAACTGTGCATATGTTGTTCCCTTTGCCTATAATGTCCTTCCTCCACCCTCATCTTCCTGGAAAACTCCTACTCATGCCACAAAACCTTACCTAACTACTACTAACTTCACAATTACTTTGAATCATTCCTCAACCTCTCAGTTGGAGTAGGTTGCTATTTCCTCTATGCACCACCAGCGCATTAGGTTTATCACTTTTGTAGCACCTAGCATAAGATATTACAATAACTAGTGTCGGGGGAAGAGGGAGAATCTCCCTCTGCCCTTTCCCTTAAGGTTCTTATGGCTGGCCAAATAATTAACAAGACAGGTTAGCAGGAGAAAACAATACCAAGTTTAATAACATGTATACATGGGAGAAACTCAGAAATGAGCAACTCATCCCTCTGTCTAAGCTGCTGCCTTAAGTATTGCAGCTAAAGGCGAGGAACGTGTTGGGGGTGGGTAGTGGCCTGGGACTTCAGAGGGCAGGAGGACAATTCTTTTCAGGGTCATCTATAGACAACATGGTCAGGGAGAGACAGAGCTTTTGATAAAAGAGGCTTGGTGCCTTTCCTATTATAACTTCTATCCTACATTATCTTTATAGCCATCATGATAGAAGATCTGTTCCAGGAAGGAGCCACCGTGTCAAATTCTTTAGGCAGTTAGTGGGGGAGGTCAAATGTCCTTCAGAGAAAACAATCAAGGTAAAGAGATATATTTCAGGGTGGCCAAATCTTGATCTCCCACAGTAGCTTACGTGCCCATGTTTCTCCCAAGAGACCAGAGAGTGAAAGCTCAGAAAGCTATAGGAGCCAGACAGAACATGTGAAGCCACTTGGGTATAAGACAACAGGGACTAGTGGGGACTGAGGAAAACTTGAGAGTATATGCCAGGCTAAAGGCTATCGTGTTTCTGAAAACCCCGTGTAGACAAGACCCGGGAATCCTACTCTGAGATATAAACCGTGTGGAAACTCATTTGTGTACACTGGGCTATTCATAGCAGCATTGCTGGGAAAAGCTAAATGTCCATCAACGAGACTGGAAGCACAAACTGTGGTGTGCGCACAGGGTGGAATTAAATTCAGCAGTTCAAATGAATTAACTATAACTACATCGCTCGACATGGATAAAAGTCACAAAATGTGGAGCAAAACAAGGCGGGCCTAGAAAGATGATACGCCGTGATGCTGTTTACACAGAGTTAACATCACACACACAATGCCCTCTCTGTTGTTTCCAGCTACATAGGCAATAAAAGCATAGACACCTGCCTTCAAGTGATCACGTGTAAGTTCAGGACAGTGACGCCCGCGGGGCTGTCAGAAGATGGGCTGAGATGGAGAAAGGGCACACGAGGGGTCTTGGTTGAATCTGGATTTGATTTGTGTATTAAGCTGGTGGTGGGCACATGGGTTATTGTTAACTGCTTGTCTATCCTTTTTGGTTGGCCTGAAATATGTCATAATTAAAAGCAAAAAAAAAAAAAAAATGTGTGGTCTAACCCACATCTTACCACCTAGCACAGAGCCTGCACACAGACGATGAGGAAGACACTCCTTCCATTTCACAGGTGGAATCACTGAGAGAAAGAGAGGAGGCACTTTTCCCGGGTTCTGGGGGATTATTGGTGTTGGGTGCAGGCCTGGAGCAGCACGGACAGATGAAGAAATGCCCCATCCCGGGGCAGTTTCCGAGGCCTCCCCCAGAACCAGCCCTCCCCAGCTCCGAGTTATGGGGACATTTGCAGAAGGCAACGCCAGTGCAGCGCGGGAAAGGCACTGACCAGCGTTTACATCTCTGCTGTGGACTCCCAGGAGATGTCAGAGGGGATGTTGGCAGGGCAGGGCTCCAAGAATAACACAACAAAACGGCTTGAAAAACTCTCCCCTCTTCCTTCCCCACGGCCCACCCATCTCAGTGGGAAGCTGCCTCTGGCCTCTCCCCAGACTCTGTCCCAACCCGGCCGGGCTGACCCTCCTCTGTCTGACCAGCTCCACACCTGTCACTTACACGATCTGTTCTTTCTCAGACTCTCTGTCCCTTCCCGATGGATCTCCCACCTGTCCAGGTTCCTTTTCACGTTCCCTCACCCATTACTCCCATGCCCATAACAAGACCTTGCTCACAGGCTAAGACAGCATTCTTCTGAGTCTTCGGGGAGAGGCTGTGGGTATTCAAAAGACGCTACTTTCTTTCCACTCTCACAGACCTGAACCAGCACTCTCTGCTCCTCCTACATCCCCTGTCCAGGACAGGTAGGGTGACCCACTGCCCCAGGCCACCTGGTTCTGTCCCAGTTTTATCACTGAAAGTCTGGTGACCCAGGAAGCCCCTCAGTCCTGGGAAAGCCAGGGCGATGGGTCACCCTATCACCCTTCCTTCCAAAGGAAGCCAGTTTGAATGCCGTCTCAAGGACTCTCTTAAGAGGCTTGGGGACGGGCCACCACAGCTCACATCATTCCTGTTGGAAATGACCGCCAGCCTCTGACCAGCCGGGACGGCCCTGCCCACGCTGGACCCCATGGTTCTCCCTGATGAGCGCCGCAAGCTGGAGTCTTTCCCACCCCACCTTCTTGATTTCTGCCATCCCATGTACCTCCTGCACTGTATCCCACTAGTGTCTTTACTTAACTCGCCTTTATAACCTGGACAATTTTATTTCAAAAGAAAATTTTATCCTGCTTCCACAAATGGAAAAAGAGCTCCACCTGCCATAGAAAAATGATAATTATTTAAAAATGCAACAAAAACAAAACGGTGTTCCTGTATTTTGTCTCCACGCTCCTACCAACGAAATGTTCTGAGTCAGAAGCCTGGGCTCGCTTCCTCAACAGGGGGCTTCACAAATGTTAGGAAGGTGTTAAATATGGGGCAGCACTCAGCTGAGACTTTCTCCTCCACAAGATCAGAAGGAGTGTGAGAAAAGTGAAAAGGGAAAGAATTTCTACTGGGTTATTCAGAGCTGTCTAATGCCTCCTCTGTGTAGGATCTAAAACCAACCTTGTTCCACCAAACGGCCTTGCGCTTGAGGGCTAGGTCTCCCATAATGACCCAATCGTTGGCAGCAAACCTTCCACCATCTGATCACTTGGTGGATCTCGGCTGCCAGGCAGTGGCCACACCACCAGCCAACATCACTATGAACTCTCTGGGAGCTGAGCCGTGGGAAAGAGTCTTTACATGTCGAGTGATCGAATCTTCCAGCAATGATCACAGCAATCCAATGTTAGCTTTGTGTTCAGCAGAGGAAACGGAAGCCCAGAGAGGTTAACTGGCTTGCCTAAGTTCACACAGCTAAGTGTGGGCTCAAATCTATACCTGCTTATCCTGTGGTCAGTGTCACATACAGATTGCTGCATCCCCGAGGTGCAGGGAGAGATCCAGACCCCGATGGGACCAGTTGTCCCAGGAAACACTGATACTTGCACATGGCATCCTCAAGTGGTGGACACTGGGCAATTTCTATTCCAGGCCATGGAGGTCAGCGCTGGTTGAACTGACCTCAGCTCTGCTTTGGAGAAAGAATTTTAAGTCAAGGGGTCAAAACTCAAATACTGACATGGCCAGGCAGGTGACTAAGTGAATCCAGCCAGGCAAGGACTATGCTCCTATCAGTTTAGATACTTTATTCTACAAGGAACAAGAGCTCCCCTGGCTCAAACTGGCTTAAACAATAAGAGAATTTATTATGCATTTATCAAGATGTCTAGAGGTAGAGTGGGTTTCTGGATTGGTTGTTTGGGCAGCTCCACCAGGCCACCAGAGACACAAGTTCCTTCCATCTCTCTTCTCTGCCATCACCATGTTGGCTTCACCCCAACGCTGGTCCCAAAATGGCTGCTGCAGTTCCAAGCATCACATCCAAATTCACCTTGTCTCATTGGTTGGGATTGTATCATGTAGAGCAGCCACTCGAAACAAAGACGCTGGTGCTTGTAAACCTGGTGTTCTCCTCTTCTTCCTGGGCCCTGAGCCAGGTAACACATTTCACAGCCCCCATGGCTCTCTGTTGAGCCTCACGATGGGTTCTCACAATGTGAGACACCTTCTGGCTGATGCAGTTAAAAGTGGCCTGCTTTCCCCACAGGCTCCTTCACCGTCCTCTAGCTCAATATAAAAAGAATGAAGCCCTAGAAGATGTCAGAGCCATGAAATGGAAGGTGCCTGGGTCCCTGAAAACTTATCAAGCAGGACAGCCCTGCCCCCCTACTTCTTGGACTGTGATATGTGCAAGAAATAAAATTGGATTGTGTTACGCCATTGAAAGCTTGGGGTTGTTTGTTACAGTAGCTAGCTTTCCCTGACTAATATTCTGTCATCCACTATTCTGCTCCAACCAACTGTTGCCCTGGGGGAAGGCAGGCCCACTGCTGCCAAATCTTTTGATCATCTGATTTTTTTAAGAGGAGCCAGAAATCTGGATTTTTAATATGAAATTTCCTGATTTAAAAATGTTGGCAACCAAATCCAATGTATTATTATTATTTTAAATGCTCTGCAGGCCAAATGAAACACATCTGTGGGCTCCACTTGGCCTGTGGGCTGCCCGTTGCAACTTCTGGTCAAAAAACTCCAAATCCAACAGCATTTACTTTTAAGTTGGTATTGGTTAGAGAGGGTGCTAGGTCCACGGTCATGTGGGTTCCAGAGCAGAGTTCCATGCTGATGGAGACAGTGATCAACTCTTTCATCACCACCTGGGCTGGACGCAGAGCATCCTTCTAGTTTCTTGACGCATTTGGCCACCCTGCTGAAATTCCCAGGAGCCGACTCTGCATTTCTAGGTGACCAGGTCCAGCGGGGCCAGGCTGGGCCACCCACCCAGACTCTGGTGCCGTTTCCACTTTGGTTTCACTGGCTGAGGGGCCAGGATGAAACTGATGTCAGGGACACTAACCATATCTTAGAGGCAAGATGAGCCCCTCCACTTGTAAATCCATTCACAGTGTTCATAAGCTCGGCTGCTCGCCGCCACCATGTCATAGCTGATGAATTGCTACAAGTTACTGAGGGCTTAGCATGTGCCAGACCTGGACAAGCACTTCATGCAAATCATGCAATGTAATCCTTTTAACACCCCCATTGTTGCCCACGAGGAAACTGAAACTCAGGAGGGCTAAAGAATTTGTCCCAGGTCACAGCCTGATTTCTGGCTCCTCTTTTCACTGCAAAGTTTCTTTTTTGTTATTTTTTAAAATTTTATTGAGATCATAATAGTTTATAACATCGTAAAATTTCAGTTGTACGTTATTATTTGTCAGTCATATATATGCGCCCCTTCACCCCTTATGCCTACCCCCCAACCCCCTCCCCTCTGGTACCCACTAATCTGTTCTCTTTGTCCATGTGTTAGTTTATCTTCCACATATGAGTGAAATCATACAGTGTTTGTCTTTCTCTGTCTGGCTTATTTCACTTAATGTAATACACTCAAGGTCCATCCATGTTGTTGTGAATGGGACAATTTTGTCTTTTTTATGGCTGAGTAGTATTCCATTGTATATATATACCACATCTTTATCCAATCATCAGTCAATGGACACTTGGGTTGCTTCCACGTCTTGGCTATGGTGAATAATGCTGCGATGAACATAGGGGTGCATAAGTCTCTTTGAATTGTTGATTTCAGGTTCTTTGGATAAATACCCAGTAAGGGATAGCTGGGTTGTATGGTGTTTCTATTTTTAATTTTTTGAGAAATCTCTGTACTGTTTTCCATAGAGACTGCACAGTTCATGGTAAAGACTGTTACAATGAGTGAGTGCCCGTGTCATGACCCCCTTAGCAGGAGAGGATTTTGTTCCCCACCCACCAGGAGCCACAGACCCCTCGGTCTCACAAATAGCAATTTGTCCTTCTGTCCACTCAAGACCTGGAGTTCTCTGCCTCCTGGGCACCTTAACATCCTCACAGATAAGATGGCACTGCAATCCAAGCCCCACTGCCTCTCTTCCAGTAATTTCCCTCCTTCTTTTATTCATCTTCTAACAAATCTTTATTTCACCCTACCATGTGCTAGACGGGGCCTGGTACCAGGGCTACAGGGCACAAAAGAGTGACTTGGCCCCATGTTTTTCGTTTTGCAAAGAAACGCCAGGCTGAAGGCCACAGGGACCTGTGGCCCTGGGTAGCCTTAAGAAAACCCAGGCAGGCCAGGAGCCCTCCCCACCTGACATCACAGAGCCTGAGGGCGTGGGCCGCAGAAAGCGTGGCTTTCCTTCACCGTCCTTGACCCCAATTTCTGTTGTTCCGTACAGCGCGGAGAGGCACCACTGCGGCAGGTGGACAGAGCAAAATGAAGACCTCGGAGTTGCTCCCAGGACCCAGTATCCTGTCAAGGGTCCAAGGCTAGGGTAGGGTGAGGGTGGGGTGACCTCCAGTTTTCAGGGCACTCAGACTTAACTTGTCAGGACCACTTGGCCTAAGGCCTTGTATTCAGAAAGATTTTTTTTTTTTTTGAGGAAGATTGGCCCTGAGCTAACATCTGCCAATCCTCCTCTTTTTGCTGAGGAAGACTGGCCCTGGGCTAACATCCGTGCCCATCTTCCTCTACTTTATATGGGACACCGCCACAGCATGGCTTGACAAGCGGTGTGTCCGTGCGCGCCTGGGATCCGAACCGGCGAACCCTGGGCCATCGCAGTGGAGCGCACGCACTTAACCGCCTGCGCCACCAGGCCGGCCCCAGAAAGATTTTTTTTTTGGCTAGATTCTTAACATTATCTCCTGAAGAAATCACCGGGGTAGTCACAGCCTCCTTCTGAGGGAGTTGAGGGAGGAAGACGGCCATCACGCCACTGTAAGCTGGTGTCCCATGAATCCCACTGGAAGCACATAAGAGTGTATTTTCTGTGAATCCTACCACTGTCCCGTGTCTGGCATAACTACATTGCTGTCACTGCATTACTATTTGTGTGTGTCTGTTTTCTATAATTTTTTTTTTATAATTTTATTTATTTATTTTTTTCCCCCAAAGCCCCAGTAGATAGCTGTATGTCATAGCTGCACATCCTTCTAGCCGCTGTATGTGGACGCGGCCTCAGCATGGCCGGAGAAGCAGTGCCTCAGTGCGCGCCCGGGATCCGAACCTGGGCCACCAGCAGCGGAGCGCACGCCCTTAACCGCTAAGCCACGGGGCCGGCCCATGTGTGTGTCTGTTTTTTAAAAGCATACATTTATTTCTTCAACACACACGTTTAAAACTGATTGTACAATAATTTTTGCATGCCTGCTTTGGAAGTTTTTCTTTTTTTTCTTTTCTTTCTTGTTCTTGTTGTTGAGGAAGAGTCACCCTGAGCTAACATCTGTGCCCATCTTCCTCTATTTTGAGTGTGGGATGCCACCACAGCATGGCCGACGAGTGGTGTAGGTCTGTGCCCAGGATCCAAACCTGAGAACCTGGGCCGCTGAAGCGGAACGCACCAAACTTAACCACTACACCACTCGGCTGGCCCCTGGAAGTTTTTCGTTTTTGATATTCTGGGAGTCTCAGGAGATGGCAGTGACTGGGTGTTGGCACCCTCCTCCCATTTCCCTCCCAGGAAAACCTAGGGAGAGGCGGGGTGAGGCCAGCGCCCTGCTCCCTCTCTCTCTCTGGGCCTGGGAGCCAGGAGTCCAGGCCTTTCTGCCTGGTGTGGCCTCTCTGCATTTCTGGCCTGGGCCTTGGCATCGTCCCCCACCAGGAACCTGGGTGCAGGTGGGGGTCCTTCCTGGGAGAAGGCCAGAGCGGGTCTCTGGGGCCTCCGGCTGAAGAGCGGGCTGTTTTCTGGAGTCTGGCGGTGCTTGCGGTGCTTAACTGGACTTCAGGCCCACCTCTAGCTTGAGTCACAGGGAGCTGAGCCAGAACGGGCAAGGGCAGGCCTCAAAAGGATCAGGGGGGCATGTTTTTAGGGGGCTTTTAAAGTGCAAGATATATGCAGGGTCCACGCTGTCTTCAGTGGGGTCTTGCCCAAAGGCCCTGCTGGACCCTTTTCCTTCTGCATCCAGCTCTTAGGGCCTGAACTGGGGACGATGAGGTGAGCTTCCAGAATCCTGTGGCTCGGGGCACAGAGATGAGCGGGGGTTAGCTCCCGCTGCAGCTCCAGGGAGCTATTCTGGCTCCCCAGAGGGCCCAGCCTTTGCACGCACTCTACCTGCGGCCTGGACTCCACCCCTCCCGCTGGCCCAGTTTTCTTCTTCTCTCCAGTCTCAGCTCAGACATCTCCTTCTCCAGGTAACAACACCAAACACAACTAATCGTCTCGTGAACTCACTCACAGGCCCTTCTCAGTCAAAAGTTGTTAAAATTCTACAAGAAATCCAATTCTCAATTTTGAACTACCTATGAATTTGGCACCCTGGTTTCCTTCCCCGAGAAGGAGAACAAAAAGAGAAGAAATCCAAAACATAATTCTGTAGCTGCAGGAAGATCAGAGCAAAGAGAAAAAGAAGCATAAGAACACTTCCTCAGCAGAAACATCTTTAGGCGAAGGAACAGAACACTGTGTCAATAGCATCTCAGATTCACCGTTTCTGATGCTTGTCAGTGTCGCCTTCAGAAACCGAGTGACTTTCAACTTTGGGTACAAATAGTAAAGAATGGAAGTGCTCACTATTCAGAGTGATTGGGAATGCTAATGCTTGAATAAATGTCATATAATTAATTTCCAATGGTGTATGTATTAAGTAAAAGTCTGTAAATATGTTAATGAGGCCAATTATTCCAGCACTTATAATTATTGTTTTCACTTGTTAGGAAGCTTTTGTTATGTATTTTCTGTTAATAGTACTTAAAACTGCAACAAAAGAAATAAAAGAATAATAATAAAAGAATAAAAAGAAAATATTTATAGGAAGGGACATTGCCTCTAATCCCTCTGAAAGTCCTACAAGGCAGGCATTATAACTCCTGCTTTACAGATGAGGAAACTGAGGCCCAGAGGGGCTAAGCAGTGGCCAGGGTCTCCCAGCTGGTAAGAAGCGACAGGGGGAATGCAGCCTCTCTTGCTCTGCCCCACAAGAGGGGACGGTGAGGACCATGCGAACCTGCTGGAGACAGCACCCAAGTGGAACCAGCAGGGAGGGCCCGGGTGGGACGTCCCGGCCCAGCCTCAGTCTCCCGTGGTGCCCTGTTCCAAGGCAGTTGGGCTCCACAGCTCATGCCCTGGACCACGAGGGCAGCATGGTAATGGCCTGCTGACTTGGGTCTCTCCCCAAGACGATGAGTTCCCCGTAGACAGGGACCTGTCCTGTCAGCCACCGTGGCCCCAGCATCAGCTCTGTGCCCAGCACATAGAGGGCAAGCAAGTGTTAGTTCAATGAACCACTGACCTCTGAGCCTCAGTCTTCTTATCTGGAAAATGGGGCGAGTTCAGTAAGACGGTATATTTCACGTGCTTGGCACATAGCAGGTCCTCAGGAGGAAAGGGAGACTGATTATTATCAGTGATCAACCCTGTTCCTTAAGAGGGGTCTGACCTATCCCCCTTTTGCCACATTCTCCTTCCAAGTTGCTATTGGAGGAAGCCTCCCCTAGGAGTCCCCAAGCCTGGAGTGAACCCAGAGACCCCCCTACCCCAGCCTTCCTTGCCTCCCCTTGAGTACCGCCCTCCAGGCTTCTAGAATTAGGGCCCAATGACAGAGAAGGGACATAAAACCACAAGGCCAGTGGGTCAAAGTCCTGTGCAGTGGCTGCAAGCCAGGACACCCCCTCTGGCGGGGGGGCGGTGAGTACGGGTACAGCTGGGGCAGAAGGAGAGGAGGAGGCTGTCTGGCTCACTCCCTCTGGCCGGGTCCCTGGGACCCCCCCTGATGGCAGCAGGAGTGCCCACCGGGTTGGGTGATGTGTTTTCTGAGCGTGACACGCGTTGGCCAACAGAGGACAGTAGATACATTTTTTATGATCCTGGAGGCTCAGTCCAGTCACGTTTACTCGCAAAGAGGCTGGGCAGTGGAAGGGGACAAGTCGTGTCTCAGTTATCTGGATCCTCTTTGGGCAAGAAGGGACACTTCTGCAGCGATCTGGGGGTCCCTGGGCAAGGGGTGCAAGTGGGGCAGATTTCAGGAGGGGTCTGAGCTGTAGGGAAGCGTACCCCTTGCTGTCGGAACCATTCGTAGCTTATGGAGGGGGAGTAGCTTTGGGGGGGGTGTCAGCACCAGAGGCCAGGCTTTGCCAGGTGCAGAGGGTACCTTTGTGCCCCACCCCCAATTTCCAGCGTCTCTCCCAGAGCCTGGATCCGGGAAAGCAGCAACAAAGCGACCCTGGAATGGGGAAGGGGAAGCACAACTTTATTTTTTGGCCCGAAGGTGGCTTGATATTTTGGGGACTTCTTGGGAGCAGAGCGTATCCGTCCAGTTTCAAACCTGGGGCTTCCAGGGGATTCCAGTCATCCCAAAGGAGGTTAGGGGCCGCCACGGGGCGGGTGGCGAGTTGTGAGGGCCACTCCTGGTGCGGCTCCTACTTCTGTTTGTTTATGGGGGGTAGAGGGAGTGATGAAAATTGGAGGAAGGGCTAAGAGCGCCTGCTGGCACTGTCACTGAGTGTTCCCGAAAGGGGGGGCGGGTCTGAATCTTAAGTAGATGTGTCCCCATTCAGGCATCCCTGCGCCCCCCGCTGAGGGACCCCTGGAGCGCATTTGGAGGAGTCCTGCTCGCCCCCCTAGGAGGGAGGCCCGGCCTCGGCTCCCTCCTCCGGGCCACGGGGGTACTGGAAGTGGGGACTCTCCCCGCCACCCCCGTCCCCCCAGTTTGAAGAACCCCAAGCTCTGCCCCCACAGGTCGAGGCTGACGTCGCCGCCGCATTTCTAGGAATGCCCCCATCCGCTGACTATATTTGGCGAAGGTTTCTAGGAAGGCACCCCCCGCCCCGGCCCCCGCCCCCGCCCCCACCGCGGGCAGGCGGGCGCACTCGCCTCCCAGCCTCTCGCCCTCTCTCCCGGGCCGGGGAGGAGCCGCCCCGCCGCCTGGGCCGCCGCCGCCGCCGCCGCCTCCCCAGCGCGGCCAACCCCGGGCTGGCCCAGCCCCCGCCCCGGGCCGGCCATAGGGCGTGGGGTGGGGGGAGCGGGGGAGGGTGGGGGCCGGGCCGGTGGGGGGGCGGGGGCGCGGCTTTGTGGCGGCAGCGGACCGTGGAGGCCGGGTGCAGCCCCGTCGGCTCCGCGCGCTCTGCAGAAAAGGATTTGCTACGCCCCCCGCCCATCACTTGGATCTTATCTGGGGAGGGG
Source organism: Ceratotherium simum simum (assembly GCF_057802395.1). Classification (NCBI taxonomy): domain Eukaryota; kingdom Metazoa; phylum Chordata; class Mammalia; order Perissodactyla; family Rhinocerotidae; genus Ceratotherium; species Ceratotherium simum. The sequence continues at coordinate 12,519,889 of NC_141925.1, forward strand.
TGGGATTTTTTTCTGGAAGTCTCCCCACCCCACCCCCCCGCCCGGTTGGAGGATTTGAGGCTGGGCTCCAATCGAGGCGGAGGCTGCAGGGCCCGCGGGGTGCCCCCCGCCCCGCGCACGCCTCCCCGGAGCCCTGGAAGGCGCACCCCCGGAGGTGGCAGCGGCGGTGAGTCTCCCCCTCTTCTCTGCATGGCACCCCTCCCCCAGGCCAGGGCAGGGGCCGCGGCAGGTGGGTGTCCAGGCCCCCGGGGCTGAGGGGGTGTGGGTCGGCTGCCTGGGGGGCGGGTGGGAACGCGAGTGGGGAGGTGGTGGCGGGGGCAGCGCGCGGCTCTCCCGGGACCCGGCGCTAGACGCCTGTCTGGGCTGCGATCCGCCGCGGCTGCCGCCCCCCAAGGCGGCGGGGCTAGGCTGTCTCCCCAGCCCCCCTCCCTGGCTCCCGAGAAGGGCGTGTTAGACGAGGAGGTGGGATGGGGGCGAGGCTGCCCCCCACCTCCTTAATGCTCGGGCTTGGAAATTAACGAGGCGGCTGGAAAGGCAGCCACCCCGCCCCCACCCCGGAAAGCCCGTTCGGGAAACTGACTCGCTGCGTGACCCCGATATCACTGCCGTGCGGAGAGCAGGCCGCCCGCTCGCCCGTCCGCGCCCGCCGCGCCCCGCCACTCCACGTGCGCCCGGGGCCGCGCTGGCACGGGCAGGGGGGCCAGCGCCAGCCTCCGGGGGCCGGGCCCTGGGGACGTCCGGAAAAGCTGGAGAGGACAGTGCCCGGAGAGTTACCACCTCCCCGAAGTAAAGTTGGCTGCCCTCTCCCTCCCTCCGAGGAGCAGGCGGCCATGGCACGTTGGTTTTGGCTTTTGCTGGGCAGGAGTCAAAAAAACTGGGTTCCGGGGTGCGGATCGGGTTGTCAGGGCCCGAGACCACACCAAGTTGCTCTGGCAAAAAGTTAGGGGTAAAAAGGAAAAAAAACGCAAAAGGCATTTTGATTTGGGGCAGGGGGAGTGGCGCTTCTGCTTCCAATCCGCGCCGTGGGGAGCGTTGGAATGTGCCGCCCAGATCCTCTGAGGACACATCCATATTTATAATTTATTTTTAGGAGAAGTTGTGAAAAAGGGAGGGGGTTTAAAATGGGGAGAAAAAGTGTGTGTAGAGGGGTGGCCTTTCCAGAACCCAGAGGCTAATTGAGCTATTAAGGTGGAAATAATTTCCGCCAATCTGGGCAAGTAGCAAATTTGACTTTAATGAGACACAATTAAGAACACAACTAAACTTGAGCTAGATATGGGGGGGCAAGGGGACTGTACCGGGCACCCCCAGGCACTCCGTTTGTGCTTTGCTAAGGAACATTTTGGGTGCCCAGCGTCTTCCCTGGGAAGTTTTCAGGCCCAAGTATGGGACTGGGGGCAAGAGAGAAAATACTCCCTTAGGGTGGGCAGATACACCCCCCTCCCTACCCTGCAACCCTGGCTTTTCTGTGAGATGAACTGTCATCCTTGCAGGAAAACCCAGTAATGATTCCTTTAATTATCCAGGATTCTCCAAAGTCCTGCCTCAGAGGCAGCCTGCCCCAGTGCCGTGAGCTATGGAGGGGAGCACACTTCTTGAAAGAGTGGGCCAAGAGTGGAAAGGAGGTTTTGGAGGCTGTGATCCCAGAATCGGGGTTTTGAGGGCGAGATGAGTTTATGTTTTATCCAACTGGCCCACAAAGTCCCGCTTTTGGGGTCATTCTAAACAGCGAGGGATTCAGGCCCCAGCAGCTCCTGGAGAGTGAAGGCAGAAAGCTAACATCCTAAAAGTCGGCTGGAGAAAAGGGGGGAGGTTTGCTACTTTTGGTAAAAGCAAAAGGCCATTTGGGGGTGATAGTCTTATATATGTGTGTATGGTGTGTGTGTGTGTTCTCAGTTTGTCAAAGCTGCTGTGTATTCAGGGGCCTCTTTCCTTAGGAGGCCAAAAAGAGATGTGAGAAGGCGAAAGTACAAATTCCTTTTTTTTGCCCAGTGGTTTAATGAGATGTTTTAGTGGACAGGATGTGATGGGAATGAGCGGCACATGGGTCGTGTCAAAGCATTTGACACCCCCAAAATCAGACACCGCTGAAGTCGTGAACCCTAATTACATTAGATTTGTCTTTACGTTTGTCAAAAGAGCAACTCGCTTCTTGCTTCCACGTGGAATTGCGATATTTCTTTGCAATTCTTTGCTCTCTCACTCTAAGTCATTTTATAAGACACTCTGGATAATGTGTTCACAGGGAATTCTCTAAGTCAAGGATGGTGGGGGTACAAATGCCGTTCCCAGAACATTAACCTTATTAAGTTGTATTAATTTACACACACACACACATCCCTACCGTCCGGTTGTAACCTATATAGACATCCACGTACCCCAAGTTTATTTATTTGCAAACCAGGATTTCAATCAAGTGTTCACAGCAGAGAATAGAAAAGTAAGCTGTACGTAAAAAACTTTTGAACATAAAGTCCCTGATATAAGTTTCAGTGTTTAATAGACATGGCACATGTACCCACAGATGACATTTGTGCTCCCGAATCCTTGGCAAAGACAGTTCTTGACTTCCAGAGTTCTCTCTCTTTGTCATGGGACATGATGAAACAGCACAATTTTTAGGAGTCCGCGATTCCAGCGTGGCTCGGCGAGGGGCGATTGTCACGTTGTGAAATAGATTGTGTTTGCGCTTTGCTGAATCGTCACCCCATGATAGCACCCGAGAGCTGACTGTCAGATTCTATTTGCTTTGCTAAATAAGGATATCTCACCAAATTAGCCTTTAATGATACTTCTACAAATAGGGTGTTTTACGTGAATTAACGAGGCCGGAACACTGAGTGTTGCGCCGAGATACTAAGCTATAATTGGGGCGAAGGAGCCGTGTGTTAAAATTACTGAATTGTTAAGTGTGGAAAATCAGACAGAATTTGGTGCTGTAATGCATGCAGGCATTTGCAACAGTACAGGCATTGCTTATATTCAGGCCTCTGAAACCCTGCATGTAATTATGAATACATTTAGCAAATTTCCCCCCTCCCGAGTCTGGAAACAGGCAAAGTAGTATGGGGAAGAGATTATAAATCAGTATTTTGCAGTGAGAAGTCGTCATTAATTCGGCAAAGAATCACAGCCTCTTTTTATATTCTCACCACCACCACCCTCTCCACCACCCAACCAATAAGAAAAAAACCTAACTCAACGTGAAACTGCTGAATACACTGAATACATTCGGGCTTTTCTCCTTTCGCCTCTCTGTGTGAAATTTCATTAAGCAGTTGCTATGTTTCCCTCCAAAGAAGTGTGGATTTAGAAAAAAAAAAAATAGCAACTTTGAATTTAGTTCTAAATGATACACAAGCCATAGCCAATCTCATAGGGAAAAAATGCTTCGATCAAAAAGCCTGGGGGGAAAATATTTAGAGGTGGTACTGCACTGAAATTAATACTTCCTTAAAAATAAAACACGCGTTTATGACTCAAACCAATGAAAGTTGGAAAAGTCCCTACAAGGGAACACTCCCTCTATTTGTTGCTTCCCAGCACACCCTCTCCTCCCCTCCACCTTATATTAAGAACTGAAAGGAGAGTCTTGCCAGATAAACGTACAGCTTCCTAATAGTAGATCAGCTCACCCTCTTTTAATTGGGATTAAGGAGTAAATACAGCTATTTTAGGCGTGAGGATAGAAATTAGTCTGAAAAGTAAAGCAAACTCAGCCCTTAGAATCACTTGCCAGAAAATAAGTGCATACACACCAGAATAAAACATTGTTGATCAGAGTTCATTTAAGCTGGAATTTTCTTTCCTGCCCAGCATCCTAAACTCGGGAAAATGTAAAGTCCATTTTGCTTCTTATATTTGGAACGAGGTGGAAATAAACCAGGAACAGAAACACCGACATAAAACGTGATATAAACAACTGTAGACTTTTGGGGCCTAGTAGCCACACAGGCTTTTCAGGCAAAAGAGTGGATGTTGGAGAAAGTTCGGAAGGAGCAGACTTCGGGGTCCCTCCGTCACCCCGAGCCCTCCAGCCATCCTCCTGGTCTCTTTTCAGAGCACCCAGTCATCAGATGCTGCTTTCTCAGCATCCTCGTTGGAGGGGGCATGTGCACGTATTTACAAAGCTTTTAAGTGTCTGATTTTACATCACTTTCCTTATATAAAACATCTGAGCTTAAGGAACCACAAAGCAGACTGTTTCCCAGTGTCCCCGAATAGCTACACCACTATATGAAAGAGAGACACACCTAGAAAATGAAAACTCGTGTTGGTGTCAGAAGAAAGCCATTTAAAAAGTGCACTGGGAAGATGGGGGCCGATTTAGCCTTTCCTCGAGGATTTGGCCTAAACAGGGAAAGGAGTGAGTGGCTGGCCTGAGCTGTCAGTTAGCTGTGTGGCGTGGTGTGGAAGTTTTCTCGGAGAGTGCAGAAAACTAGGCTCTCTTGTTGGCATGCGTGAGATCAGTGCCCAGGCCTGTTGACATCTCTGCCTGAGACAGCCTGGACCGCTGCCCATCCAGGCCCGAACGTGGCCTTAGAGCCACCACCGGAGCCCAAACAAGGTCCAGACAGGTGCCTGGGGGTCTCTCCTCCTTGGCCCCCAGCCCGCAGCATTTGTTGGCTAGAAGGGGGGTGTTTGGCTCCCTAAGGCAGCCTCCCCAGAGACTCTGCAGGGTTCACTATCCCGGTTACCACACGGGCTCTGGTGAGGCGAGAACCCCACTTTGTTAAGCACAGCCTCCCAGGTGCTCAGAGGGAAACAGATGAGACTGTCCTGCGAGCTCAGAGCAAATCCCCCTGTGCAAGAGCAGACGTGAGTCTAGACGGTTCAGGAGCAGAGCTGTGCTTTTGCAGCCCAGGCTGAAGCTCTCTCTGCTCTCCGGCAGCAGGGCTGCGATCCTTCCATTTGGGATGGGCCGAGGGGCGTGGCCCGGGGCCAGCAACCGAGCACGTACACATCTGAGCTACTGTGCAAGCTACCCGCGCTTGTGTTTGCTCCTCTTTCCAGCCAGCGGGCCTCCCACCCACCCAGGGAGCTGAGCCGTCTTCTTTCATTGGGCAACGAGGAAAACCCGGGCCAGGAAGGCAGGGTTGCAGCCTTGAAGTGGGGAGAAGGCTTGGAGGGCCGTCAGAGGGCCAGCTGGGCAGATCAGGGGACCTCCATCTGAGCCCCCCTGGGGGGCAGCTGGGAAAGAGAACTGGGTGGGCATTCCGGGATAAAGCATGCAGGCAAGCAGCTTGCCCTGCCTCGGCCCCGGAATGTGCCCGCTCAGGGAAGTTGCACCCAGCCCTGAGTCAGCCAATCCCACAGGACTCCCATTTGGCCCCAGTAACTGGACTCCAGGCCACCAAAAGGCCTCGTGGGTTCCTGATTGTATCAGCATGGCATTAAAAGGTACACACTGGGCACTCGTAGGCCATGCCATATTTAGCCTGAGGTTCACCAGAGAATATTTTAGGTGCTGCTTGAAAGAAGAGATCTCAGCCGGGTTGCCGGCTGTCACATGGCGAATGTAGAATCGCTTCCTCGCGGGCCTGGCCGAGATGGCTGGGTGCTCACTGGCACAGATGCCCGGAGTCCCTGCCAGAGCTTTGGGGCCACGAGATAGGTGCCAAGGAGCCAGCAAGCGCCCGGGGAGTCCGGTTCTGTGTCGGGAAGGCTTCTCGCCCCGTTTTCGTTCTGGTGGTGATAAGGCGCTTCCATTCACAGGACTCACAGAGGCTGTTTTCAGGCCCTCTCTCCTCTCGATGGCCCAGTGTGATATGCCAGCTTGCTGAGTGAGCAGCCTCCTCCTCGGGTGTCAGCAACTGTGGAGGGCTTAACCCTTTCAAGGCCCGGGGGTGCTGGCTGGCATGGGGGTCCCCGCCTGCAGAGACCTCAAAGGCCACGTGCCCCAGGGGAGCCACTGCCCTGGACGCCTTAGTCCTCAATCCTTAGTGGCCAGACCTGAGAGTTGGCACCCTGGACCTTAGCTGTGATTTCCCCCTTTGGCCCTAGCAGTAGTGATAACCACTGGGCTGCCCCACCCGAGCCTTCCCCCTTCAGCCTTGGAAACAGCTGCTTGCTTTCCAGATATTCTCACCTGGGTTTCCAAGTTGATTCCCTCTCCCTCATTCCAGGGGAGGAGGTATTGATGGATTCAGGGTTCACTTAGATCATTAATGACAGTTTGGAATAATCGTTCGGGGTCTTGGGGAAACGTCGCAGGCTCCTGAGAGTTGCCTGGCATTAGGGAATAATCCTTGTAACCTGCTCTGGGATTCCTGGTTTTCTTGGCACAGAGGAGGCGCGTCCATATTGAAGCCATTGCATGGAGACACATTTAGCCAATGCTCAGCCGATAATCATCAGCCTTTGGGGAGCCTGGTGGAGCCGCCGTACCCCACAAAAGTGTTGGCTTGTTTCAGGTTTCCTCTAACTTTGTACATTTTTTCCTTTTTAGTTTTGGCTCTTGGGGCTCTGAGAGCCACCACTTCCTGCCCAGCTGGTTCTTCACCGCAGGGAAAATGAGGGACTTTTGGGGGCAGATGTGTTTCCATTCCACTATCATAATGCCCCTAAAAATCCTTATTGCTCTTGCAGTATTCTTCGGGGGTCCCTGGGCCAGCCAGGCGCGCGGGGAAGACGGCAGCTCTGAGTTCCTCCAGCAACTAGAAGAAGAGACAAAGAAGTTCCCCCAAATTCTCCCTTCTGGGCCCTGGTAGATCTCCCCACAGGCGCTCAGAACTGGTTACCACCGTGAAAAGTAAAAAGATACCATCCACAGACACTGGTTGCTAAACGTGCTTTTTGCCCTCCGGGGGCAGCATGTTGGAGACCAGGCCTGGGAAACAGGGCGGCTGTGGCTACTGTCAGCGTTTGCTCTGGGGGTTTGTGGGGGGAGGTGGGGAAAGTGCAAAGGAAACAAGCGTTACCTGTTTGACGAGGCGGATTTCACCGTTCAGCCTGGTCCTTCCAGCCCAGCCTCTGGGATCCTCACCTTGGCAGGGGGCCCTGGGCAGTCCTGGCTTGCTCATCTGCTCCCTGAGACAGGCCACTTTCCCACTCTCTGCCTCAGTTTCCCTATCTGCCAAGGGGGTGGCAACACCCCATGCTCTTGGCCTCCAAGGGTTCTTGGTTGTACCCAGCGTTATAATGAGCTCAAGCGACACACAAGCCCCGAAGGTGCTTTGAAAATGGGGAAGTTAAGTTATTAAACATGGGAAGTGTTGGTGCTACTATTTACTAATACACAGTGAACGTGCTGAGACAGCTCAGACAGGAGGGGAGACTTGCAGCCCAACAGTAAGCACAGGTTTCTGGAATCAGTCAGCCGGAACTCTGAGACTCTTTTGCTGTGTCACCTCAGGCAAGTGACTCAACCTCTCTGGGCCTCCGTTTCCCCACGCATGAAACCCACGTTTTGGAACAGAAGTTTCCCAAGTCTGATATGCACATCTACCAGATGATTTTAAGTGGTGCCTGGCTAAAGATGTAAATCGTTCTCATAGGTATTTCTTGGTTCAGCTAATTTCTATTTATGGCAAGCGGTTGGTTTTCAGTTTAGGGTAGGGATAGAAGGGCCCTTTTTTACATCAATTTACGTAAGGAATAAGGGATGAGTTGCTGGAAAGAAGAATATTAAGCAAATAATAGTACAGGTGGCCTGAGGATGGGGCAGAAATCAAGATGACAGTTTGCAAAGTTTCATATGTCCACTTACTTAAGAATTGTTGTCTGTCTTAGGGATTTTTGCATCCACATAGTTGGTGGGGTAGAGGGGTGGGTTGCCAGTTCAAATCTGTGGAGGGCTCCACCTTGACAACCTGGGTGTTACATGTCTTCCTTTCTCGGGGGGCGGGGGACACTCACCCCTTCTCTGCTCGCCAACACCAGTGAGACCTCTCAGACCTCCACCCCTACACCAATCCTTAGCTTTGATTTGTCTCATTTTAGGATCATGGTGACCCAGCACCCTCCTTCCTAGCCAGGGCACCTCTCTGAGCCTCAGTTTTCGCAGTGAAATGGGGAGAATAATAAACCCTCTGTCCCAAAGCAGTGTGAAGACTGAGGGGTTAATGGGGCTTCATCGAGCAGCTACGATGGTTCACAGACGGTACCTGCTCAGAGGGCAGTGGGCACCAGCGGCCCTAGGACGGGAGGGGGACACTCCTTCCGCAGGCCAGCCTGTGGCACCCACTTAGAGGGCCCGGGCACCAGCTCCCCGCCCACCCCCTGGGATGGTGGCTCTGCAGGGAAACAGCGGGCGCCCGGGCCCAGCCAGCAGGGGCGGACTCCGGTTTCACTTTCTGCTGTGTCATGGAGTGGGGGGTGGCATCGGGGCCCAGCTGGCCAGCTGGGGCGGGCAGCGAGAGGCCGGCGGACAGCTGCCTGCCCAGCTGCCAGAGCGCAACCCGCGCCCTGCTGCGGCCTGCCAGGATGGGGGCTGGGCCCTCCGGCGCCCCTTGAGTGCCTCTCCTCCCACACGGTGGGGAGAACCCCAAGTAAGAAAAGCCAGGCGTGGGTGAGATGGTTTCTTTAGCTATGGGATCTCCCCAAAACAAGTTCTTAAGCCATGCAATCTTGAGGTTCCGAGAACTGTGCCTGTTGATTCTGGATCAGTGTGGTGGCTGGACACCTGTTCCCTGCCTCCCTTCATTGGGCACATGTCTGTTGAGGGCCTACTGCGTGCTAAGCACTGTGCCAGGTGCCAGAGGGGCAGCAGAGAGCAAGATAGCCCCTGCCCTCATGGGGCTCCCAATTGAGTCTGGGGAAACAGACGAAAGAGCAAGCAAAGAAAGAAAGATTCCCCCATTGTGGGGGAAATTCCACCCTGAACGTCTGGTGCTAGCATCTCAGGGCAGGCGCGTGCATACCTGCGTGTGAATGCACGTGTGTGTGTCGGTGATGTGTGAACTCCTGCGACACATGGGGGGATTAAGAGCACAGAACCAGGAGCCAGGGGTCCTGTGTTTGAATCTGGATTCTTCCACTGGCTGGTGTGTGACCTCAGGCAAGTTCCCACTGCCCTTCGGGCCTCAGTTTCCCTGCCTATAGGCGCTAGAATAATCGTATTTACGTGATAGGGCTGCGGTGAGGATGAAATAAATGAACATCTGAAGGAATGCACTGCAGGAATATTGTGAAATGCATCCCCTCTGCCAAGCGCTTTCCATGCCTCGTCTCAACGGCCACAACCAACCCTCCGATGGGCCTTGACACCTCCTGTTCAGATGAGGAAACGGGCTGAGGCGGGTAGAGATGTGTCCAAGGGTACCCAGCTGGAAAGGAGTTTGACCCCCCATGCAGGGCCGGCTTCACGGTTGTGGATCCTGCGCTTGGTTTAATGCTCTGCTGTTGTCGTCTTGCAATTCTTAATAATTTTGGAACAAGGGGCCCTGAGTTTTCATTTTGCAAATTATGGAGCCAGTCCTGCCCAGATCTGACTTAGTCCAAAGCTATTACTCTTAACTACTACCATCCGTATGTCATATAGCCAGGTCCAGAGAAGGTTTTCCAGATCATCGATACAGTGTTTATTGAGGGGCTGAAATCCTGGAAAGAATATGAAGATTTATTACGAGGCTGAATTGCCCAAATGCCTATTTGTCTGTTGCCCCCTTAGAAGACAGGCGAGGCCCAGGGCAGGGGCCACAACTCATTCATTGCTGTATCCCCAGGGCCTCGCATGTATTAGCTGCTCAGTTAATAGCTGTGAAACAAAAGAGATGAACGGGAGGCTGCTGTATGTGGGAACCAAACCTGTGTAAATGACACCTTTCAGGAAGCAGGTTGTCAGGGGTGCCGCGTCAGCCCTGGCCACCCCAGCAGGCTTCTGGACAGCCCCTGAAGGTGTGGAGGCGCACGTCTCTCTCCTCTCCCTGCCCCAAACCTGTGTGTCAATACCTTGTCACAGATTACTGTTCAACAGTTTCCGGTGGGGAGCTCAGAGACAGCATAGATGTGTCGGCCTGGATTCCTGAGTGCCTGGTATCAGGAAGAATGCAGAGTTCAGCCGACAGAATGCTCGGGTTTTAGTTCTGGGCAGGTTCAAGTCCCAGCCCAGGGTCAGGGGACACAGGTTCCTGGACTGTTAAATAATAGGATTTGGATTAAAGGTCCTTTTCCCTCTGAAATTAGAGTTCCTCTACACTCTCAAAGCTCCAAATTATAAATATTACTAAGAAGCAAAGAATCATCTCAAAGCCTTTAAGGTACTTATAACAATAAACATTGGTACGGTTTTCGCCAGCTGTTTTCACAGGCATTATCTTCATCGCTTCAGATAACCCTATGAAGTAATTATCCTCATTTTCTAAATAACATAACTGCCAGCCTATATTGAGTGCCTTATATGTACTAGGCGCTTTACACATATGAAGTCATTTTAGTTGCACCAGCAACATATAAGGGAGGCACTATTATTAGCTCCAGCTTACTGATGAGGAAACACGGCCAGAGAGAGGAACTGACTGGTCCAAGGTCACACACCTGGCTGGGGTTCATGATGAGCTGGGGTTCATGCCTGGATCTTCCAGCTCAGGGATCAGCAAACTTTTTCTGGAAAGGGCCACATACTAAATATTTTAAGCTTTGCAGGCCATATAGTCTCTGTTGCAGCTATTTCACTCTGTTATTGTAACAAGAAAGCATCCATAGACAATACGTAAATGAATGGACGTGACTGTGTGTTCCAATAAAACTTTATTTACAAAAACAGGAAGTGGGCCGAATTTGGCCCACAGGTTGTAGTTTGTCCACCCCTGTTCCAGACCCCAAAACCTGCCTTCCAGCTAGGAAGAACTTGGCCCTGGCAACGTTCTTCCTCACCTGTGAGGTGACTGAGTTACGTTTCAGAGCAGAGACCACTAGCTCAGGAAAGGTTGAGCTGGCCCCTCTTTCCTTGAATGAATTAGGAAGCTTTTGGAATTTACAACTATTAGGACTTATTAGTGACTTCCATAATAGATCACCATGGTGACTTTAAAATTGTGATTTTAATAGCTGTCAACTGAGTAACTTTTAAAGAGGAAAGTGTTGTAGTTTACGAAAATACCTCAGTTTGGCTGTGGAAGTCACTTCTCTGAAGTTGGTGAGAATGAAAATAGAACAAAAAATATCTTAAGGCTCAAGAAGGTAACTGGAAGGGGGATGGTGGGGGGGGGTGTGTGCACGTGCTTGTGCACATGCGTGTGCAGGGAGAGGGTGGAGGGGAGAGAGGAGATTTCCCACAGGCAGGAGGCTGGAGCCTAGGGATTCCTGCCAGGAGGGTTCGGGGAGGGCTGGACTTTTTTATTAAACAGTTTGATTGCAATATAATTCACTTACCATACAAGTCATCCACTTAAAGTGCACAATTCACTGGTTTGAGTGTGTTCACAGTTGTGCAACTATCATCACAATCACAGTCAATTTTAGAACATTTACATCACCTCAAAAAAGAAACGCTATACTCTTTAGTAGTCAGTCCCCCCGCCAATCCTAAACAATCACTAATCTACTTTCTGTCTCTGTAGATTTGCCTGTTCTGGATATTTCATATACGGTCATGTGTCGTTTCACGACGGGTATATGTTCTGAGAAATGCCTTGTTAGGCAATTTTGTCATTGTGCAAACATCATAGAGTGTACTTACACAAACCTAGATGGTATAGCCTACTGCACAGCTAGGCTCTATGGTACCGATCTTACGGGATCCCGGTCGTCTACATGGTCCGTCAGTTGACCGAAACATCGTTATGTGGTGCATGACTAAATGGAATCATACAGCATGTGGTTCTTTGTGACTGGCTTCTTTCACTTAGCATCATGTTCTCAAGGTTCATCCGTGCTGTAGCACATATCAGAACTTCCCTCCTTTATAGGGCTGAATAACACCCACAGTTTATTCATCCATTTGTCAGTTGATAGACATTTGGGTTGATTATACTTTTTGGCTATTATGAATAATGCAGCTATGAACATTCTTGTGTAAGTTTTTGTGTGGACATACATTTTCGTTTCTCTTGAGTATATACTCAGGAGTGGAATTGCTGGGTCATATGGCAACTCCATTTTAACATTTTGAGGAACTGCCAGAGGCACATCTTATGTTGCCCTTTTCAACTTTGTATGATGGAAATTCCCTACCGTACTGAAAGTAGAGAAAATACTGTAGTGAGCACCTCCATACCCATCATCCAGGTTCAACAATGATCACCCTTTTTCTGGTCTTGTTTCATCTGCCTTCCTCCTCCACCGTTGTTTCCCACTGAGTAGTTTGAAGCCAGTTCGAACCCTGCGCTGTCTGTTGTTCAGTTGGCTGAGAGGCCAACGTTTTCTTTTGTTCCAAACCTTCAGTCCAAGTCTCCTACACCACGTCCTTGTGTGGATGGAATTTGGGGAGCATGGAGGAATTGGGACAGAGTGGAGAGTGGGTCAGTGTGGGGTGGGAAAGGAGTAGCTCCTGAGTGAGGCAGAACTAGCTATGTAATTTACAAAATGAAAATGTGGAGCCCTTTGTTCAAAAATTATTAAGAAGTTCAAGATGACAACAGCAGAGCGTTAAACCAAACCTAGGCCTTGTGCAACTGTATAGGTCTCGTGCCTATGAGGCCGGCAGAAGGGTGCCCAGAGCATTGGACAGATGCATTGGACCCAGGAATTTAGAGCCTTGGGTGCCTAGGAGAGACAAGCACCCCTCACTCCCAATCGCTGGAAAGGTTCCAAGGAAAGTTTGGGTCTCCCATGGCATGCGGGACAGGGTTCAAGCCCGTTTCATGTGAATCTCTAAAAATAAGATGACCCCAGCTGACATGTGGGTTGTAAGTACTTTAAAAAAATAGTCATTTGTCTTAAGCTTTCTTCCCTAAGAGCCTGCAGTTGTTTTATTTGGCCACACCATTTTGTCCTGGACTCTGAGTGTACTCTGGTATCACGGCAAATGACAGGCTGCGGTCTTCAGAACGGAGGCCTGCTGGTTAGCAAACAACACAGAGCAGCGGCCGGACCAGGGATGACCAGTAGAGGCAGGTGGCCATGGCACATACTGGCAACCAGTCATGGCACCCAGCCCTCCCAGTCAGACAGAGCTCCAATAGCCTTCTGAAAGGATAGCCTCCACCAACAGACTGATCCTTAGCTCCTGCGCTTATCTAGACTCTCAACCCAAGAATTCACTCAGAGATTCAGAGCCGGCAGTGTGTGTCGGGATGACATCCAAGGATGCACTTATACTAACAGAACCTTGTCATGAAGGGTATACTGCTCGACTGGGAAGGAGGGGCAGGGACTCACTGAGAAAAGCACAGATAAGGATCTTGCAGCGCCTCCTGTTCTCTGCGGGATGGTAATGAATGAGTGAATGTTCATTCACTCATTCATTCCATTATTGGAGTACCTGCTATACATAAGGGGCTATGTACCGGCCATGAGCAATATGGTAACCAACAAGACAGACCCAGTTCCTACCCTTAAAGGTAGGAGAGGCCATCATAAATCAAACATGAACAAAACAGTTTAAATTTGATTAAAATAATGCGATAACATTTGCTAAAAACAACTACAACCACAGGTCTGAGTAAATCCTGCTGGCAGCTTCGGGATTTATAGACAGAGTGGATCTTAAAGCAAAGCCCAATTTAGGACTGAGCTAGTTCTCAGCAGTGAACGTAGCATCAGCACAGCCAAGGGAAGGCATCAGAGGAGGTAGGTGGCTCTGTTTTGTCTTTTTCTTTTTTCTCCTGCCAGCACCTTCTCCCTGACTTCCGGCAACAGACCTGACACCCAGGGGCGATACAGCCAAAGATGGCCGCTCACGCAATCCCCATCCGTGGTACAGTAATTGGTCCGGGTATGCACACGTGACCCAACATAACCAATCAGCAGCCCACTTCCGAGCTGCACCGCAGTGATTGGTCCATTGTGATCATGTGACCTGTAGCAGGGCCAATCCAGGATTGTGCTAACTGGAGTTGGTGGGAAGGTTGCTTTTTTTCTCCCGTCAGCCTCTGGAGCTGCATGTGGCCCCAGAGACTGAGGCCAGTAAGCAGACAGGAGGGGAAATGAGAGAGAAGATAGAGGTAAGGGAGGAAGAGAGAGACATGCTGCGTTGTGACCCCAGAGCCTTCCAGCCCTGCATCCAAGAGCAGCCAGCTTCTCCCTTTCTTCATCCTAGCTCCCAGAGTGAGTAAATCCGCATCTTGCCTCAATCTGATCCACTCTGGTTTCTGTGTGGTCCTGATCCAGGCCTGGGGGACTGTTTTCTCTCTTAGTGGATTGAACTGAAAGGGGTAGGTTAGTCTCAGAACTCATTCTCCCCTGGGTGTGCCTCCTGTACTTGAAAATAGAAAAATCACCAGACATGGGCTGGCCCGGTGGCCTAGCAGTTAAGTTCATGCTTTCTGCTGGGGCAGTTTGGGGTTCGCAGGTTCGGATCTCAGGTGCAGACCAAGGCACCACTTGTCAAGCCATGCTGTGGCAGCGTCCCATGTAAAGTAGAGGAGGATAGGCACAGATGTTAGCCCAGGGCCAGTCTTCCTTAGTGAAAAGAGGAAGATTGGCAATGGATGTTAGCTCATCCTCACACACACACAAAAAATCTCCAGACACATCTCCATTCCCCTGTTAATTTCCCACTGAATCAGAGCTAAACATTTGCTCTTGGACTTCAAGTCCTGCCCTATTCCTGCTTGCCTCCGTCTCCCCAACTTCACCCCCAACACACCCCCACCTCTTCTCACCATGGGTGGAGCATGTAGCTCATCCTGGCCTCTGCTCCATGCCTGCCATGTTATATTTGTAATGATTTGTTTATGACTCTTCCCCCCCGTGAGTGGAGACCTTGAGCATGGTTACCCAGGCCTCACCCATCTTTGTACCCCCAGCTGCTGGCACACAGTAGGCAGGCAGCAAGCATGGGCAGGCGGGAGGCAGGGGAGGATGGAGGAGGGCATAAAGAGTTACTCATTCCTGTGTATTCTGTTCCAACCAGTGGGTCAATGGGTCACTCATAGGGTCAAGTTCTGTATTTGTTTCCTCTGCTGGATACTCTTGCGTCAGGTAGACACACAGCTCTTTCCCTCCTGTCCTCCAGGCGTCTACTCCCATGTCACCTTCCCGCTGAACTGCATTCTCCCAGTCCCCTTCTTGACCCCTGTCCTTCTTCCTTGCTTTCTTTTTCTCTTCCACCACCATCGGTCCTTCTCCATGGTACATTTATTTTATTTACCGTCTCTCTGTCACTGAAATGTCAGCTCCCGGGGGACAGGCATCTTTGTTTTCTTCTCTGCTGTATGTATCCTCAGCATCTTGAACTGCATGTTGCCTGGTAGATGTTCAATACCTGTGGAATGAATGAATTCTTTGTGTTCACCGAAACCACAGTTCTACCAAATTTGTTTCTTAGAGTACCTGTGCGCTTGATGCATTTTACAGCTGTTACGCAAGTCAGGTGATGTATGTTTCCTAGGGCTGCTGTAACAAATTACTACGAATTGAGTGGCTTAAAACAACAGAAATTTATTGTTTCACAGTTCTGGAGGCTAGAAATCCAAAATCTGGGAGGGCTGCTCTCCTCCCAGGGGCTCTAGGGGAATATCCGTTCCTCGCCTCTTCCAGCTTCTGGTGGATCCGGTATTCCTTGGCTTGTGGTCGCATCTCTCCCATCTCTGCCCGTCTTCGTACGTTCTTCTCTCTGTGTCTGTCTCTGCTTCTGTCTTATAAGGATGCATGTGATTGCATTTACTGCCCAGGTGGATAATCCAGAACAAACTTCCTCTCCAGATCCTTAACTTGATCACATCTTTTGCCATATAAGGTAATATTCACAGATTCCAGGGATGGGGAAGTGGATATACCTTTTTTTTTTTAAATCTCTGGGGGCCACCATTCAGCCCTTACAGGTTATTTGCATAAAGACAAAAAAAGCAAAGATTCCACCACCACTCCATTGACCTGACAGATATGTAATGAAAAGGGTGTTATTGTTGTATTATCTCGCTCCCATCAGAGTGTGGAAATGATTTTTAAAACACCATTTTATGTTTTAATTTATCCCAATTCTTAAAAATAAGACCGTGCTTATCGTAAGAAAAATAGTACAGAAGAGAAAAATATGGGGAAAAAAGGAGCCCCTTTGCAATTTTTCTCTAACTCCAATTTCACTTTCTGAAAAGTAACCACTGTATGCAGTTGTCAGAGTCTTCATAAATTTTCTAAGCATATTCAAGTGCATGCACTTTTTTTTTGCTCGTAACGTTAAGAGAATTGGGGGCACTACAATATATCCTGAAGACACGACAGCCCTCAGACCCACAGCCTTGTTTCTAAAGACTTCTAGCATTGCACCATACTGAACCTGTCCCCTACCGGCCAACATTTCAGGTAACTCAAGGATTTTGCTGTTTAACATATATACTCTTTGGCATGTGTCCAAGTATACTCATGGGATACATTTATAGAAATGGAATTTCTCGGTCAGAGGATATGTGCATTTTTAATTTCTACAGATACTGCCCAGTGCTCTTCAAAAAGGTTGTATCATTCACCCGCCCATCAATAATGCACGTGGCAGGGTATCTGTTCCCAGCACCCTTGCCCACCCTGGCAAGGATGCAGTGTGTCAGAGGAAGCAAATCCTAAATGAGGTAAGTGGACTTTTCATGTGGGCCTGGCTGGGGGTGGACATGGCCTCCGAGGTTATCCCTGTAGCTGTCTGAGGCGATAAGCTGTCCAGAGTTCTCACTAGTTTGGGTTTTATAAACAAAGACAGGATTTGGGGAGGTGAGCCAGAACCATGCAGCGAGAAGCATTGTGCAACTCAGTATTTATTTCTTTAGTACAGTTAGAACTTAAATATGGTCAAAACATATTCTTCTTTTAATTTACACAAACAAATATGTTCCCAGGCTGACACCTCGGGTGCCAAGTTTCTAGGGGAAATGAAATTCTACTGCGAGATTAAACCACTAGAGAGAAGATGGAAATGGGAAAGCCACCGTGAGTTAGCTTTACACGTCCAGAGCTGGGCTGCTGAGAGGTGTCTCTTTCTGTCTTAGCTGCAGAGAAACCTGCCAGTAATTTCAGCAAACGAAACGTGCAACGCATCAAGGCCAGAGGATGGAGAACACTCCAGTTTTGACAAAAGGAGGTCTGCTCAGCTTGGCATCCTCCCTCCTGCGAGGCAGGAGATGCAAAGATATATCCAGAGGGGATGATGAATTGAGAGAAAAGAAACGAGACCAATGTGAGTTGCCTTTCAAGGGCTGTGCTAATATAAAACCAAACATCTTGAAATTGTTCCAAGAGGGGATTAAAGCAACATGTTATTTTGAGTGACTGCTTAATTTATTGAGCTGTGGCTAGATCTGTAATGAAACCCAGCCCTTGCAACTGATAACCTCCTGCTGCAATTGCACTTCTACAATTAAGAAATATTTTCCGAGAGTTTCTCTGGAACAGCTTAGAATTTTCAGCCTCTGTGGTGGGGTGCTTCTCAGCACTCATTTTCCAGGCAAGGTTTTTTTTTTTTTTTTTGAAGAATGACAGGCTGATGTTAGTAAGGAAAATAGGCTGCATTTTGTTGACTGCCTTGTGTGCACCAGGCCCTTTACATACATGATCTCTTAATAGAAGTAACTCTTATTAGTCCCTATCTTACAGATGAGCCTCCTAGATGTTAAGTAATTTTCCAGAGTGGCGCTGTCCAGGACGGTAGCTACTAGCCACTTATGGCTATTTATGTGTAAATTAGTTAAAATTTTAAAAATCTAAACATTTGCTTCTTAGGTTGCACTAGCAACTAGTTCAAGCGCCCAGTAGCTATGTGTGGCTAGTGGCTAGCACATTGGACAGCGCAGATACAGACCATCTAGCTTACCGCAGAAAGTTCTGTTGATCAGTGCTATTCCACAGATCTCGCAGGTAGAAACTCCCAGCACCAGAATTCAAACCCAAGCTAATGGGCTTCAAAGGCAGCACATTCTGTCATTACCTCTTGCTTACTTCTCCTTTGGCTGAAAAGCAGGGACTAGTAGTGATTCTGCACCCTACACATTAAAATTATCTGGATGCTTTGAAAACAATATTGATGTTAGGGTCCCAGCCCCAGAGATTCTGACTTAATTGTGACGGTGGGGCTGGGGGGAGGTGGGGACAGGCATGAGGGGTTTTAATAATTCCCCATGTGGCTCAGATCTGCAGCCAGGATTGAGAGCAGCTGGATGAGAGGATCCACACACAGGCTGGTGGAAGGAGCTGGTTCATCTGCCCTGGCAATGTGGGCCCTTCTGTACCTGGAAGTGGACTTCTTCCCCGGCCTCTTCTCTTCATCAGAGAGCTCATGTTCACTTCTGAGGGGAAAACTTTCTGACAGGCTTCCTGCCTGATGGAAACACAATGAGGAGCTCTGCCTTTTGAAATAGGCTTTGTCTGGGCCAGCCTGGTGGCGTAGTGGTTAAGTTCACGCACTCCGCTTCAGCTGCCTGGGGTTCACAGATTCGGATCCTGGGCATGGACCGATGCACCGCTTATCAAGCCTTGCTGTGGCAGGTGTCCCACATATAAAACAGAGGAAGATGGGCACGGATGTTAGCCCAGGGCCAATCTTCCTCAGCAAAAAGAGGAGGATTGGCAACAGATGTTAGCTCAGGGCTAATCTTCCTCACCAGAAAAAGAAAAAAAAAAGCTATAGGCTTTGTCACACTGTCGTGGAAGAAAGGAGATGGGGATATAAGATCACAAAGTGAAAAACCTCTAGTCCCAAATTTGAATTGGAAGCATCAGTCTGAACTCATGCTATATTTACAAAATAAAGCATGTATTTCCTAGCCTTGTCCACTGAAAAGGTTAGAAATAATGACCAGGGCCGGCCCTGTGGCTTGGTGGTTAAGTGTGCGCGCTGCGATGCTGGCGGCCCGGGTTCGGATCCCGGGTGCGCATCGAGGCACCACTTCTCCGTTCATCCTGAGGCCGAGTCCCACATGCAGCAACTAGAAGGATGTGCAGCTACGACACACAACTATCCACTGGGGCTTTGGGGGGAAAAAATAAAATAAATAAAAAAAAAAAAAAAAAAAAAGAAATAATGACCAATCCAGTAACAGTGAGCACCCCCAAGCACCCAGATTATGGCCTCTAAACACCACTTCTAACTGGAAATCAGGGCTCTGTGGAGATACGGCTGATTCCAGGTCTGAGGCAGGAAATGTGCAAGATGAGACTGGAACATCTTGTCACCCAGGTAGCATGGAAGCTTTCAAAGACTTCTGGGGTCATGTCAGAAAGGATGCGGGGGACAACATGAAAAGGCTCCCACTGGCCAAAGATGGGACAGTTTGAGCATCACGAGGAATAATAACTGCAATGGATTGAAACATGTCATATACGTCCAAATCTACGAGTTCACAGTGACACTTAGAAAAACATAAACCCCTTTGTCATCTTTGGAGGATGCTGGAACACCAACTCGTTATTTTGAAAATTGTCAATTAAAGGGAAAGAATCAAGCATTTATCCTTTCTGGTATGATTCGTACCTTACAGTAACCAAAGAGTTGAAAAGTAAAGTTTCTTTTTATGGAAGTATTCCAGCTAACAAACAAAGGCAGAAGGATAGAACTAGTATACCACCAGTTTGCAACCCTTAATGGATATAGATGATGATCATCAATGGCTGCTAGCATCACAAAGAGGGACAACCAGACATCATGTGCCTTCAAATGGAAATACAAAACAGGCGCTAGGAAGTAGTCATACAAACACACACACACAAAACATGAATCTAAGTGAGCTTCTAGATCTTTCTACTGATTTACAAGAAATATAGGGGGGAGAGGAACATGAATAACACCAATATGGGGATGCAATAAGAAAAATCCAGACTGTAGAACACTCTACAGGACAACCAACCCAGATTCTTCAACAAAGAAATTACAAGAGAAGAAAAAGGGGGAGAGAGAACCTACAGATTGAGAGAGATGTAAGAGACATGTCAACCAATCGCAATGGATGAATCTTATATGGATCCTGATTTTAACCAACTGTAAAGAAAACATTTATGAGATAACCAGAGAAATTTGAATATTGACTAGAAATTTGCTGATATTAAAGCATTACTGTTAGTTTTAATGGGGGTGATGGTGGTATAAAAATTGCCCCCCCCCTTTTGGAGTCATATACTAAAATATTTGCGAAAGAAATGATTGTTGCCTGGAACTTGCTTCTAAATATCTGGGATGAGGGAGGAGGGGAGGGGGTATAGATACAACAAGATTGGCTGAGAGTTGGTGATGAAGCTGGGTGATAGGTAGCTGGGGTTCATTGTACCATATATTCTACTCTTATGTGTGTAATAAAAATAAAGAGTAGCCTTTTCCTTCCCTTCTCTCAAGGGTGTGAGGTTGGTCTGCCCACCCATTGCTGGCGTCTCCAGGGCAAGCCTGGGTAGCAGGTTTGAGATACATCTCAGCACGCACACACACACACACACACACGCACACACACACACACACTCATCACCCCAGCAACCAGTGAGGTGAGAACGCAGCATCCAAAAGGCTACTGTCCACAGGATCAGGCCAGGCTGCCAGTGTCCAGTGTCATGCATAGCTGCCCCCTTTGGAGAATTCCTAGTCAAATCTTAGGGGGCACCCCACCACACCTGCCTCCTTGCACCCCTTGCCCATCACTCTTGCTCTCCCTCTGCACCCCCAACTAGTAGAGGCCAATGTGGTGAGAACAGGACCCTGAATCAGATTCAGGTTCAAATTCTGACTTCGCCACTTAATGGCAAGACCTTTAACCATCCTGAGCCTCACTTTTCTCATCTGTAAAATGGGCATAACGTGACCTCCATTAACTCAATAAATCTTTATTGTGATGGGACAGTGGCAAAAAGGACCTGGTGTCCACCTCATGGAACTAGACACTCGGAGAGGAAAGGCAATCTTAACAGCATAAATGCTATGATAAAGTATATGTCCTAAAACTTGAGATATAAGGGTGCTTAATCACATCTTAATTTTTTTGAAAACTGGTAATAAGTACTTGAGAAATATAACTCTCAGTCTTACCTTTTTGTTTTAAATTTTTTGTTTATTGCAGTAACATTGGTTTATAACATTGTATAAATTTCAGGTGTGCATCATTATACTTCTATTTCTGCATAGATTACATCATGTTCACCACCCAAATACTAATTACAACCCATCACCACACACATGTGTCGAATTATCCCTTTCACCCTCCTCCCTCCCCCTTTCCCCTCTGGTGACCACCAATCCAATCTCTGTCTCTATGTGTTTGTTGTTGTTATTATCTACTACTTAATGAGTGAGATCATACGGTATTTGATCTTCTCCCTCTGACTTATTTCACTTTGCATAATACCCTCAATGTCCATCCATGTTGTCACAAATGGCTGGATTTCATCGTTTCTTATGGCTGAGTAGTATTTCAGTCATACTTTTTATTAACCAGAATATCCACACTTTCCAACTACTGAGGATCCAGCTATGCCAAACACAGAATAATTCCCTTAACTTAGTGCTCACATTTCCATGAGGTGAGTACTATTATTGCCATTTTACAGAGAAGGAAACTAGGCATAAAGAGGCGAGGTACCTTGCCCAAGGCTGCGCTGTGGGTCCTGCCCTCTGTACTCGGCCCTCTGCATTGATTATTAAGCTTTGAAATGCGGCAGCAGGGCCAGGACATCAGAGCTGCCAAAAGACCAACAGGCTCTCCAGGCCAAACTCCATTTTGCAAACGAGGAAACAGTGGCCCAGAGAGGCCAAGTAACTTGTTCCTGGCTACACAGCAAATTACCTGCTGAGCCTGTATCCCCGCTGCTTGGGGAGAAGGTGCAGGGAAGCCCCATGTGGTAAGGGAAGCTGGCTCTTCTGCACCATTTAATCATGTCCCAGAGTGAGGTGACCAACCATCCTGGGGTTTCCTGGGACCAGGGACTTCAGATGCTAAAACTGAGAATGTCCTGGGCCAACCAGGGTGAGTTGGTCACGCTGTCTCGTGGTGAGGCATCTAAATGGATGTTCTCCAGGACACGAGGCCCTGGGATGGAGCTGGCTGAGGAGAACCATCAACAAGGCCCTGTAGAAGGGCTGGGGTTTCATGCCTGTGGTCCCCTGGAGGTACCACCCACGTGTCATCTCAGCAGCCTCCAAAATGGTCCATCACCCCACATTCTTCCTTGCGCCTCTCTAATCTGTTCTCCCCAAAGCAGCCAACATGCTCTCTCTGAGTTGTAAATCTAATCACCCCATGCCCCAGTTTACAAACCTAAATGGTTTCTCATTTTTCCCATTGCTTTAGGACAAACTCTAAACTTTGCAGGCCCCGGAGGCCCCCTTGGTGGGTTTGCCTGGTCCAGCTGCCCATCCTCCCTCTCAAACCCACGTCACTGCTACGAAATTCTAAGCAGGACAGGGATAGCCAGAGACCTAAGTGCACCCCTCACCCACCCACGTACCCTGTTCCTGCCACAGAATCAGCACAATTGTAATCACATAGCTATTTGTATAACTCACTGATTATTAATATCTAGTCTCCCCCACCTCTGGCTGGGCTGTCAGCCCATAGGGGCAAGGACCAATATGTGATGCTCGCTTCTGTTTTACAGCCCCTGACTCAGCAGTGACACATGAATGACACTCAATAAATAGTCATCGAATGGACCAACCAACGCCACCATCACCTCCACCCGGGCCTCCAACTGAAATCGCGGAAACCCTTTATAGCCACCCTGACCTCCAGTTCCCATTTCAGACAGGCTGGTATCCATGATGTCACATGATAGATCATTCCAGAAAAAGACTGGCCGAGAGGAGGGAGATAGGGCAGCCAGGGTTGGGTGTGTTTTTTCTTTAATTATTATACCTGTTCTGTCCACTCTTTCTTGGCTCTGTTCACATCCTTACGCCAGTACCAGCTCAGGGGAAAAACGAAACAAAACATTAGCCCCAGAGTTGGAGACGATAGCTGGCTGGTTCCCTCTTGGCTTGTAATTAATGCTGAAAATGTTCATGACTTGCCTTGGCCGCAAAGGTAATAATAAAACTCTGAAGCCTGATTATTTGGCTACCAATTCCCTTCTTGGTGTTTTTCTTCCCCTTTTCTTAAATTACTTGCAGAGTTCCTCCAGATTTCTCGTTGCTAAGCTGTAAAGTTCTGCAGCGCCCGCGCTGATTGGCGGGGAGGTCCCGGGCGGCTCCAATCAGAAGCAGGTTGCAGAAAGGAGCATCCACACCGCAGCTCACCCCGGGGTTTTGGAATTTTCTCGCTGACGTTATGAGCCGCAGAGGTCTTGGTCTAACTCTGCGAAACCTGTTCTCTTGATCTTTTTTTTTTTTTTCTTTTTTTCTTTTATTTCATTTTGTGTGTGTGTGTGTGTTTGAGGAAGATCAGCCCTGGGCTAACATCTGCCAATCCTCCTCTTTTTGCTGAGGAAGACTGGCTCTGGGCTAACATCCATGCCCATCTTCCTCCACTTTATATGGGACTCCGCCACAGCATGGCTTGACAAGCAGTGCGTCAGTGTGCGCCCGGGATCCGAACCTGCGAACCCTGGGCTGCCACAGTGGAGCGCGCACACTTAACCGCTTGCGCCACCAGGCCGGCCCCTGTTCTCTTGATCTTGTCTGCCTCTCTCCGGGGTGCAGGCTGTTGGGGGATGCCAGAGGTCCTGGAATTTCCCCTGAAGGAACAGGGAGTCCCTGGATCACCAGGTTGGGGTCAGCGACAGAGATGCCCAGGGCCCACTCATGGTTGACCACAGATGACAGGGCGATGCCCTGCCACAGGCCAAGCCCCTCACAACTGACCTCTCCCATGCCATCTCCTAAGCGTGGTGACTGGAGGAGGCTGAAGCAAAGTGGGTGCCATTGAACGCGGGATTGTTGGTGTGGAGACCACATTTGTAACGGACTTTAAATCACACATGGATGGTAGGGGCATGGTGGAGGGCCATTCTGGTGTTCCACCTCCAGAATCCCAATGCAGAGAGCCACCATGAACTGAAGCTTATTTTTTAGACCACTTTATTGAGGTATGATTGACATACAAATATATATATTACATACAAATATATATATTAAATATATACAGCCTGCTGAGTTTGGGGATAAGCAGACTCCATGAAACCATCACCACAGTCTATGCCATAAACGTATCCATCACCTCCGAAAGTGTCCTCCTACCTTCTTTATTATTATTATTTTTTGTGATAAGAACATTTCACATAAGATCTACCATCTTGGCCAAATTTTAAGTATATGATACAGTGTTGTTAACTACCATCACCATGCTGTGCATTAGAGCTCCAGAACTTATTCATCTTGTATAACTGAAACTTTGTACCCTTTGACCAATATCTCCCCATCTTCCCCTCCTCCGAGCCCCTGGCAATCCCCATTCTGCTCTCTAGTTCCATGAGTGTGACTATTTGAGATTCCTCATGTAACTAGAATCGTAATATCTGTCCTTCTGTGACTGGCTTATTCCACTTAGCATAATGTCCTCCAGGTTCATCCATGTGTTCACATATGACAGGATTTCCTTCCTTTTTAATACTGCGTAATATTTCATCGTTTGTATATACCACATTTTCTTTATCCATTCACACATCGATGGACATTTAGCTTGCTTCCATGCCTTGGCTATTGTGCCAGAAATTTTACATGCACATCTGCTCCCATCTCAAAACACCCGTTGGACAGACTCAGAACGTGATGGATGTCTGCTGGTTTTGCTTGCACTGCTTCTACCTTCCACTAACAGGGGAACCATGCCACAGGGCAAGTCATGTGACCCAGGCCTGGCCACAGTGATTGGCTCTGGGATGGGCACATGACCAAGCTGGGCCAATCAGAATCTTCCTTGAGACTTTTCTACTAGAACTATAGGAAAAGTCTCTCTTCCTGCCACTGGATTTGCTGAGCTGGTGACCACTGTGAACGTGGAAGGTGACTGGGGGATATGAAGTCCCTGTGACAATGTTGAGACCCAGATGCAGCCCAGCCTTAGGGGAAATCAGATCTACTCCCTGGATTTTAGTTACAGGAACAGTAAATTCTTTGTTTAAGCCAATTGGCCTGTGTGTCTGTTGAGCGTATAATACAGACATGCACTTTCTCCTTGCAGTGCCTGGCTCTGGGTTGGGCAATTCGCATATATTCCCACATAGGGTCCTCACAATCACCTGGTGAGGTAGTCCATTTTGCAGATGGGGAAACTGAGGCTCAGAAGGGACAGGGAGATTGCCCAGATAATACTGCCAGTAAGTGCTCAGGGATTCAAACCTGGGCTGTCTAATTCCTGGATTTCTTAGTGGTCCCTCAAATTCAACTTCTCCAAAACTGAATTCAAGAGCCTACCCTCAAACCTGCCTTCCCTCCAGGGTCCCGCATCTCAAGGGCAGCCCCTCCCCCAATCTAGTGGTGCTAACCAGAAACCAGGTGTCATCTCCGAGCCCTCCCTGCCCCTCACTCCCATGTCCAAGCCTCACTAAGTCCTGCCCCTCGGCAGCCCTGGAAGCAGTTTACTTCTTTCCCTGTCCACCTCTCCAGCCTTGCCCAGCCGCCCTCATTTCTTGAAACTTTGGCCTTCAAGAATTGCCTACCACCTGGTCCTCTCATGTCCATTCTTGCCCCTCTACTCCAATAGGGCTCCCCTTGGCATCCAGAGGAATTGCCTCAAGATGCCAAGCTGATCATACTGCCTTACTGGGGGAGGCTGGGTGTGATGATCTGATGGATCACGTTTGCCTCTGGGGGTGATCTGAGAATCATGCAACCTCTTAGACCCACCGGACTTTGGGGCAACAAAGTCAGCAAGCCTGGGAGCTGGGGAGGACACAGCTCCCTGCATCCTCAGCCATCCTGTCATTTATTCCGCAGACAGTTGCCAGCACCTCCCAGGCACTGTCCCCTGCGCTGGGCCTCCAGAAATGACCAACAGCACCCCGAGCGAACCTCACTGTACACTTGCTGCGGACCTGACCCTGCGGTCTGTGCTTCTCACCTATCAGCTCGCTCACTCCCCAGTAGCCCTACAAAGTAGCAATTGGTATTAATCCCATTTTACAGATGAGAAGAAGAAAGCCCCTGTTCTCATTATACGCTGATGAGGGAGACGGACAAAAACAAGTTAAATACACACACGCACGCACGCGCTCACAGACATGACATAATGCCAAGAGTGATGGGACCAAGGGTGATTCTCGGATTGAGTCCAGAGGCTTCCAGATGCCTCCCTCTCAACTCCTAGCCTGCAACATGCGCAGGGCCCAGGACAGGAGTAGAAATGAAAGCCCACGTACTGTATGTCTACAGATTTGCAAGTCATCAATCAAGCTAAGAAACTGTGTCAATAAACTATGTTCTATCCTCCCTCTTTGACAAACATTCCCTCACCATGACCCGCAAGGCCAGGTCTGGATGCAAAATTCTCCCGCTGGAGTTCCGCAGACCACTCCCCTTCTCTCCCCGCCCTTCTCCATTCTGCACCTTGAGGGGCCTCGGGCACATGTACAGGCACCCAGCCCAGAAGTCCAAGTTCTGTCCTGAGCCCCACAAACAGCTGCCCCTGAGCCCCCCTTAGGTTTAGGGGTGCACACACTAGGAAGCCAGTGTGCCCTCAGCAGGGCAGATCTAGAGAAGACCCCTGAGCAGGCTTTGGAAATGGCTCAGTGCTGCTGGGGCAGGGAATTCCGGAGTCCTGACACCTAGAACGTGGTCCAGAAGTGGGGAGCGTGTGGGCACCAGGTGGGCACATCCCTCTGGCTCCACGGCTCCTTGACTGACTCGCTCCAATCCCTACCCATCTGCCTCTGCCCTACCTCCTGCATTGGGTTGAATGGTGTCCCCCCAAAATTCATGTCCACCTAGAACCTTGGAATGTGACCTTATTTGGAAATAGGGTCTTGGGAGATGTCAGGAAGATAAGATGAGGTCACACTAGCTTAGGATGGGCCCTAAATCCAATGACTGGTGTCCTTATAAGAAGAGGAAAAGACGTACAGAGACACACACAAGGAGAATGCCACGTGACGCTGGAGGCAGAGATTGCAGCAATGCAGCTACGAGCCAAGGGACACCAAGGATTACAGGAGCCACCAGAAGCTGGGAAGAAGCAAGGAAGGATTCTTCCCTAGAGCCTTCAGAGGGAGCCTGGCCCTGCTGCCACCTTGATCTGGACTTCTAGCCTCCAGAACTGTGAGAGGGTAAATCTCCATTGTTTTCTACCACCAGGTCTGTGGTAGTTTGTTAGGGCAGCCCTAAGAAAGTACAGCACCTCCCTGCTCCCTCCCCACCCTCTCCTTCCCCTGGCCTCTCCCACACCCAGTGTCAGGCTGGTGCAGGAAAAAATGTCCCTAGCAGGTGGCAACGTTCCCCATCCCCTCACAATTCACCTGGCCAACCCCAGAGCCAAATGCTCTTACAGGCCGTCTTTCCCAAGAAGATCACCTCTGCCCTTGCCCATGGCAGCTCTGGGGACAGGCTCTGGCTCCAGGGGGCATGCTGGGTCCCTGAAGCAGGACCTCAAAGAAGGCAGGCTCTGGGGAGCCCCTCTCAGCTGTCCACCCTGGCTGCACCCTGGCCAGCACCCGGAAGAACGTGTGTCAACAGACTCCCTTGTGCTGCAACCATGTGTGATTTGCTGTTTAGCTTTCCAGTGGGAAGCTTGCCTGTGTTTGTCACAACGGTTAGTGTTTGGTTACGTTTAACCAAGGCCGTGGAGGTGGGGGCGTGCGTGTGAGAGAGCGAGCTGTATGTAATCTCTTGGGCACACAGCCTGCAGCAGAATTGCCTGACCTTCCCTACCTCCCAAATACAGATGACAAAAAAACAAACCGAGCAAGAGGTCAGGTCTCTTTAGAAATCAGAGTGTTTGAACTCAACAGCAAAGAGCTGCTGTTTATTCTAAACTCCATGAAATGAGATGACCTCACATCACCAGATAAGTCATCGGGACTATAGGCTGTTTCAATGCCAAAAGCCATTTGTTCATTCATCCATCCATTCCTTCATCCATCCATCCACCCACCCATCCACCCACCCACCTATTCATCCATCTACCCACCCACCTATCCATCCATCCATCCATCTATCTATCCGTCCATCCATCCATTCACCATCCATCCATTCATCCACCCACCTATCCATCCATCTATCCATCCTCCATCCATCCATCAGTCTACCCATCCATCCATCTATCCATCTATTCATCCACCTGTCCATCCATCCATCCATCCATCCATCCATCTATCCGTCCATCCATCCATTCATCCACCCACCTATCCACCCATCTATCCATCCTCCATCCATCCATCAGTCTACCCATCCATCCATCTATTCATCCACCTGTCCATCCACCTGTCCATCCATCCATCCATCCATCTATCCGTCCATCCATCCATTCACCATCCATCCATTCATCCACCCACCTATCCATCCATCTATCCATCCTCCATCCATCCATCCATCTACCCCTCCATCCATCCATCCATTCATCTATCCATCCATTCATCCACCTACCCATGCATCCATCCAATATTTGCTAAGTTCCCACTATAGTTACTGTAATAATACTAATAACAGCAATAATAACAATGGTTCCTATTCAATGGGTACTTTCTAAGAGACAGGCTGTGTAGTAAGCACTTTTTATTATTGTCTGTTTAATTCTCACAGACAATTGTATAAAATAGATGCCAACACACCCAGTTCACAGAGGGGGAAAGTGAGGTACAGAGAGGTTAGGTCACTGGCCTGAGACCAGAGCCTACTGTGGTAGATTGAATATGGCCAGAAATTCCTTGCTGTTCTCCTGCTAAGAGGTGGAGTCTATTTCGCCACTCCCCTAAATCTGAGCTGGCCTCATGACTTGCTTTGACTAATAGAATGTGCCAGAAGTAGTGTTGTGCAAACCCCAAGCCCAGGCCTCAAGAAGCCTGGCAGCTTCTGTCTTTGCTGACTTGGGATGCCAACCTGAAGCCCCCACATGAGGAAGCCGGTCTCACCTACTGGAAGATGAGAGGCCTCGTGAAGGATAACAGAGGCCACCCAGCCAACAGCCAGCACCAGCTGCCACACACGTGAGGAAGGCCATTTGGACCTTCCAGGTGAGTGAGCCCAGGCATGACCAGCAGAGGAACCACAGGATCATGAAAAATAATAAATTGTTGTTTTAAGCCACTATGTTTGAGTTATTTTTTCTAATCATGCAGCAAAGGATAGCTGAGAGGTGTTACAAGAGGCCAAGCCAGATTCTAACCCAGGTCTCCCATTTCTAAAATCTGGGCCTCTCAGAGGCAGAGACTGCGACCACAGAGCTGAAGAGGACACAGCCCCTGAGTAGGAGAACTCCGGGGACAGATGCTCCAACAAAGACCCTGCTGAGTCGTCCATGTGAAGGGAGATGTGTCCCGGAGGGTGGGTTCCTGGGACATTGACTTACGTGTTTCACTCATACAGCAACCAATTGCTGCACACCTACCTGGTGACAGTCGCTATACTCGGTGTTGGGCATGTGGGGCGAGCAACAGACATGGTCTCCGATCTCAGGAAGCTTGAAATGTGGGGAAGAAGACAGGCAAACTAAATCAGTCACCAAGCAATTAGAAATTGTGAAGAGTGTTTTGAAAGAAGCAAGAGGCCCCGAGGAGAGAAAATAATGAGGTGGAATAACTTTAGATGAGGCGATCAGGAAAGATTTCTCCAAGAAGGCAATATTTAAGCTGGGTACGCCAGAATGACAAAAAGACAGGCAAAAAGTTACAGGAAAAATAATCCAAGTTGAAGGAACTGCATGGGCAAAGGCCCTGAGGAAGAACAGAGACTGGGATTTCTAGTATGGTGGGAGCAGAGTGAGTGAAGAGGAGAGTGGATGAAGACAAAGACGGAACGATGGGCCAAGCCAATCAGGCAGCCTTGGAGGCGGTCTTGGTCCATTCGGGCTGCTGTGACCAAAATACACAGACTAGTGGCTTATAAACAACTCAGTTTATTTCTCACAGTTCTGGAGGCTGGGAAGTCCAAGATCAAGGTACTGGCCAATTCAGTGTTTGGTGAGAACCCGTTTCCTGGTTCATAGATGGCCGACTTCTCACTGTGTCCTCACGTGGTGGAAGGGTAAGGGAGCTCTCTGGGGTCCCTTTTATAAGGGCACTAATCCCATTCATGAGGGCTCCTCCCTCACGACCTAATCACCTCCCAAAGGCCCCGCCTCCAAACACCATCACATTGGGGATTAGATTGCAACATATGAATTTTCGGAGGACACAAACACTCAGAGCAGAAGCTATGGGAAAGAAATGGAAATTGGAATTTGGAATTTTCAGGGGGCGTAAGCATTCATAGCGGAGGCTGTGGGAAAGAATTGGAAATTTTCGCCAGGTGTGTTGGGAAAGCAATGGGAAGTTTTGAGCAAAAGAGTAATATGACTTTATTTAGATTTTAATAGATATCTCTGCTGTGTGGACAATGGATTAAAGGTAGGCCATCAAAGGAGGGACATTAATAAAGATGTCACTGCAGTTGCCCAGGCAGAGATGTCGGTGGCTTGGACCAGGGTGGTGGCTGTGGAGCTGAGAAAGGGATTAGAGATATGTTTTGGAAAAAGACTTGATAGGACTTCGAGATTGGATTGAGGGGTGAAAGAAGTGTCAGATGTTAGCTTGAGCTCCCCCAGAAGCAGACCCTGAGACAAGGATTTGAGCGGTGGAAGTAGTCAGCATAGCAGGGGATCTGAGGAAGACCAGATGGGGAGGAGGAAAGTGAGACAAAAAAGGAGACCAGTAGAGGCTTGTCACAAAGCACCTTACCTCTGTGGGCAACTGGGGCTCAGTCCCCTGCGGAACCTGGGGAGATAGTGTTGAACAGACACCTCAGAATGGAGCCATCTGAGAGGCGAGGGAGCTGGGGTATTTATACACCTGATCTCTCCAGTCACTGGTCAAGGGCTGCTCCTCGAGGGTGCTGATTCTCCACACTCTCTCCTGCCCCATGAGAGGGCAGAGTAGGCTCCAGGAACCAGAGAATGTCCTCAGGTAAAGAAATGCAGGTGCTGCAGTGGGAAGCCAGGCCAGGACGCTGAGGCAGGACAGGCTGATTGGAAGTAGTTGGGTCACCAACAGTGCCTGCCACCATCAGCAATGACTTGTGTGATCCTGGTTTGAGCAAGCAGAAGTAAGTTGTAAGTTCATGGAGTCCTCAGACACTATCAGACATGTGGTTTATCGACATCTTTCTCCCATTTCAGTGGCTCTCTCTTCCCCCACTAGCGCCCTGCTGTCACCAAACTCTTGGATTGTGTTATTTCTGACACGCAGCCCCAAAACTTGCTCCTCACCTAGTCAACAGCTCTACTGTCCTCTCAACGGCTCAGACGGCAAACCCAGGAGTCATTCACAAAATTCTCCTCTTTCCCACATCCCAACATCCAATCCTATTGACTCAACCTCCAAAGCATCCTGAATTCAACCACGTTTCTCCGCCTCCATTGCCACCACCATTGGCTAAGCCACCACCACCACCTCTTGCCTGCACAACCTCTTAACTCCCCTCCTTGCTTCCACCTTTGGCCTCCTTAGTCCATTCTCCATGCAGCAGCCAGAGTGGGTTTTTTTTTTCAGAGTGATCTTTTATGGTAAACCAGACTACATCACTGCCCTGCTTGCTACTCTCAATGGCCTCCCATTGTAATAATAAAATCTAAGTTCTTACCTTGGCCCTCAAGTTCACATGAGCCAGACCTGGCCACACCTCCAGTCCCCACCTCTACCACTCTCCTCTAGCTCAGTCTGCTCCCACACTGGGGCCCTGTCCTTCCTCAAACATATCAAGCTCATTCCTACCCCTGGGCCTTTGCATGTGCTGTTCCTTCTGCCTGGAATACCATTTCTCTCTGATTCTTGCAGAGTTGATTCCTTCTCATCATTTACGTCTCAACTCAAATGCCAACTTATTCATTTGTTCATGTGCTGGGTTTTGCCTCCCCCAGCCCCCCAACTGGAATGTAAACTCTATGAGGCAGAGAATGTGCTCTCCTTTAACACCGTACATCACAGGCAGTGTCTACATTGAGGTGTAGTAGGCACTCAGAAAATACTAAATGAATTATTACAGTAGTGACACAATACCTTCTTTCCCCATATGGTTTCTAGCCAGATATTTCCAACCATTCTTGACATTAGCCAGGTTCTAATTTTGCCCCATCTGGAGGTGAGCATGTCGGCATGGTTCTTACCTGCAACCCAGCCCCTTGAATGCCATAAATGCCCATTCCCTTCCCTCCCTCCCTAGATGCGGGACAGCTTAGCCACCCAGCAGATGTTACAGGTGTAGCTGCTCCCACCAAAGCCCTAAGTAGCTGAGGCTGTTCTTTCAACCTAACCCTGTGTGGCCCCCGAAACATGGTAACTAGATAATATGATGTAAGACCCCTCTCTGTCCTCAGGCACCAGCTTTGATGTTTACCAGCTGTGCCCCCTTAGGCAAGTGACTCAACCTCTCTGATCCTCAGTTTCCTCATCCAAAAACTCAGGGTGATAAAAGCACCCACCCCCCGGTGTTTGTAAAGGTCTGTGAGTGTCGAGCGTAGCGCCAGGTGCAGAGAACACACAACAAATGCAGCCACTACCACCATAAGCATAGAACCTAGCTTGGTAAATTTCTAAAAATACATTTTATTGCATTTTCCTTTCAAGCTACAGAAGCAATATATGGTCCTTGAAACCAGCCAAACAGCAGAGATGGACAGAGAAGAAGCCCAATCTCCCTCTCCCTCCTCACTCTAACCTCACCATCCCCCTCCCCCACCCCCTGTGTCCCTGGAGCGGGTAACAGTTGGGTGTTTTTCCTTCCAAACCTTTCTTCTTGCACAGTCATCTATTTGCATATTTGTGGTTTGTTTGTTTCATTTCTATAGCAATTAGCTAATTTCATTCATATTTCCCCAGGCCAATACAGTAGAAATCAATTTTGTTCTTTTTAATGGCTTCCTAATATCCCCCATTGACAATGAACCGCATATTTCAAGGTGCTGGCCACCTCCCCTACGGATGGGTATTGAGGCTGTTTCCAGCCCTTCGCTCATGTAGCCATGCTGCGTTGACACCCTAGGATCACCTCCTCATGTCTATAAGAGGGGTTCCCCAATGAGTGGTTATGGGGTTAAAGGGCACAGTTTTGTGTTTTTAATTAAAATGTGCTGCTGAGCAAGTCCGTGTTGAGTGGCTGAACAATTCTGGGTGGCCCAGAATTTATTCTGCTGTCTCCAGAAGTCTGCTGGGGTCCTGATGGCTTCCCAGTAGGCAGATGTTCACGCTAGTCAACAAAAGGGACATGGTTTTACCCACCAGGAGGGAAAAGCAAGCCCCCCATCCTAGTTTAGGAGCTTGAGAAAGACCTGGAGAAGCAGGGAGACCCAGAGCATAGGTGGGCACTGGAGAGACCCCAGTTCCAGATTTTCACGGGGCGTCACTTCCCGACACAAGGTTGGTCTCATGGCTGTCTCCAAGCCGAGTACAGATGAAGACAAATGTCACCATTGTCAGTGCTCTGGGGACAGGTGGTGGCTCCAGCGGCAACACAAACCAGATGAAGAGATCATATGGAGACAGAGCAGAGGGCTGCTTGCCTGGGGGGGCCGGGGGGTCAGAGAAGCCTCTGAACAAGAAGTCTTTCACCTGAGGGGCGGAAGTCTGGTGTAGACTGAGTGTTTGTAGCGCCATAGTGCACAAGGTATCATAGTGCCTGGCACAGAAGAGATCTCACCCCTCATTTTACAAAGCGAGAGACACAGGCGTGACCACAGGTGGGTAGCTGGATCTCTCTGTGGCTCAGTCTCTACATCTGTAGAATGGGGACAGCAGCAGTGGATCCCACCCTCCAGGTTTGCTGGGGGAAGCCTTGTGCCCAGGCGGGTTGCAGCTGGTGCTGAGAGCTCCCACTCCCTTCCCCCGACCACCACTCCCGCCATCTTCCTTGTGGACCTTCCATGAACCTCTAGGAGTTGATCTTCTTGACTCCAGGGTGCCATCCTTCACCCTGCCGAGCACTAACCCATTGCTGCTGGGTCATGGGAGCTCCAAGGTGGGGCCAGGGTGGCTGGGGTGGTGGGGGCACTCCAGGAGGTCACTGGGCAGCAGCTATTGGCTGACGTTCTGGAAGTGCTTCAATATTTCAATATTTTAGCAAGTGTGACCCAAGAGAGCTGTGTGGCGAGAGAGAGCCAGGCGGAGGGACCACTTTGGACAAACGCTTTATGCCTGGGGCCTCTAGTTAGCTGGCCAGCCGGGTCCTGTGGGAGACCCAGACCTCCTGGCTCTGGCTCCTAGACCAAGGCCTCCTCCCCGGCCAGAGCCTGGTGCCGCCCTTCGAGCTCACTCCCTGGCTCCGCCCTGGGGGGTCAGCCGCGCCCTCCCTGGGAGGTTTATATTGGGGGCAATGGGCAGGAACAGCTGAGGCTGGGGGCCGCAGCTCTGAGGGACTCCAGGTGCCTCCTGGGGGCTCGGAGCACTCAGAGGGAGTCCCCAGGAGGGAGGCCAATGGTCCAAGGACGCCCTCGGTGCTCTCTGTCCATGGAGGCTGTGATGGGAAGGAGTCTTCCCCGGAGCCCGTGGCTACCAGCGTCCCTGAGGCATCCATTTAATGGACAAATGGTTTGGGGAGGAGGTGAAGAGGATGGAGGGGACCCAGTCCTCCCCTTGGGTTTGGGGCAATGCCCCTGCTTCCAAATGAATGCCACTTGCCTGGTGCCAGCACTTCCCTGAGGATGGAGAGGGAGGGAGGCTCCTGTGTCACACCCCACAGGCCTGGAGCTGGGAGCGGGGCGTGGCTGGAGGACACCCGGGGGGTGGCTTGGCGGGGAGTGGGCTCCATTTAACAGTCCTGGTGGGCTGACCTCCAGAGCACCTTCCAAATATGTCTGCTTCTCCCAGTCACCGCCGACACCCCTCACCTGCCCAGCCTCCTGGCGGCTCTCCCTAAGGCCACCTCCACCTGGCAGCCAGGTACCCTCCTCTGTACCCTCCTCTCAGAGCCCAACTCCTCCCAGTCTGCAAGGCCCTGGTCTCCTCTCCCAACACTGCTCATTCCTGCCCCCAGGCCCTTGCCTGTGCTGTCCCCGCTGCCTGCAGCTCTGTTTCTCAGGCTCTCCATGTGGCTGGTGCTTCTGTCCATCAGGGCTCAGCTCAGACGGGACCTGCTCAGAGAGGCCTGGATGAGCCTGCTCAGTTAGACCCCTCACCCACCACCTTGCTGAAGCTTTTTCACAGCCCTTAGTTCTCTCTGAAATGACCTTGAAGCATGTCCTTGCCTCGCCACAATACGGGCCATGCTGTGTCCCCCAGGACATCAGGAACACAGGGACTCTCTTGGCCTTTTCACTGCACTCTCCCTGGACTTGGTGGCCCGCAGTCAGTGCTCGGCAGTCACTGTAACCAAAAGAGAAAGCATCCCACGGCTGGTTTGAGCAGAGGGCCAGGGGCTTAGAGCATGACCTCCAGGTCACCGGGTCACCGCCTCCTCACCGCAGTGACACAACTCCCTTGGCCCAACCTCTCAGAGCCTTGCAATATCTTGGTTTCTTCACTGCTCCCCCACCCACCCACCCACCCCCAGAATGCTGGGCTCACTTGGAAAGTCCAAGGACCACCAAGGCTGGCCCGTGACTTTCTCTGGGCTTCTGTCACTTCAGTGCTACCCACAGCCACAGGTAGAGCTGCAGCCCAGCACAGTGACTGTCCAGGCCCTACTCGAGCCCGTCTCCTGCCCTCTGGGTCCTCACACGGGGTGCCCCAGCCATACGCAATGCCTCATCTCATTCGTTTGTTCATTCATCCACCCATCCATCCATCCACCCATCTGTCCATCCCTCCATTTACTGAGCATCTAGTATAAACTGGGCACTGTGCTGGATCAGGGGGATACAGTGGTGAGCAGATGAGGCCCTGCCCTCCCAGCTGTCATGGTTGTGGTAGCTGGAATAATGGCCTCCCAAAGATATCCACGTCCTAATCCCAGAACCCGTGCATATGTTACCTTACATGGTAAAAGGGACTTTGCGAGGGCCGGCCTCATGGCGTGGTGGTGAAGTTCGGCACACTCCACTTTGGCAGCCGGGGTTCATGGGTTCTGATCCCGGGCATGGACCTACACTGCTCTTCAAGCCATGCTGTGGCA
The DNA here is from genome assembly GCF_057802395.1 of Ceratotherium simum simum. Classification (NCBI taxonomy): domain Eukaryota; kingdom Metazoa; phylum Chordata; class Mammalia; order Perissodactyla; family Rhinocerotidae; genus Ceratotherium; species Ceratotherium simum. Next base: position 12,556,052 of record NC_141925.1, read on the forward strand.
GCGTCCTACATACAAAATAGAGGAGGATTGGCACAGATGTTAGCTCAGGGACAATCTTCCTCACCAAAAAAAAAAAAGTCAGGGGTGAGGGGACTTTGCAGATGTGACTAAATTAGAGACCTGAGGTGGGACATTATCCTGGATTATCTGGGTGGGCCCAATGTAATCACAAGTCCTTATAGGAGAGAGGCAGGAGGGTCAGAGCCAGAGAGATGTGAGGATGGAAGTAGAGGTCAGAGTGGAGGGAAAATGCTGCGCTGCTGGCCTTGAAGATGGAGGAAGGGGCCGCGAGCCAAAGAGTGCAGGAGACCTCTAGGAGCTGGACGACACAGGGAAATGGGTTCTGCCCCAGAGCCTCTAGAAGGAACGCAGCCCTGCGGCCCCATTTTAGACTTCAGACCTCCAGAACCAGAAGATAATAAAAGTTGTGTTGTTTTAAGCTCCTTACTTTGCGGTAATTTGTTACACCAGCCACAGGAAAGGTAATTTGTTACACCAGCCACAGGAAACTACCGCAACGGTCTAACAGGGGGAAGATGCCCAGCCCATAAACCCCACCAGATGGCTGTGAATGCGGCAAACAGCCATTGATGATTAAGCAGCTAGTAACTATGGGGGATTGGAATTTGCCAGCTCAGAATATGTCTCTGCCTGAATGACATTTTGGCTCCCACCCCCCACTAACTAACGGAAGGAGTTTGGGCTGGGAGGCCTGCCCCCAGGAAAGGCCATTACCATAGACATCTCAGGTGTCTGGGTGGGTCTGTGCTAAACCCATTCTTAGTTCTGGATACTCTTTATGAGACACATTTACATTTGTAAAGAAAATCTCCATCTGTAAAGGTATCTTCCCTGCACCAGGAAGAAGGGGGGGATGGCCTTACCTAGAAATTTATCAGAATGGAAGGCGAGGACTTAAATCTGCATGGTAAACTTGCTCATTGTTAACTGTGCTGCTTGGCCAATATGCTATCTGACTCCTTCTAGGTTCCTATAGATGACATCTCCCTGGAGCCTGGGTCACCATGGTAATGGGTGTTTGAGCTATTTTTTCAGGAACTGAACCCCTTGTCCACTTCAGGCCGGACTGAGACCACCAACCCATCAACTGGGCCCTTTTGACAGCAAGAAGTTGGAACTCCCCCCTCAGGGCATGCTAATGCTGCCATTCTGTGAACATGTGTCCTACAAAGAAACATGAAGCCTGATTACGCAGATCATCAATCACCTCATCTCTCCTCGCCTCCAATCATTTCAGACCACCTTGCCCCCTTCCCCATACATACCCTTTTTTTGGGGAGGCGGATTTGAGACTTGTTCTCCCGTTTTCCTCACTTGGCTGCCTTGTGATTAAACCCTCTCTCTCTGCGATCTCGTCGTCTCGGTGATTGGCTCTCTGCGGGGCGGGCAAAAACGGACCTGGTGCAGTAACAGCTGCATAATTTGTGAGGCGCCCAGTGCAAAATGAAAACACAGGGCCCCTGGCCCCGTGGCTTAGCGGTTAAGTGAGCGCGCCCCGCTGCTGGCGGCCCGGGTTCGGATCCCGGGCGCGCACCGACGCACCGCTTCTCCGGCCATGCTGAGGCCGCGTCCCACACACAGCAACTAGAAGGATGTGCAGCTATGACATACAACTATCTACTGGGGCTTTGGGGGAAAAAAGGAGGAGGATTGGCAATAGATGTTAGCTCAGAGCCAGTCTTCCTCAGCAAAAAGAGGAGGATTAACATGGATGTTAGCTCAGGGCTGATCTTCCTCACAAAAAAAAAAGAAGAAGAAGAAAATACAGGGCCCCTCGTTCAAAAATCAGTAAGAATTTCAAAATGGCCACAGCAGAGCATTCAACCAAGGGCAAGGCCCCTCTGAGCGTGGGGCCATGTGCAACTGCACAGGTTGCACACCCACGCAGCTGGCCCTGAATGCCACAAATAACTGGTTCACTCCAATGGTGAGATCAGGCAGAAGAGTGAAAGGACAGGGGCCCCTGAGGGCGTCTGACAGTGAATGGGACCTGGAGGAGGGGTCAGGAGAGCTCTCTGAGGGGGTGACTCTTGCTTTGGGCCAGATGATGGGGAGGCGGCAAGAGTGCTCTAGGCGGGGGGGGACACAGCAGGTGCAAAGTCCAGGAGGCAGGGAGGGGCTTGCTTCCCTGCTTCCTCACCCGGAGACAGCTGTCCCCTCTATGAGCAACAGGCTTTTCTCCTCCAGGACCCAGCGTTCCCTGTCTCCAAGGCGCCTTTTCTGAATTTCCTAAGCTGGACTCAGCACCTCTCTTCCCCGAATAATGATCACATCTTGCCCCCATTCTTTTTAATGTTTGTAAATAAACTTTTTATTTTGGAAAAATTTTGGATTTGCAGGAGAGTTGCAAAGAGAGTGCAGAGTTCCTACACCCTTGACCCAGCTTCCTCTAATGCCAACGTCTTGCGTAACTGTGGTACTTTTGCATAAGACGTGAACATTAATCATTACTATTAACTGCCCTCCAGACTTTATTCAGATTTCCCCCGTTTTTCCACTAATGCCCCTTTTCTCTCCCAGGACCCAATCCAGGGTACCCCACTGCATTAACTCCCCCTCCCATCCTAAAAATTAACACCTGAGTGTTACGACGTGCCAAACATTTTATGTGCTTAACCTCAATGAATTCTCACCATCATCACCTCCCCCATTTTGCAGATGAGGAAACTGAGGCCTAGAGATGCTAAGTAACTAGAAGTGCTTCAAGCATCACCCTCCTCCTCCTGCAAAATCTGGTTCCCATCTCACCATCCTGGATCCGCCCACCACGTTACCCAGGCATGCTCTCTACTCCACTCTTGGGCTTCCCAAACTGGGGTCATGTATGATTTTTCTTCCTGTATGCTTCCTTTGCTTAATATTTTTTCTTTAAACCAACTCATTTATTTTTTAAACCAAAAAACGTTCTTAAAGGACTCGTCCCATGTCTCTCACAGCGGAAAGCCTGGGCTATTGGCTGTAAGTGGAAGGTAAGTGTGCAAATAGGGACAATGAGGAAGAAGAGATGTTATAAATTCCAGCAGATCCTGGTGTCCGGGCTCTGGGCACGTGAAGCCTCCACATGGACCTTCTCCCTGAGTGATCCGTGGGATGGAGCCCCCTCTCTGCTCTGACCAAGACCCGGACCCTGTCCTCAAGGGGTCACTGGCTGATGGGGAAACCTAGATGGGTCAACATAAGCACAAAGCAATGAGGAAGGGACCCCGCAGAGGTAAACACTAAACAGCTTCTCATTTATTAAGCACCTACTGCATGCCAGGCACTGTGCACCTCTCATTAAGTCCTCGAAAAGTTGGTCCTACTTATTACCCCTGCATCACAGAGGAAGAAACCGAGGTTCAGAGAAGTTACATCGCTAGCCTACAGACACACAGAAGTGAGTGGGATTTGAACGATGCCACTTGCCGACTCCTGCCCTTTTTCTACCTTCTAACCATCTCTCTAACCAGTTGCCTCAAGTCTCCCCCCAAAATAACTGGAGCATGAGGCTGGGCTGTCAGTTCCTGTTCATTGAACACTCACCTCCACCAGCCCGGTGCCGGGCATCTGACAAACTGTGTCATGTGAGCCGGTGACAGCCCTGAGCATGGGTGGTGGAGTTTTCCCCAGTTCACACATTAGGTAACCAAGTCACAGAGAGGCAGAATCTCCTGCCCAAGGTCACACAGGCAGAAAGTGGCATGACCCCAGACCAGCTGTACCCCCGAGCAAGAGGCCTCGCCCCACATCTGAGTGCTGGGGACGAGCAAAGACTTGGGATATTCACAAAAGAGCTGGAGAGTCTGATGATCCTGCAGCATCAAGCACAGGTCGCTTTAGGCAAATCAACATAGGAAACTGTATCTCCTTCCCCCGCCCCAAGGTAAATTAGGAAGTGATATTTGACTAACAAAATCTTCACAACTGAGCCGGTGTTTGAGGATGAATATCTGATTCTCTATTCCATCTTCTGGGCATTTTCTCCTTTTCCTTCTTTCTAAGCAAAGAGCCCGCCCTGCTCACTGCCTCCAGGAGTGCAACCAGCCGAGACAGGAACACTTTCCAGGCCTCGGTGGCTTTGGCTTCTGAAGGTCTAGGCCAGGGGGCAGCCAGCTACAGCCTGGGGGCCAAACTCAGCCCACAGCCTTTTTCTTTTTTTTTTTCTTTATTGTGAAATTTTTGTTGTACATTATCGTTTATCAGTCACCATATAAATGCATCCCTTCACCTCTTGTGCCCACCCCCATAACCCTCTTACCCCTGGTAACCACCAAACAGTTCTCTCGGTCCCCACAGCCTTTTTTTTAAATTGCAGTAAGAACACTTGAGAACATGAGACCTACCCTCTTGACAAATTTTTAAGTGTACAACACACTTGTTAACTATCAGCACTATGCTGTACAGCAGATCTCTAGAACTTATTCATCTTGCACGATGAAACTTTATACCCATTGAACAGCAACTCTCCATTCCCCCTCCCCCCAGCCCCTGGCAACCACCATTCTACTCTCTGCTTCTGTGAGTGTGACTATTTTAGATGCCTCATATAAATGGGATCACGTACTATTTGTCCTTCTGTGACTGGCTTATTTCACTCAGCATCATGTCCTCCACGTTCATCCATATTGTCACATTGGCAGGATTTCCTTCTTTCTCATCGCTGAATAGTACTCCATTGTATGTGTATACCACATTTTCTTTATCCATTCATCTGTCAGTGGACACTTAGGTTGTTTCCACATCTTGGCTATTGTGAATAATGCTGCAATGAACGTGGGAGTGCAGATAGCTCTTCAAGATCCTGATTTCAATCCCTTTGGATAAATCCCCAGAAGTGGGATTGCTGGATGATATGGTAGTTTTATTTTTAATTGTTTGAAGACCTTCCATTCTGTTTTCCACAGCAGCTGTACCATTTTACATTCCCACCAGCAGTGCACAAGGGTTCCAATTTCTCCACATCCTCCCCAACACTTGTTATCTTTTGTTTTTTTTATAACAGCCATCCTAACAGGTGAGAGGTGATAGCTCATTGTGGTTTTGATTTGCATTCCCCTGATGATCAGAGATGTTGAGGATCTTTTCATATACCCGTTGGACATCTGTATATCTTCTTTGGAGAAATGTCTATTCAAGTCCTTTGCCCATTTTTTAATCGGGTAGTTTGCTGTTTTGCTATTGAGTTGTAGAAATTCCTCATATATTTTAGATATTAACCTCTTATCAGATATGTGGTTTGCAAATCTTTTCTCCTCTTTGTTGATTGTTTCTTTTGCTGTGCTATTTTTGTAAATAAAGTTTTATTGGAACACAGCCATACCCATTTGTTTACGTATTGTCTATGGCTGCTTTTGACCTACAATGGCAGAGTTGAGTCATTGCTACAGAGACTCCATAGCCAGCAAAGCTGGAAATATTTACTACCTGGCACTTTACAGAAAGGTTGCCAACCCATGTCCTAGCCCTCAAGGGCTTCAGGGAATTGAGGCCAGGGCGCCACGTTGGAAGCAATAGGGTAAAGATTACACTGAGTAAAGGCAGAATGGGAGGAAGGGGACACCCGTTCTGATTTCTGAATCAGAGAGACTTCAAGAGGGAAAAGGGATGGCCTGACCACAGGGTCCTGTCCCAAGCAGCCCCAAATTCCCAGATCTCAAAGGGCCCCTGATACCCTCCCATGTCACGTGTCCCAGTCAGGACCAGCGGACCACAGCGTTAACGCCACAAGGTGGGTTAACCCTGAAAAACTGAGGCTCAAGTCTTCTGCCAGGCTGGCAGGATGGAGGCTTAAACAGAATTTTTTTTTTTTTAATAATTTTATTTATTTATTTATTTTTCCCCCAAAGCCCCAGTAGATAGCTGTATGTCGTAGTTGCACATCCTTCTAGTTGCTGTATGTGGGACGCGGCCTCAGCATGGCTGGACAAGCAGTGCGTCGGCGCGCGCCCGGGATCCGAACCCGGGCCGCCAGCAGCGGAGCCCATGCACTTAACTGCTAAGCCACAGGGCCGGCCCAAAACAGAAATTAAATGAATTTATACAAAACTTGAATTCCCAATGCCTGAGTCTGGAGCTATGTCATACACCTACCCAAGTCCGCCTTATTTTAAAGAGCAATCATGTGACAGATTTACACTGACTCATATTTCAGGAACGTCTCGACTGGATAAAGGCAGACACACAAATAAGAACACGGGTCCCTCTGTCCCTGTTCCCTCCGAAGTGACCGCCAGCCTCACCTTGTCCTCACAGGGAGGAGGCAGGATGGTTATCACCCCCATTTCAACAAAGTGAGGCACAGGGGCTGTGTATTCAGCGAAACCAGCCTCCAAAGCCATGGTGGATAGAACCTTCTGGAAAAAGCCTTCACTGGGCAGGAAGTGAGACGGGCTCTGAGCCAAGTGCCATGGTCTGGCACTGCTTGTTCACTGTTGACTCTGGGCAGGGGGTGCCCCTCTCTGCTGGTGTCATCAGTGCAGCATGAGGGCTGGGGGCAGTCGTGGGGTGCCATGTGTGACCTACACTCTGGGCTCCTCACTCTTAGGGGTTCCAGGAAGTGAAGCCAAAGGGTCAGGCAGGGCAAGAAGCCAGAGCCAGCTCCAAGGGGGACTTGCCATTCTGGGAGGAGGAGGAGACCCTACTGTCGCTTAACAAGTGGCTCCCATCAGGCCAGGACCCCTGCAGCAGAGGGAAAACACAGACACAGAGAGGGCTCACAGCAGCTCTGGGGTTCACATCCTGCAGTGGCACAGTTGATCTCATTTAATCCTCCCAAAAGCCCAAGTTATTACCCCCATTTCATCAATAGAGGAACTGAAACAGAGAGGTTGAGTAACTTGCCCAAGGTCACACAGCTATCAGAGGGTGAAGCAAGACTCAATGTGACACTCGAGCCCAACCTGCTGCTTTAAAACATGCTTTGTTTTAAAAGTGCTACATTTTTGTTTAATTTGCAATTTTGAAAAGTAGTAAGTTCACATGGGTCAAAAAAAAAAAGGCAATGAACAAATCTGGGTTTTCTCCCCTCTCTGTGTCCCTCAACCACTAAGTTTCACCCCCACCTCCACAGGTGACATTTAGCCATTCAGTGGGTAGCCACAGATTCTTTATGCAAATACAAGCTAATACAAGTATGTACTTATTCCTCCCTTTTAATGCAAAGAGGTATATACTATATACTATTTGAACTTCGCTTTCCTCACCTAATAAAGCTTAGAGACGGTTCCTCACTGTTCTCTGCAGCTGCACAGTACAGTATTCCAGTATGTGCATTGCGTCTGTTTCTTTAATCAGCCCCCTACTGATGGGTCTTTAGGTTGTTGCCAATCTTTCGCTTTTACAACGTTGCAAAGGATAACCTTGTACATAAGTAACGCCCCACAATTCCCAGTTTATCTGTAGGATTATTGTTGGGCAGCAGCCCAGCTGGGACAGACGGTTTCTGCATCTGGAATTGGACAGACCTTGCCAAAGGAGACCAGGTTCCGACGCAGCTCGAATTGCAAAGCCCTGGGGCGCCGGCGGGAGCCGAGACCTGGCGAAGGACCGCCTCCGGGGGGCGTGGTCAGGGCGGGGCCAGGGTGGGCGGGGCCTGGAGAGCGCTAAGAACCCCTCCCCCTCGGACTGCCTCCTCTGGTCCCTCCATCCTCTCACCATCTCACCCCCACCTGCTCCCTCTAAATCTTCCTGTGCTGGCTTAACCGCCGCGACAGCTCGTGGCCTTAAACGCACAGGCTGAAACAGCACACAGCCGCAACAGGTGAGGAGAACAGCGGGGGACGAGCGCCGGGAAGTGTTAAAACGAAGCAAAACGGGAAAACGTGCCGGGGAAGGGAAGCCCTCGCCAGCCCTGTCTGTCCCCCAGGAATGACCGTGTGCAACGGGGCGAGGGATCACTTAGTGGACTCTCCCCGACAGGCTGAAGCATTAAACTAGGACCCTGAGACGCCAGCCACGTACTCGGGGTATTTTCTAATCAGGAGGGTATTCGTGGCAGCCTGTCCCTGTGCCAGGGCCCCGTGCAAAGGGTTTCACGTGCATCCTCCCAGCCACCCCTGAGGTCAGTTCTATTATTACCCTGCTCCTCTGTCCTCCGGAAGAGGACCAGGTGCAGTATCTGCCAAGCCCTGGGCTCCACAGAAAGTCTGTTGGGATCATCAAGGCTACAAATCATTAGCAGGACATTTCAGGGAGGTAGGTCATGGGGCTAAAAATATTTATTTGGAAGGATTCTCAGGGCAGGCCAGATTCTTATTCAGACCCTCACCTACTGTTACAATGGCTTTGGGGACAGGGAATGATTGGTGGGTGAGGGTTCCAAGCCAGCTTTTCTTTTATGATATGCGTGCATTTATTATTATTCGATAAAGTTAACGCACGCTTGTGACAGGAAATTTGGAACATATGGGGCGAAAATGAAATGAATCCATAAACCCACCACCCAGGGGAAGCCTCTATTAACATCACAGTACAGCGGCCACCAGCCTCTGTTTTCAGCGTGTACATGTATGTCAATATGCTAATTGAAATATGTGCAGAAAAGTGCGTGGATCATACATGTACAGCTCAATGAATTTTCAGAGTGAAAACTCCCATGTAATGAGCATCCAGATCAAGAAACAGAATGTGACCGTGCATGTGTTTTTGTGGATTGAATTGTGTCCCCCCCAAAATATGTTGAAGTCCTAACCCCAGGTACCCCTGAATGTGGGCTTATTTGGAAATAGGGTCTTTACTGATGTAATCAAGGCAAGATGAGGTCACACTGGGTTAGGGTGGGCCCTGATCCAATGACTGAGCTCCTTATAAGAAGAGACACAGAGACACACAGGGAAGAAGGCTACGTGATGACAGAGGCAGAGATGGGAGAGAGAGAGCCACAAACCTAGGAACACCAAGGATGGCCAACAAACACCAGAAGCTAGAAGAGGCGAGGAAGGATTCTTCCCGAGAGTCTTCAGAGGGAGCAGGGCCCTGCCAAAACCTCAACGTTAGACTTCTAGCCTCCAGAGCTTTTAGCAAATCAATTTCTGTTGTTTCAAGCTACGCTGTTTGTGGCAATGTGTTAAGGCAGCCCAAGGAAACTAATACATATGGTCTATGCAGTTTAATATTTTTTCTGGTTATAAAGGTCATATGAGTTCACCTCTCACCTGGACACATACTCCAGCTTCTGCACTGATCTAAGAATGTCGCCTCCTGCAGCTCAGTGATCATTGTAGACACATCGGATGATGTCACCACTGAAAGCCCTTCAGTGGCTCCCCAGTGTCCCTGTGGTCTGGCTCCTGCACCCTCCAACCTCATCTCATACCTTTTCCCTGTTCAGCCTTGCAGGCCACCTTTTGGCCCCTTCTCTTCTCTGTCTCTGCTGCCACAGGGCCTTAGTACATGCTGTGCCATCTGCCACAGCCCTCACTCTCCCCTTGACATGTGCCCAGCTCATCTTCATCTTTCAGATCTAGACTCATCCCTGCCCCACTACATCGTGTACCCTTGTAACCCTAGTGACCTCGTGATCTCTCCTTAGGGTGTTTGGGGCAGGGGCTTCCAGTGAACTATCCTCTAGCGCACCATTGTCCGGGGTTCTGACTCTGCTGCCCCAGCTCCCAGACAGGACACCTCCTCCTTCATCCACCACCGGCCATGAGTCCCCAGGGCCCCTTCTAAAGGTCCCCCACATCTCGCCCCTCCTCACCACCCACGGCCACCCCTTGGCGTTGCAATAGCATCTGCAACCCCTCTGTTCCTCGCATTTGGCTGAGGGCTCTATAAAACACACCCCACTCCCTTACGAAAATCCCTTTCCTCGCACTCCACTGCCATCCGGGTAAATTTCTGACCCCAACTTCCTGAGCCTCCCCACAAGGCCACTTTGGTCCAGCGTCCAGTGAGCACTTACTGCACCTCCCTCCCTCCAGCCTCAGGCCCTGCTGCCAATTCCCCTCAGTCACTCTGTCCCCAACAGGCTGGGAGCCATCTTGCCTCAGTGCCTTCTCCCTTTGCATCTTCTGTTCCCTTTGCCTGGCCCCTTTCTCCTTTGGGCTTCACCTGGCTAACTGTTCACTTCGCCCTTCACAACTCCCACTGAGGTGTCACCTCCTCCAGGAAGCCTTCCTCATGCCCCCAGGCTGCGTTTTCCCTGAGGCAAGAACGGTGGTTCGATTTATCTGTGGAACTCCAGAAGTAGGTACACAATGATCATGTATCAGATAAATCATATCCCAAAGACAAGGCCCGTGATAACAAAGAATCAGGTTTCCAGGGCCGGCTCCGTGGCTTAGCGGTTAAGTGCGCGCGCTCTGATGCTGGCGGCCCGGGTTCGGATCCCGGGCGCGCCCCGAGGCACCACTTCTCCGTCCAACGCGAGACCGAGTCCCACGTACAGCAACTAGAAGGATGTGAACCTATGACATACAACTATCTACTGGGGCTTTGGGGGGAAAAAAATGAATAAATAAAATCTTTAAAAAAAAAAAAAAAGAATCAGGTTTCCATTACGTATCCAAATTATAGTGGCTCTGCCAGGATCTCACCAGGATCAAAACTTCATCCAAGCTGCCCGAGTTAGGCTTCACCCCCTGTGCCCGGGGATGGTGGCTCCGGCCGCCACCAGATCCCAGATGGCGCTCTGTCCACAGCCACCAGGCCCATCTTCAGCGCCTCTGAAGCCCACTTGCCTTACTCTGAACGCATCTCCCATCTCGAGAGAGTTACAGCAGTTCCACGCCCCCCAAGATCCAGGCCACGAAGCCCCAGAGCCTCAGAAGGTCCCTTCTCCCGGGGCTCTCCCCCTTACCTTCCCCAGGCCAGGATGCCTGGGCTGAGGGGCAGGGAGCTCACTCCCTAACAGGAAGCCCACTCCTCCCACAAGGAATGGTCGGGCCTTCCAGCTGAAGTAAAGCCCATCGCACCGGGCCCCAACCCTGCAACATGGTCACAGCTGGGGTCACTGAGGAGCCAAGAGCCCCCGGGGGGGCAGTGCTGTCCCCTCTCGCTTGACCTTTACCAACTCGGTCCCGCCTCTCTCTCTACACTTTACTCCATCACGAAGCAGGATACTGGGGAGTCCACCCTCCGTCTGAATGGGCAGTCCTGCTGGGCCCCAGCCCACCCCTAACAGGCTGGCACGTGGACGCAGTGCTGGCCAATTGGACTCAAATTTTTCAGATCTCTAAGTAGGCAGACAGGAGCCCAGCTGATGGCCCTCCGGTTCAGGATACCAGCAGGGATCCTGAGAGGGGTTAGCCAATTGGCTTTCATGAGCACCGCTGGTGGGGACTTGCTTTAAGTCACATAACTAAAAAGCCTGCTGTGAGGTGCTGGGACCAGCTGGGAATGGGCTCAATGGGCAGCATGAACATTTGGAGTTTTGTCTGGAACCCAAAGGCCTGGGGTGGGGAGACAGCCGAACGCATCATCAGCAGTGACTAAGTGTGCCCAGGGTTCACATCCCTAGAAAGGCAGCGAGGGGTGGTGTTCTCAGCAGGGGCAGGTGGGGGCCCACGTCCTGGGGAGCACACAGCCATCTGTGGTCTGCGTTGATTTCCTCACCTTCTGTCTGGGGAGGTGACGTTTTCAAGAGCAGACTGTCAGGGACAGGTTCCCAAGCTGAGAGGCAAGAGCCGCCTCCTTCCTAACAAGACCAGGCAGCCCAGGAGAGGGAGGGACTCCAGGGGCAAGTCTGTGCTCATCTCGTGCAAGGCCACAGCAGAGAATAAAGCGAACCTCAGCCCACATCTGCTTATCACCTGCCCTGCGCCTCCCCAGGGAAGGCTGCTACCAGCAGGGCCTGGCACATCATCAGCACTCAATAAATACTTGTTGAATATATGGCTGGATGGATGGATGGATGGAAGAGTAGATAGATGGACAGACAGACAGATGCATGGATGGATAAAGGATGGATGGACAACAGACAGATGGATGGATGCATGGATAAATAGATGAATGGATAGATGGACAAACAGATGGACAGGCAGATGGATAGATGGATGGATGAATGAATAGATGAATGGATGGATGAATGGACAAACAGACAGACAGACAGACAGATGGATGCCTGGATGAATGAATAGATGGATGAATGGATGGGTGAATAGATGGATGAATGGATGGTTAAATAAATGGGTGAATGGATGGATGGATAAATTGATGGACGGATGGATGGATGATGAATGAACAGACAGATGAATGTTTGAATAGATGGAAGGATGAATTATGGATGGATGGACAAACAGACAGACAGTGGATACACGGATGGATGGATGGATGGATGATGGATGGACAGATAGTTGAATGGATGGATGAATAAATGGATGAGTGGATGGATGATGAATAGATGGAGACAGACGGATGGATGAGATTGTAAATCTTTAAGGATAGAAAAGGATATTTTGCAGACCCAAGGTGCAAACTGGGCGTAATAGAAACAGCCTAGTCTTAAGGTAAACCTCAGCATCCAGCAGGGAGACCACTGTGGAGGGTGATTTGGGCAATTCACACACCTGGACACATAGAGAAGGGGGAGAGATGTGTGACTATTTATATACCTCCAGGCTTTGGCCTGGGCTGTTCCTTTTGCATGGAACATTCTTTTCCCCTTCTTTGCCTACCTGACTTCCACTCTATCTTTTATGACTCATCTTGGGTTTCTGGGTCTCAAGGAAGTCCCTGATGGGCCCTCCTCCCCCTAACCTGGGCCAGGTTCCCCCAACAGCACCCCTCCGTTACCACACAGACCACCCTATATCGTGCTGGTCTGTTCACTCCTGACTCCCCAGTGGGCTGTGTGCCCTTCGAGGGCAGAGAACACGCCTGGCTCCCTCTGTATCCCCAACACCCAGCCTGGCATCCAGTGGGCTCAGGAAATGCCGCTGAACCAAACCAAGCGCAAGGGAGGAGGGGATTCTGTGCCCCACTCCCCCAGTGCACAGATAATGTGATTTGATCAGAAATATACTTGCCCAACTCAACTTTAAAAAACAAAATTGGAGCCACAAAAGAAAAGCAGGCTCAGAAATAAAAATACAGAGATCCAAACTGATGGTTTGACAGAACAGCAAAGCTGCAGGTTTACATAGTGTCTCCTGGTTCTCAAAGAGCCGTCCTAGGAGTCAACTCAGCAAATCCTGTCGTAATAGCCATCTTTGCTAAGTGGAAACAGGCCCTGAGCTCAAGTGGCCTGCCCAAGAGGAGAAAGACTGATTCCCCCGCACGGAGGAGAGAAGGATGCTCAGAGAGCCCAAGTCACCTCCCCAGGGTCACACAGCTAGGAAGGTAAGGTATGAGGTAAGGAGAAAGAGAGGCTAGCTGAAGAGAAGGGCAGGTCTGGAACCTCGGGCCAGGCGGAGACTCCATCCCTGAGGCCCCTCCAGCACCACCTGGACCACTGAGGACGGGACCATCAACCTGTGCAGACTCCAGATATCCCAGAGCCCCAGGCTGCCCCCTCCTGGGCACGAAAGACAAGGCTCCTCCAGCAGGGTTGGCGAGAGACCCTCCTCACTGGTTCAGCTGGGAGAGGCCCCGCTTTGGGTCACCAGCTCTGCCACTTGTGACCTGGGTGAGCCTCTGAATGCGTCTCTCTAAAGCAGTGGTGATCATCCCGATCCCGTGAAATCATATCTTCAAGCCCCTGCCACAGCGCCCAGTAAACAGTAGGTATTGCCATCCTCGCCGCCACCAGCATCTTCGTGACACCAAAGCCCGGGAAAGAGGGCAGAGGCTCAGAGTTTGCTGCAGGGATGGATGAAGAGCGAAGAGCAGGTTTTCTGTGCATTACCCACAGCTTCTCAGGCTGATGGGGAGACTGGAGGTTCCAGGGTGCAGATGGGTCTGGGTGGGGAGTCCCCCACTGCAGTGACGGAGGTGCCAGGGAAGGCTGGGCCCCCACACCTGGGCCCAGGGGACCCAGCTAGCAACAGATCTACAGCTCCATCTGTGACGGAGAGAGGAAGGGTCTGGTGCAAATGTTAGGAGACAGAAGCTAGCTCAGCCTGGCAAGGAGAGAGAAGCTGGGCCCCTGGGGCTGGGTCTGTGCGCCTCTCACCAGGCTCTTCCTCTTAGACTCCCCTAGTCTGTTCACTGCCCCCTAAGACATTGAGCACCGATTCCTGCCACCCCAAAAGGGAGGGCATCAACCCCCCAGGCTTTGGAGCTGCACAGGGCTGGATTCGAATCCTGACACTCCCACTTGTTAGCTGTTCCTCCAGGCAAGTCGGTCAGCTCTCTGAGCTTTAGTTTTCCGGAAAGCAGGGACTAAACATCCTCTATGGGAAAGGAACCTAGCACAGCGCCTGGAACACAGAAAGTGTTCAGACGTGAGCCGAGCATAGGCTGTTCCGAATCCCGGGGGCCGCCTCACTGGGCTTCTGCTGATGGATGCTTCTCTTTCAGGCCATAAGCCTGAACAGCCACTCTGGAAAGGAGCTTGTCTGTTTCTTAAACGCTAACCATAAACTCAGACGTTTATACAATCCCACTCCTGGGTGGGCATTTATCCCAGAGAAATGAAAACTTATATCCACACAAAAGCCTGTAGCAGCTTTATTCATGGTAGCCAAAAACTGTGAACAGCCCAGACACCCCTCCATAGGTGAACGGTTAAGCAGATTAATCCATCCCTATCGTGGATTACTACCCGCCATAAAAAGGAATGAACTGCTGACACACAAAACAACTCAGATGAATCTCCGGGCATTATACTGCGTGGAAAAAAAGCCAATTTCAAAGGTCACATGCTATATGATTCCATTTATATAACGTTCTCCAAGGATAACATTATAGAGATGGAGACCATATCAGCGGCTGTCACAGGGGCCAGGCGGCGGGTGTGACTACGGGGAGATCTTTGTGGTGATGGAATAGTTCTGTTCTTCATTGCAGTGGTGGTGAACTAAATCCACACACGTGACAAAATGCCATAGAACTACACACACACACACACACACACACACACACACACACACACACTCTACCAATGTCAGTTCGGGGTTCTGATACTGTGGGGTAATTACGTGAGGCGTAACCCCTGGGGAAACTGGGTGAAGGGTGCACGGACCACGCTGTGCTGTCTTTGCAATTCCCTGCGACTCTATAATTATTTCAAAATTAAGTTTTTGCAAAAACGACGTGCATGGTGTGATCTGCAATTTGCTTTCAAATCCTCAGCCAAACGGGGAAAAAGCAGGAGAGGGGGTCCACAGGGGCTGATAAAACAAGATTGCCAAATGTTGCCGATGATGATGCTGAGGGGCGGGGATGCCGGAACCGGTGTCTGGTCCTCCCGACTTCTGTGCATTTTTGAAATATTCCGTAATAAAGATGTAAAATGACAAACACTGATATGCATGGGTGGGTGCACGTCTGCCCAGACCCGGCGCGCAGGCGTGCGCCCAGAGCGCTGACTCATGCTCCGCGCTCAGCCCAGGAATTCTTCCAGACAGCTGTGTGTGTATACATGTGCATTAAAGGAAATAACGCTTAACCACCGTGGTGGAATCCAGCCACGCCAGGTCACACGTTTGTCAGGCCACTGCAGGGCGGGGCCGAGAGGGGTCCAGGGCTGTTTTAGACTCCCAGAGAGAACTTTCTGGAAACTGGGCGGGGGGTGGGGTGGGTGACTGAGATGGTTCCTAATGGGGGAGAGTCCTGGGAGGGAAAGACTCCCAGGAAGAGGTGGGATCCACAGTACAGTTTCCCTGGGGGGTCTCAGAGTCCGGGCGCTGGGGAGCTGCTGGCTGCTGGCAAGGGGAGGCTTGTGGGCGGGGTGTGACCCCTCAGTGTGCCTGGAGGGCGGCTGTGCCAGTACACCCTGCCTGATTCCTTCAATGGCATTATTACCTCAAGAGATTTTTAAATGGTGGCCTGACCTTGGGGAAGTCACTTTTTGCTCTGAACCTCAGTTTCCTCAACTAGAAAATGGGTCCACTGAAGACAGGAATCTCACAGGGTTGCGGTGAAAGTCAGGGAGGAGGCCACAGCCATGCACAGAGCTGACTCAGCACCAGACCCTGCCCTATGTTAAATCCTCCAATCTAGGGCACCGTTACTACTCCCATTCACCAGATGAGAAACTAAGGCACAGAGAGGTTGAGAAACTTGCTGGAGGACACACAGGCATTGGGTTGAGAAGCTGATTCAAACCTGCAGGCAGAGCACTGAGTTCACGGCTCCTGGTGAATGTGATTTTGATGATGATTTTCAGTTTTAAAGCATGTTCATAGTGAAGCACTTGTTGGGAGGGGAATACAGGAGAGAAAATGTCTCTCGTTCCCACTTGAAGAGCTGCCACCAGCTTGGCCCCGGCTGGAAGGATGGGGACGGGAAGAGCCCGGCTAGCCCAGGCCCCAGCCCCCACCCCCCACCCCCCAGTCCAGGGCAAAGACCAGGGCTCCCTCCAGAAAGGGCCAGTCAGACCTGGCAAGCTGGGGGTTGGGGGAGCAGGGAGGGGACCCCCAGCCCGGCCCATCACAGTGCCTGGCCTTCTCCATGTTGCATGTCACAGAGGAGCAAGGGGACGGCAGCAGGGGCTTCACAGGGAGGACTCCTGGCTGCGAAGCTCGGAAGCAATGCTCCCTTGCTCATCACTGTGCGATGCAGCCTCAATTTCCCCCTCTGTCCAATGGGCTAGCCAGGCCTGCTGCCCAGGTGGCTTTGAGAAGTGGCCAGTGCCCACAGCATTCCACAGCCATCGGTGACTTTCCTTCCTTCTTGGAGCGCTTCCTCACGAAGAAGAAAAGAAAGCCACGCCCCGCAAGAACAAAAAGGCATGTGCAGGAGAGAGAAGCAACCAGAAGCAACTAGAAGTGATGCCTCCAGCCCCAGGCCTGCAGGGACAAGACTCTGTGCTCAGGGGAGGCCCACGTGCAGGGCTGAGCCCCCAGCGCTTGGCCCGGCTGCCCCTGTGCCCCCTCCGCAGTGGTGGAGACGCCGGACTGGAAATGACATCCTGGGCCCTAGGGGCTCCTTCCGCAGGCCCCCAGGCCTTTGGTCCCGCACGCACTGCCAGCACGGGGCGCTGAGTCACCCGGGAGCTTGGTCACTGGCTCAGGACTGGGGAAGCAGGCTGCACACAGGCGTGGGGCAAACGCAAGGATGGCAATGCCCTGGGGACCTCGCAGAGGCCTCCCTGCCACCCACGCGTCCAGGAAGGCAGGCGCCCCGCACAAGTGTGCCCAGGGTGGGGTGGAAAGCCTTCAATTACTGCCAAGGACAGCCTTCCGGCCGGCTTTCTCGTGCAGTCTGTGGAGAGTCTGAGCCAGACATGGAGAGGTTCCTCGTGGGGTGAAAGGTCAGCCGGAAGGCTGTGATGGGGCGGGGGCCGGAGACAGCCTGGAAGAGGAGACGAACCCACGGAGCGTCATCATGAGAAACCCAGCACGACCGGTCTGGGCCGGAGGCTGGCGTGTGCCATCCTTCCATCCCGCGCCCACTGCCTGGGGTCAAGACTTGTCAGCACCTGGGGGAGGGGTGACCACAATGTCCTGGGCTCCGGGCACACCTTGTCCCTGCCAAGCTCTCACTCCAGCCCCAACGGTCCATCCTAAGTGGCTCCGCATTGCCCCAGCAGGAACAATAAACTCACATGCCCTCAGGGACCAGGCTGGGGACCAAGGAGTGAAAGAGGCTGGGGGAGATGATAGGGAATGGTGGAGACTGTGAACAACAGGAGATCACAGGCCCCGACACTGGGCAGGTGTCACTCAGCTCCAGCTGGTGCTCGTCATGCAGGAATGTGGGTCCAGGGCTGCCAGAGTTTTCTATTGTTCAAGCCAGTCAGAAATCTGGATTGTTTTTTAATCTCGATTTCTAAACATCGGAATTCCAAAAATCAGAGAAATCTAGGTGCTGTACAAGCCACACAAAGCTTGTCTGTGGCCGGCTCTGCCCCTTGGCCTCAGATGAGGTGGAGCCCTGGTGGCCTGGCCTCTGGCCCCCTCTCCAGGCCCCTCTCCCCTTTCTCCTGCCCTCAAGGAATCTTGAAGTAGCAGCAGCCCTGGACAAAGTCAGTGGTTTCCAGCTTCCTCCACCACCCCTCATCCTCGGAGCCTTGCCTCATAAAAAAGCATCCCTGGGCTCCCCAGGGTGAGGGGGCTGAGTTCCCCAGGCCCCCAGAGGGCCTCTACTGAAGGCATGCAGCACAGGGGACTGAATTAACTCCTTTCCTCCATTCTAAGCCACTGCTGATCTGATAACAGCGTCTAGCAAGATAAATATATATATATACTGGTTCAAATCCCAACTCATCCTCAAGGCCTACAGGTCCAATATGATGGGGCCCCTGGCAACCTCTCTGAATTGTACCCCCTCCTTCATTTCACCCTGCAACAGCCTCACTGACCTTCTTTCAGCTCCTGAATGTGTCAAGCTCCCTCCTGCCTCAGGACCTTTGCATATGCTGCCCCCTCTGCCTGTAATGTTTTCCCAGCAGGTCTTGCCATGGCTTGAGCTGGGGATGTGTGTCAGGGGGAGCACACACCTCTCAGCAGACCCCAACCTTACTCCTTCGTAAAGTGACACCTTCATTGGCTTCAAGCCACCCAATCAGGCCGACATCACAGGCCATTTCAAACCTCAGGGCCTTTGCCCAGGTGGTTCCCTCAGCTGAGAATGCTTGTCTTTGGACGCTGTGTCAGTTCTCCCCCTTCAGGGCTCAGTTCAAAACTCATTTCCTTAGAGAAGGAGAGAGTTCCTGCGAGAGCTCTCCAGGGCAGGTCTCCCTAAGACCCATCCCCAGATACTCTCTATCCCTTCGCCTTATTTTATTTCCTTCTGGAACGCATGGCTACCTGACGGTATCTTGTTAATGTACTTCTTTCTCTCCATCTCCCCCGATGGACGTGAGCTCCACACAGCCAGGGCTTCATCTGCCTCCTTCCCTGCTCATCCCCGGGGCCCCACGAGTGTCTGGCCGTCAGTGGGCGCCAATAAACACATGTTATGCCGATGCCCAGGAAACAGGCACGCTACTCTGAAGACATTCAGATTTCAGAAGTTATTCATATCTGAGAAAAATATGTCTTAGAGGCAAGGCGGTGCTATGTCTGAAATCTGGGCCTCCTGGGCACCCCCGCAGCCCACGAGGACGCGCCTGTGTGGTCTTCCTCTGGGTGCCCTGTGCCCGGCTCCAGGCCTGGCCAGGAGGCATCTCAGTGGCCCCGCGCGGTGCCCCAGTTTCCAGGCCATACCCTCTGCGGAGACTGAGTGTGGAGGGTGAGGCATGGACCCCACAGCCGGTGGCCTGGGTCCCAAGTCCACTCCGTGGGCTCCAGGCAAACGCTGCCTCGTTCAGTGCTCATAACAGACTCAGGAGGCACGTGGCGTTGCCCCCATTCTTTCTTTTCTTTTTTGTTTTGTGAGGAAGACTGGCCCTGGGCTAACATCCGTTCCCATCTTCCTCTACTTTCTATGCGACGCTGCCACAGCGTGGCTTGATAAGTGGTGTGTAGGTCCGTGCCCGGGATCTGAACCTGCAAACCCCAGGTTGCCGAAGTGGAGTGTGCGAGCTTAATGGCTATGCCAACGGGCTGGCCCCCCTTTTTTAGATGAGGAACTTGAGGCTCAGTGAGGCCAAGGGTCTCTCACCCAGAGTCACACAGCAGAAAAAGCTCAAGACCTGACCGCCACCTGCCCTCTGGGCTGCCACAGGGGAGGAAAGAAAGACCTGGAAGCCAGGAGTCCGCACACTGCAGCCCCAGCCGCAGGCCAGGGAGCAGCGTCCGTGTGGCCCCACCGGGGTGGCCCCAGAGGCGGGCCCAGGGGAGAGTTTTGATCCACACGCACAGGCAGTGGAGTAGCAGGGCCTGGCACGTGGACGGATCTGCTGGCAGGGGCCCACCTCTGGGGACACGACCTTTGCCCCCAGACCTGGGGAGATGCTGCCCTTCTGGCTGGGCTCCAGACGCAGGAAGCACTGAGAGGTTCATTCTGTTCTTTAGACCCCAGATGATGACGTTCCTCAGAGACAAAGGCACCGAGACACTTTCAGCAGAAACCAGGGATCTTCCAGATGTGACCTGGAAGCTGGGAGATACACAGTGCCTAGCGCTCCAGAAAGGCAGCCTGCCCGTCTCGGAGTTGACCCCAACCTTACCCCATCTGTACAGCAATAGCAGCCTGATGGGCTTCAAGCCACCCAATTGGGCTCATGTCACGGGCTCTTTCACACCCCAGGGCCTTTGCACAGGCTGTTCCCTCCACCTGGAACACCTTCTCTGCTTTATCTCAAGACTAGTTCCTTTGCAGACATTTCCCCCTGAAACTTTCCCTGCCCCCTTCCCATCCCCTCTCCATGGGAGAATTAGTCCCTATGTACTCAGCATCAATTCTATCACAGCGCCTCTAAAACCGGATCCCATTCAGCAGTGCACACATCTGCACCCCTTGGCCATGTTCCTGACACTTGGAAGGGGTCAAGGGCGTGTCTGTTATCAAGAAGGGACTCCCACGATAGAAAGATGGTCCACTGAGTGGCATCCAGAGGATAGCATGCCAGGTCGTTACACGTCCTGGAGAGCCACCTCTCATCCTGAAAACCCTCAGTTCGGGCCCCAGGGAGCCTCCTTCTTTCTCCCGGTCTTTCCCTGGGAATCTGTCCCCAAGAAGAGGCTCCTCAGAACCTCACACTGAAGCACCAACAAGGGCGACCCCTCCCCTCGGCCAGGGCTGACCCTCTTTAAGACAGTGCTTGACCCCCAGGGTCTCTGTCCCACTTCTCCGTCTCCTAGACACCGTGTTCCGTCACCCGGGATCCGCAGAGGCCAGAGCGAGGAAGGAGCCGAGGGCGGGTGGAAATGCCATCCTGTCACCTGCCTGTGTCCCCTGAGGACAGCGCCAGGCTCTGGCACACGTCCACAGCCTGCTGCCTGACGTCCAGAGACGCTCCCCAAATGCGTGTGAACGGAGAGAGAAGGAAGACCCTCGGGGTGGGAGTCCAGGGGCCGAACAACAGCAACACCAAAAATCTACACTTATCTGGCACCTGCTGTATGCCAGGCCCTGCTGGGAGTGTCTTCCTGTTGTATCTTGTTTAATCTGCACCAGGCCTCAGAGAGACTGGGTGAGGAGGTGGTGGGCTGGGACCCCGGACCCCGGCAGTCTGGACTTGACGCTACATTGGACACACCAGCTGGCCAGGGGTCATCTGTGAAATGGGTGACAGCTCGCACCCCCTCGTCCCTGGAGTCCTGCCAAGAGGACGAGAAAACGCTCCACACGTGGCCCAGCTGAGGCCCACGCAAGCAGTGGGGGGACCCAGAGGAGATGGGGAGCCCCAGGCCCCTGACCCACGTGAAGGCCACAGGGTCAAGCCCCAGGGGCCCCGGGAGCTGTTGGCCGGGCTGGGTGGGTGTGGCTGAGTGGCGGGCACGGGGCCGGCTCCTGGTCACTCTGACCTGCGAGGCAGGCCAGCTGGGAGTCACTCTTTCCAGCCCCGTCAGCGAGCTTGGCTGCAGGCGCCGCGGGAAGCCCGGGGTGGAGGCTGCGGGCTGCTGCTTCCAGCTGCTTGCACCGAGGCCACGTTTGCCAAACTCCTTACTGGCTCCCCAGCCCCTCGGTGTCTGCCGTAGCCGCGTACATCATCTCCACCATCACTTACCTAATACCTCTCGTAAGAGGGCCACTGAGAAAAACATTCATTGTTCATGTGAAATGGAAATATTCTGTCACTCCCTGGTGAAATCAGAGTCTGAGGGGCTACTTATCCCTCCCCCCCCGTCGGCTTTATGGTAAACAAGTAACTATAAAAATAAAACATGGCTCACCCGCGTACCACCTAAAACCATCGAACATTTCACCAAGTCACCCATTCCGTCCACCTTCCAAGAGGAGGGTTTTGGTCGCTCCCTCCTCAACCCCCAGACCTGGGAGGCCCCCTTCCCAGGCTTTCAAAAGAGGGGGCCAGAGTTCCAGCACATTCCTTCAACCCTGAGTATAGCAGGCATGAGATGTGGGGTTACAATCCTGAGCACCCCCACGTCTTTCCTAGGAAGAGACTTTGAAATCCAAGTTCAGCCAGCAGCAGGCTGTTGAGTAGAAAGAACCCTCCTGGATTGGAAGCCAGGAGCCCTGGGTTTGAACCCCATGCTGTGTCTGAGTCCCCACATGACCCTGGGCTGGTCATTTCCCTGGTTTGAGTTGCCACTGCAGGCAGGAGTGACCCTCCCAAAGGGCTTTCACGTCTCTGAAGCTCCCAGCACGGCTGCCGGCCCGTGCTGGGCTCCCAGTAAGGCCCAATAATGACTGGCAATGCCCTCCCCATTCCTAGACAGAAGTGGTGGGTGTCTCACGGCGGACAGGTGTGAAGAACACCATTCAGCCCTGGAAAAATCTCAGACACTAACAGATTAAGAGATGCCGACAGGTGCTGCTCAGCTCCTGGTGTCAGACAGGACACGACTGCATCCATGCGGCCGGCCACCTCCCTCCCAGTCTCCCTGCCTCAGTCTCTCCGTTTGTGAAATGGGCAGACTCCTGTTTAAGTAGGGACAAGGAGGGACTGAGAGTCAAACGTCCCCTGGATTTGTAGACTGTTCGTTCCAGGGAAAGTCTCTCTGGATGGGCAGGGGGAAGACACACGGTAACCGGTGCCTCCCAATTGTGAGGAAGCGGGGTGACCTCCCCAGCAGCCCCCTCAGCCGGTGGTTGGGGAGATGGACCCCACACCCATCCCCAACCCCAGGGTGAACCCTGACTGGCCTAAACCAATCCCCACGCTGCCCACAGTGGCCCAGGCCTAGATCAGCCAGCCCAGGGCTGGCCCCAGGCCCGGGGTGGGGGTGGGGGACAATCAGGACCAGCTTCAGCAAATGACAATACAGGGCGCCCAGTCAAATTTGAATTTCAGATCAACTACAAATAATTATTTGAGCATAAGTATGTTCCATGTAATATTGGGACATAGTTATACTTAACATTTACTCCTTGTTTATCTGAATAACTGGGTGCCTTGTATTTTACCTGGCAACCCTACTCCAGACTCTCCTTAGCCGACTGTGGGAATAAACTCTCCCCCACCCCCACCCCAGGACATCAAGCAAGATGCAGGTGGCCCCTTGCTGCCAGCTGTCACCTCACATCCGTGGGGGGCGGCAGCCGAAGGCCATAGCCAGCACACAAAGAGCAGAGGGTGGCTCAGAGAGGGAGGGCTTCGCCGGCTCTCCAGCAGGGCCTGGAGGCGCGTTGTCTTATTTATTGAGCCCTCCTGGACCCGGCACCACGCCAAGGACGCGTTAAGCACATTCCGCCTTTGCACCTTCACCAGGAAGCCAGGACAGGCGAGGACCTGGGGCTCAGAGAGTCACGTGGTAGCTGTCCCAGGCTGGATTCGAACCCAGGAATTCTGCTCCTGGGGGGATAGCCTTAACCACCGCACAACCCTTTTAAAATGTCTGCACATCCCTTATCTTGCTACAGGTGGGTATGGGGTGTGGGGGTGTTGACTGCTAGTGATTAATATGCGTTAGACCTAAATTTACGGGTCAGGAAACACAGAGAGCGTGAAGGTGCCGTGACACTTGTTGAGTTTGGGATGAGAATGGGGGCCTAGGACGCACATGCCGTGTCCTGGTTCCCTTCCCGCCAGATTCCCTCCTTTTTTGCAAACCCCATAGGGTGGTGCAGCCCCACTGGGAATCAAGGAGGGGGCGCAGGCCCTCGAGGGCTGAGTGAGAAATCCTCACCAGTGACAAGCCAGGATGGTGAGAGGTCGCAGGCCCCAGAGGAACAGTGAGTGTGAGCAGCCAGCACTGGCTGGCCTTGTTCTAAGAAAATCCAGTGCACTCGTGCACCACGCCCACACGCCAACGGGGACAGCAGAGCAAGGAGCCACCACGCCCGGCTTCCCCTGCTGGCCCAGCCAGCACTGTCCCCAGTTACCTAAGACAGGGGTGAAGCCCACCCTTCCTGAGACCCTGTGCCCAGCCTTCTGGATCCTCGAACCCAGAACCAGCGTGGGAGGAGGGATTGTTGGCTCACCCGCTCCGGGCCAGGCCCCACAGAGAGCTGGGGACACAGAGGAGAATGTGGCATGCCCCTGTCCCAGGAGCTGTGGATCAGCCAGGGGAGAGAGACAGACAAGGGCAGACAGTGTGACCATTGCTGGCACCCGGGCCATACAGGGACCACAGAAAACCAGAGGGGAGCTCCCTTGCCCCGCCTGGAGGAGGTGATGCCCTCAGGTCTCAAGGACAAGGGGTTGTCAGGTGATGAACGGGGACTCCCCAGAACTGCCTTCTCTGTTATCTCTTAGCCAGCCGGACTTCCTCATTGTCACAGCCAGCACTGTGAGATGGATCAAGTTCCATTTTGCAGAAGAGGAAACTGAGGTGCAGAGAGTTCATGGTGTCACCTCCGAGGGGCAGGGAGGGGATTTGAACCCCGGGCTTCTGACTCAATCACTTTGGGAAAGGACAGGGTCTTCTGCTTAGAGCCTCTCACTGCTGCTCTCAGCCAACCCACAACAGACGCCAGAGCCAGAGCCAGAGCCAGACCTTCTGCTCAGGCCCTGGGAAGCCCTGTTTGCTGGGGGATTTTCTCCAGCAAAGGGTCACATGTTCACAGGACCCAGGCCCAAAGCTGGAAGGGGGGACCACAGCCCTCAGGGGACAGACACACCCCCTTGTCCCCCAGTCTGTGCTGAGTGAACAAAATGGGGTCTGGTTCCTCTGGGCTCATCCTGGGATCTTTAAGGCAGCAGCTCTTAATGCTTGGGGGGCAGGGGTAAGAGGAGGATGCCCCGGAGAGCTGATGGCTCCCAGTCTGGGGTTCTACAGTTGGGCGTGAACTCCAAAGGCCACTTCGAGGCCCTCTGGTTCTCACCAGAGGGGGTCAAGGTCAGGCTTGGAGGCTCTGAAATAGACAAGGCCAGGCCTCCAGAGACATTCTCACTGGAAAGGAGAAGGGTGAGGAGACAGGGGCCAGAGGTGAGGATCTCCCCATCCCAGGCAGGTGTCAGAAACACAGACCCGGTCCTGCTCGTCTCGCCAGCCCCTCTACTCTGTAATCCCAAGCCAGCTGGGGCCCAGGGTCACCCGGGAGCCCTGTGGCTTTCCTCTGAGCCCTCCCCAGCCGAGCCAGCACGGACCTCTGGCTCCAGAAGGAGCTGACTCGGTGGTCCACGCAGAGACCTATTGTGGGGTCTCACCCCCCACAGCCTGGGCCTGCCCTGGAAACCGAGACATTAGATGCCCTCCTGGGATTTGTATCCAGAGTCTATAAAGACCTCTTACAACTCAATAGTAAGAAAACAAATAACCCAATGAAAAATGAGTAAAACATCTGAATAGACATTTCGCCATAACAGAATAGCCAACAAGCACATGAAAAGATGTTCAGCATCATTAGCCATCAGGGAAATGCAAATCAAAGGCACAATGAGACGCCACTTCACACCCACCAGGATGGCTGGAATCAAAAAGACAATGAGGGGGCCGGCCCTGTGGCTTAGCGGGTAAGTGCGTGCGCTCCACTACTGGCAGCCCAGGTTCGGATCCCGGGTGCGCACCGACGCACCGCTTGTCCGGCCATGCTGAGGCTGTGTCCCACATACAGCAATTAGAAGGATGTGCAACTACGACATACAACTATCCCCTGGGGCTTTGGGGAGAAAAAAAAGGAGGAGGACTGGCAATAGTGTTAGCTCAGGGCCGGTCTTCCTCAGCAGAAAGAGGAGGATTGGCATGGATGTTAGCTCAGGGCTGATCTTCCTCGAAAAAACAAAACAAACAAAACAAAAAAAACAATGAAATGTTGATGAGGTTGTAGGAGGAACTGGAACCCTCATGTAAAATAGAGTGGCCACTCTGGAAAACAGTTTGGCAGTCCTTCAAATATTTAAACAGAGAGTTGCCATGTGACCCAGCAATTCCACGCATGGGTACCCAAGAGAAATTAAAACACATGTCCACACAAAGACTTGTACATGAACGTTCATAGCAGCCTTATTCACAACAGCCAAAAAGTGGAAGCAACCCAAGTGTCCATCAACTGATGAACAGAGAAACAAAATGTGATACGTGCATACAATGGAATATTACTCAGCCATTAAAAAGCAGGAAGTACTGACACCTGCCCTGACATGGATGAAACTTGAAAACATTATGCTAAATGAAAGAAGCCAGACACAAAAGGTCACATCTTCCATGATTCCATTCATATGAAAGTCCAAATAGGGTAATCTACGAGACAGAAAGTAGATTAGTGGTTGTCTAGAGCTGTGGGGAGGGGGACGGGGGGGTAGGAGGGTGAGAGCTAACAGGTACCGAGTTTCTTTCTTTTTGTTTTTCTTTTTGTTTTTTGGCCTTTATTTTATTTTTTTAATTTTTTCTTTATTGCAGTAACATTGGTTTATAACATTGTAAAAATTTCAGGTGTACATCATTATACTTCTATTTCTGCATAGATTACATCATGTTCACCATCAAAATACTAATTACAACCCATCACCACACACATGTACCGAATTATCCCTTTCATCCTCTTCCCTCCCCCCTTCCCCTCTGGTAACCACCAATCCAATCTCTGTCCCTATGTGTTTGTTTATTGTTGTTATTATCTACTACTTAATGAAGGAAATCATATGGGTACCGAGTTTCTTGTTGAGATGTTGAAAATGTTCTAAAATTGGTTGTAGTTATGGTTGCACATATCTGTGAATATACTAAAAACCACTAAATTGTACTTTACATGGCCGAAGTGTATGGCATGTGAATTAAATATAAACAAAACTTTTTTTTTTTTGTGAAGAAGATCAGCCCTGAGCTAACATCCATGCTAATCCTCCTCTTTTTGCTGAGGAAGCCCGGCCCTGAGCTAACATCTATTGCCAATCCTCCTCCTTTTTTCTTTTCCCCAAAGCCCCAGTGGATAGTTGTATGTCGTAATTGCACATCCTTCTAGTTGCTGTATGTGTGACGCGGCCTCAGCATGGCCGGAGAAGCGGTGCGTCTGTGCGCGCCCAGGATCTGAACCCCGGCCGCCAGTAGCAGAGTGCGCGCACTTAACCACTAAGCCACGGGGCCGGCCCTAAACAAAACTTTTTTATAAAAAGAATCCTGGAGTTTGGATCCTGACGGACCTTCAAGGTCACTGGGTCCAACTCTGTCCCTAGAGATGGGCAAACTGAAGCCGGGAGGGGAAGAGATTTGCCCAGGTCACTCTGGGCTTCTGGTCCCCACCTCTGATCTCCTATTGCCTGCTGACCCAAAGGAAGGGTGTGGGTGGGTGTGAGATGTTCTCCACCTGGGCAGGGGGTACCAGGGAGACAGGAATGGGGGGGCATCTCTTAGTTGACCATCTGGCAAGCTCTATGCAGAGCCCCCGGCCCCCACTCCAGTCCTTTCAGCAGCCCAGGGGCCTCCATCTCTGCCAAGACGAAGGGGCAGGAGGGAAACCAGTGGATGTCCCCGTGACTGTGTACGGGAGGTGGGCTGTGTCTCAGGCAGCTTGAATAATCCCCTCATTTTATGGAGGATGAAAGAGACCCGGAGGGGTGAAGGGGCTCGCCTGGCCAAGGTCACAGAGCAGGCAGGACACCGCCCGGGGTGGAACTGGGTTTGTGTGATCCCAGAGCCCACAGACAGAAGGGTGAGGGGAAACGCTGACTCAGCCTCCGCGACAGAGAGGCCCACTCACCACGGGCCGCCGGGTGGGAGGGGGCAGGGGGATTTCTGCACTGAGCTGGCCTGTCGAGAAGCCAGTGGTGGGACGGTGAGTCACAGGGGCCCCTGCATCCAGACAGAGCTCTAGCAGCCCCCTCCACCCAGCTGGGGGCCTCTGTGGTCTCGCAACAACTGATGGGATTGGGGCCGGGGAGCCCACCACCTCTCCTGTCCACGCCCCCTCGGAGGCCTGAGGCCGCTCCTCTCTCTGCGCTGGCTCGCCACAAGGAGATGCTGGGGGTCTGGACGGGTCCTCCCTCGTGCTCCTCCAGCACCTGGAAGGCTGGGCTGACATGCCCCTCTCCCCCGCCCCCCTGGGATGATCCCACAACCCTATCCCAGACACACGTCAAGGCCCTGCGAAGGAGTGAGAAGGACGTGTGAGCTTGAAGGCTAAGTCCCCGGAAGTGGGCGCATTATTCCAATTGGGCCTAGATCTTGCTGGAGGCACAGGGAGGCCCTGGGGTGGAGGATGGAGGGGGGAGGACCTCAGGCCACAGGGTGGAGATGCTACCTAATCTATCCCAGCGGCAGGGAAAAGGCAGGAGGGGAGGAGAGGCCTTAGGACACACCAGAGTTGCCCTTGGCTCTGAATCTAAGAGGCCAGAGGGACTTCAGGGAAATGGGGGGGGGGGCGGGGGCAGGGGCGGGGGGTGCGACATCTCTTAGATAGGCCTTTGCTGCCCCTCTAAGCAGCTGCTTCCCAGGCCTGGACCCATCTTACCAAACCAGATCCACCAGGCCACTCTGCTGCTATAAAGCCTTCTGAGGCTCCCTAGCACCCAGCACTGGGGACACCTCGTCACCCACACCCCAGCCTCAGGGACTTAGTCCTGAACCCCATCCTCTGACGCCTCCTTGGTTTGCCTCATGCTGTTCCCAACTACCATTTCCCCTTCTCCACCCAGAAAATTCTATTCAACTTTCAAAACTTAGCTCCAGGGCCCGGCCTGGTGGCTTAGCGATTAATTTCGTGCGTGTTCTGCTTCGGTGATCCGGGGTTCACCAGTTCGGATCCTGGGTGCGGACATACTCACCGTTCATCAAGCCATGCTGAGGTGGCAACCCACGTAGAGGAGCTACAACTCTACAACTATGATACACAACTATGTACTGGGGCTTTGGGGAGAAAAAAATGAAAAAAGAGGAAGACTGGCAACAGTTGTTAGCGCAGGGCCAATCTTCCTCAAAAAAAAAAAAACACTTAGCTCCAACCCCATAGCAGTCATCCTTGACAGCGTTGGGGAACTCACAATCTCATCTTTATCTCTTCAGGATTGAAAATAGTGCCTGGACAGAAGGTGTCGCCTGAACATGCTGTCTGAATGGCTTGGGCACATGATTTACCTTGAACTAGACTCTCACTAAGTGCGTCCAGCATCCTGGTTCTGTTGTCCAGAGAGGACCTTAGAGATTATAAGACAGAGTAGGCAACAACTACAGTCACGTGTCACTTAACAACAGGGATACGTTCTGAGAAATGTGTCGTCAGGCCATTTCGTCGTTGTGCAAACATCATAGAGTGTACTTACACAAACCTAGATGGTACAGGTTACTACACACCTAGGCTACATGGTACCATTCTTATGGGACCACCATTGTATACGCTGTCGTTGACCAAAACATCGCTATGTGGCGCATGACGGTATAACAACGTGAATCGACAGATCAATGGACTAGAACAGAGTCCAGAAAGAGATCCAAGCCCTCTAAAGAATTTATTCTTCAGTAAAGGTGGCATCTCCAAGCAGCCAGCAAAGGACTGACCGTTCAAAATGGCGACCAGTTTGGACACTGACAAAGTGAGATTCCCTCTGCACCGAGGAACAATCGCCAAGGGTCAATTAAAAACTTAAACATAAAGAGACATATCGTGAAAGCTAAAAGAAAATGGACACACCCAGGGGCAAGAAACCTTTAAAGGAGATAGATAAAATTGGCCACATACAAATTTTACATTCCTGTATTTTTTTTTAAGTCACATACAGAAATGGAAGGCAAAGGACAAGTCTGAAACAACTATTTACAACATTTGATAAAGTGTTATCATTTCTTATAATTTTAAGTGGAAAAAAAAAAACATAGAACAGTGTATACAGTACGTTAGTTTTTGTGTTAGACAAGAAGAAATAAGGATATATCTATCTATTATGTTTATTTTTACAAAAAAAAAACACAGGAAAATGAAGAGACACTGACGGCAGGGTCACTCATAGGGATTTGGCTGGGACTGGGGAAGAGGAGATGGGAGTGAGCTTCTTAATTTTATTTTATTCATTGATTGTTTTATCTTCAAGAAATAAAATGAAATGAAAAAGGAAAAGAAAGCAAACTCCAAAACTGAATACAAAACAAAAACAAGTGACCCTAATTGTATATCAAATTGATAACATAACCACACGGAGAAAAGTATTTCTCATAACTTTTGAACACAGTGATCTGTCTGCATCTCCTCAGAGTGATACATTCTAAGGACAAAAAGACACGCAAAGGAATCTTAAATGGCACCCAGAAGGGTTTTTTTTAATTCAGGTGAAATTCACAAAACATAAAATTAACCATTTTAAAATTTACAATTCAGTGGCATTTAGTACATTCACAGTGTTGTGCAACCATCGCTACTATCTAGTTCTAAAACATTTTCATCACCCCAAAATAAAACCCCACAACCATTAAGCAGTCACTCTTCACCCCCCTTCCCCACCCCCTGGGAACCACCAATCTGCTTTCTGTCTCCTGTAGGTTTATTTTTAGAAGCCATTGCTATTATAATTTTGGACTTATTTTATACATATTGTAGGATAAAGCAAAGAGTAAATACTAATGTTATTAGGAACCCAGATTTTCAGTGTACGAGAAAAGAGATACAAATATAAAAGGAGTTAAGATGAACTGATATTTGCACACCCACGTTCATAGCGGCATTACCCACAATAGCAAAGGGTGAAAACAACCCAAATCTCCGTTGATGGATGGATGGATAAACAAAATGTGATATAAACATACAATGGAATATTATTCTGCCTTAAAAGGGAGGAAATTCTGGTGCATGCTACAACACGAACCTTGAAAACATTATGCTAACTGAAAGAAGTCAGTCACAGAAAGACAAACACTGTATGAGTCCACTTATATGAGGTTCGTAGAGTAGTCAAAGTCATAGAGACAGAAAATAGAACAGTAGCTACCAGAGGCTGGGCAGAGGAGGTAATGGGGAGTTGTTGTTTAATGAGTACAAAGTTTCAGTTTGGGCTGATGACAAAGTTCTGGAGATGGATGGTGGTGACAGTTGCAAAACAATGTGAATGTATTTAATGCCACTGAATTGTGTGGTTAAAAATAGTTAAGATGGTAAATTTTATTGTTGTATAGATTTTACCACAATAAAAGAGAGTAGTTAAGAAAACACTCTTGATATGTGAAATTTGAATTGGAAATATCAATACGCATACATGATTTTCACAAATACATTTCCTATCTCAGTGGCAAAGACGCACTGACACCCCAGTAGCAATTAGCATGTCTAACACTCAAGTCTTGGTTTCTAAATACCATTTCCCTTAACTGGGGACTGGGGCTCTTTGGAGAAATGGCTCATTCCAGGTGAGCTGAGGATACCTTGTATCAAAGAATCAGAAAGCCATCCAAGACAAAAGAATCATGTCAAAAGGACACAGAAGCCAGCTTGAAGAGGCTCCCCTTGGCCAAATTGGGACTTTCGAACATCTAAAGAATAGTGACTATAACGAACTGTAATATTCAATAAATAAAAATCCATGTACCCATACTGATACCGTTGATCCTCATTATTCACAGGTTTGGTATTTGCAAATTTGCCTACTGGCTAAAATTTACTTGTAACCCCCGAATCAATACTCACAGCACTTTCACAGTCATTCTCGGACATGCACAGAGAGGTGAAAAATTTGATTCCCCTGACACGCACGTCCCAGCCGAGGCTGAACAAGGCATAGCTCTGCCTTCTTGTTTCAGCTCCCAGACTGTAAGCAAAAGTCCTTTTTGTGGTCTACGTAGTGCCATGCTTTTTTTGCATTTTTGTAGTTTTTGTTGGTGATTTTGCTGCTTAAAATGGCCCCGAGTGTACTGCTGAAGTGCTGTCTAGTGTTTCTAAGCACAAGAAGAGGCTGCAATGTGCCTTGTGGAGAAAATACATGTGTTAGATAAGCTTCGTTCAGGCACAAGTTTTAGTGCTGTTGGTCTGTGAGTTCAATGTTAACGAATCAACGACACATATTAAATAAAATGTCTTTAAACAGAAACACACATAAAACAAGATTGCATAGTGATCAGTTGACCAAAACGTTGTGACCCGAGGCTCGTAGGAACCTAACTCTGTACTTCCTCTAGGAGCAAAGGTTCAGTGTTCGAGTGACTCTACAGAACCTAACCATCACAAATAATGAGAATTGACTGTACATGGAAAATAAAAGTAGGAGGAAAGCTCTTCCTATAGAAGAACACCAGCTAAAAATGTAGAAGGAATGATAGGAAAAT
This sequence comes from Ceratotherium simum simum, assembly GCF_057802395.1. Taxonomy (NCBI): domain Eukaryota; kingdom Metazoa; phylum Chordata; class Mammalia; order Perissodactyla; family Rhinocerotidae; genus Ceratotherium; species Ceratotherium simum. Next base: position 12,588,226 of record NC_141925.1, read on the forward strand.
CCTAGTTTTGCAATCGCCGGGGCAGTAACTGATTGGGGCAAGGCTCAGGAATGGTTGTAAAAGCACTGGGTGAAAGGCCATTGTGGGGCGGGATATTCACCAGTGCCAATGCATCACCCCACAGGTCACTTATTGCACAGGGGACGACAGAGTTTACAATGGAGAACCTGGCAGGCAACACCTAAAGGAGGTAATAACCTCGGCATCACTGGGGGTTTTAACCTGCCAGTCTGAGTTCCCTAATGTGATGCAACAGAATGTCACCCATAGGTCATTCTCGCTAAAAATGTTGCATCAAAATCTAGTTAAGCCTCTAGGTCTAACTTCTAGGTTATAGGACATACAGGGGACAGAGGAACATTAAACAACCTCATGAGGAAATAATTAGACAAATACAAAATTTGAGATCATCTTCGAGATAAAAGTCAATGTCATGGGGAAAAACAGACAACGGGACGAAAATAGACTAAAAGATCAAGAAGACGTAACCAAATGCAAGGTGTGAACTGTGTGTGATAGGATCCAGGTTTTAAAAGGCAGCTGTGAAATATATTTTTACAGATTGGGAGAACTGGGAACACCTGAATGTGCACTGGATACCAGATGATATTGAAATTTTGTAGTTTCCTTGGGGATAATAATATATTCATCTCCCATAGTATGGAGCACTTTGCATCCAGACGGGCCTGGGTCCAACTCCTGGTCAAAACATGGCAGCTATTATTACTACCAGTCTATGCCAGTCCCCGTGCAAGGGGTATTGTGTACGCAATGTCCAGTTGCCCAGGTCTGCATCCTTCTTGCTGGCTGTGTGACCACAGGGAAATTACTCAACCTCTCTGTGCCTTATCTGTAACATGTGATAATCATAGGACCAAACTTCACAGGACCATTTGAGGATTCAACGAGATAAGGCCTGTGAAAGGCTTAGCTCGGATTGGCACAAAGCAAGTTCTCAAGAATGTTATAGATTTTTAGCTGCAGACAGAGCAGCTCACCTTTCTATAGGCTGCTTCTGACCAATGACCGAGTACAGCAAGGCTACTGAGGCCTCTTTCTAAGAGAGGTGGAAATATATGTATATGAGCAATCCATCTCCATATGTATGTACATATATGTATGTACATGCAATCACTTCTCATTATTTAATAGCGGATTCTGCATTTGTAAAATTGCCTACGCACTAGAATTTATTTGCAGCCCCAGATCCTCGTGGTGCATTTGTGGTCATTCACAGATGTGTGCAGCATGGCGAAAAAATTTGAGTCACCCACTGTGGGCATTCCCAGCTGAGGTTGAACACAGAAGGCCACGCTCTGCCTTCTTGGTTCAGCTGTCATACCATAAACAACTGTCTTTTTGTGGTCTATTTAAATGCCATATTTTTCGCATTTTTGTGCTTTTTGTTGGTGATTTCAATATTTACAATGACCCCCAAACATAGTGCTGAAATGCTATCTAGTGTTCCTAAGCGCGAGAAGGCTGGGCTGTGTGTTACAGAGAAAAGAGGTGTTAGATGAGCTTCGTTCAGGCATAAGTTACAGGGCTGTATATTAAATAAAGTGAATAAGGCTCCTGACCTCTCTCCTGCTGGACTCTCATCGTGTGAACATGAGGTGGGGGAGGGACACTGGGGGTGCCCAGACCCCCTGGGGGACAGAGAAGACCAGAGGGGGCCTAGTTTCTAACTAAAGTGAAGAAGATAGATAGGACTGGGCACCACCGTGGGGGGGTCCGTTCTGCAAAGCCTTCTCCATCCCCTGACAGGTCCCAAGCTCTACGGTGGACACAGAGTGACACGTGGACATTGCTGTCCCAGGAGGACACAGTCCAGTATGATCCATAAATCCCTGTGTGTAGGGGGCAAACAAGAACAGTTTCTTATTGAAAGTAGAGCATTGTAGCAGTTTTAACCTGCAGAACTAGCACGCCATCTGGGAGGACACTGAGTTTCAGGGGGGTCGTGATGGGGGAGGGGGTCTATTAGTCACACAGTGGAGGGCTGAGGGGAGCCAGGGAATACGTAAAGGCATCTTCCAGAACAGGGGTTAGCAAACTGCAGCCCCCAGTCCAAATCCCGCCCACTTCCCATTTTTATAAATAAAGTTTTATTGGAACACAGCTGTGCTCATTCACTTACATAATGCCTACGGCTGCTTTTCTGCTCCGACAGCAGAGTTGGGTAGCTGCAACAGAGATCGCTGGGCCCACAAAGCTTGAAATATTTACTGTCTGGCCCTTTATAGAGAAAGCATGCCAACACCTGTTCTAGAAGGGAAGTCGTAGGAGGTTAGGCTTCGTGGGTTATATTCTCTGCTGTCTCCCCAGCCCAGCGTCCAGCCAGTGTCGATGGTTATAAAGTGTTGGGAAGCTGCTTATAACATCATCTTCCAGTTCTGTTAATGTGAGCTATTTTTATTCAAAAGCACATCTTCCAGATGAGCCAGTCAGCATCCAACTCCTCGCAGAACAATGGAGAACAAGGCGGGGCCCCACCGGCAGCCCTCACCCGCTTCTCGGCCTTCCGTCCCCTGGCGTGGCTGATCTCCCGCCCTGCCCTTGGTGGCCTGGGGCTGCCCTGCAAGCCCGGCCAGGCCTGTGAATCATCAGGCTGACTCACTCTCTGTCTAAAAATACACATTGTCTCATGTTGGCGGCTGCCGCTTTGATCCCTGTTTGCGCTCAATCTGGCCTTTTTCTGTTCGACTTTGAGCTCTTTGCGGGCAAGGTCTGGGTTTTCATCACGCTGGGTCCCCAGGGGCCAGTTCTGTCTGCAGCCTGGAGCTGGAAAGGCATCCAGGAGGAAGAGCTTGGGGGTCGGGTGCAAATGCTGCCCTGCCGCTCATTTGCTGTGTGACACTGGGCGAATCGCCGCCTTCTCTGAGCCCTTGTTTCATCATCTGTGGCCAGGATGAAATGAGAAAGGAGGCACTGCCGGTACCTTGTGCTCCTTCCCTACCTGGGTACGGCGAGGGAGAGCGACCTGCCCACTCACCCCCACTTGGGCTTTTCTCTGCCAACGAAATCATTTGACATCATCTCGACATCCAAGGAAATCAGCAACCCGAGCCGCCGCCGCGTTCTGGATCTCAGTGCCAAGCACCGGGGAAGCTCCGGTTACAGAAAACAAGTGGAAACCACAGGCCCTGGGCTGAACATGGAACTAATTTGGGAGGCAGTGAGGAACAGCGGAACATAAGCCAGAGCCTGGGAGGCAGGTCCACCCCGAGCCAGGCCACCGTCCAGGTGGGGCATCTGGGGCCCCTTGGAATTCTCTAGCTCCTGCTGCTGGATAGAGCGGGGGCTGGGATGCGGACCCACCTCACGATGGCTGGGTGGAGATTCAGAGCACGGGCCTCGGGGTTGGAGAAACTTCAGTCGGATCCTGCTCCCCGACTCTATGTTGTGTGACCTGGGGCCTGTCGCCTCACCTCTCTGAGCCTCGGCTGCCACATCCGTGAAGTGTGGGAACTAGGGGTTGCTGCCTAGGAGGCTTAGCAGAGTGCCTGGCACAAAAGAAGCCTTCAGTAAATCAGAAACGTTGAAACATGACATGGAGTGGGGAAGGAGGGCAAAGACTGGTAATGTCCTCCTCATTCATGTATTCATTCAACAAACGCTTACTGAACATCTGCTCTGTGCCAGACGGGGGATACAGTAGGGAACAAGACAGAGCCAGCCCTGTCCCCCAAAGAAAATGAATAAACAATGTATATATAATGGTAATAATCCTATAAAAGAAAAGAACAGGGTGCCTGGAAGGACAGTAATGGGTGGGAGGTCTACCTTGGAGAGGGGTCAAGGAAGGACTCCGAGAAGTCAGCGTCTGAGCAGAGGCCTGAGGTGTGGACTGGAGACAGTGAAGGGAAGACTGGAGGACGGGGGAATTCCAGGCAGAGGGAGCAGCTTTGCAGAGGCCCCAAGGCAGGAGAGAACTGAGGGGGGCCGGGCAGAGGGGGGCACAGGGGGCACACAGAGGCATCGGAGGTTGGCCAGGGTCTGGGCATGGCCAGGATTCTGGATTTTATCCCAGCCTTTCCGGGGAGTGGAGGAAGAGTTTTAAGCTGGGGCCTGACACCATCCACAAGCTCTGCCTCTCGGGGGAGGATCTGTCTGTGGAGCACAGGGCTGGCCCAGGTGCCCCTCCCGAGGCCAGATGTAGGAACTGCCCTGCTCCCCCTGAAGGGCAGGGCGATAGCACAAACCACTTCAGGAACCCCCCCCGGCCCAAGACCAACAATCGGCGGGAGCAGGGGTCAGCCGAGGACGGTAGACTTGAGAAGTCTTAGGGGTCCCCTGGTCCATCCTGGAGAGGAGGACACAGACCCAGAGGGGAGGGGTGACTTGCTCAAGGCCGCAGGATGAGTTAGTACCATTCTTATATGCATCCGTCCAGAAATGATTTGCTGAGCACCTACCATGTGCCCCCGTGCGATGAGCATGAGGGATGGGGGGGTGAGTACAGACACGGTCCTCGTCCTACAGTTGCCCACAGTCCCGGGACAGGGACACGTAAACCGACACCTGCAGCCGCGCCCAGAGCTGCCTGCTCCCCAAATCCTTGCCTCCCTCTCCGTTCTGGTTTCACCAGCCGCCCCTCCCCCAGGCCTGCTGATTCGGGGTTTTGTGTTTGGGGGCAAACAGTTCACATGTCCCCTCTCACCCAGACGTCTATACAGTCAATGCCCAGTTCTCCTGCCTTACATTCTAGATCCTGTCCCCGGTGGGGCGGCAGAGTCAGGGAAGTGATGCCTCCTGGACGGGAGGACAGATGGAAGGGCAGATCAAAGAAGCAAGCCTCTTGATTCACCCCACCTCACCCCACTCCTCTACTGGGACGTCACCTGGGAGTACCCTCCAGCAGGAGCCTGGCCCACCCCCAGCTCTCTAGACACAGTACAGCCCCTGAATCTCGAAGAGCTGAGCAGCTGTCCCCCGCCCCTCCAGATGATGTCAGCTTCGCTCATGGAAGGGGTCCCAGCGGGAGGGGCATTAAGGCACACGTGGAGAGGTGGAGGAGGCACCAGAATGGACGCAGGGCGAGTAGCAAGACGTTTAGTAAAATGTCAATCAATCAATGTCGCTGTGTGTTTGAACACTTTTATAATAAAATGTTGGGGAGAAAGTAGCAAAACCGAAAGAAAAAAAGTAAACCCAAAGCCTTCAGTGGCCCTCAGTGCCTACTGAACACCTCCAAGTGCTTAGCCGGGCATCCACCCCCACCTGCGTCAGCCCCCAAACTCGCCTGGTGTGCAGCCCCCGAGCCTGAGTCCCGCCTCACAGGAACTGGGAGCGCCCCTCGTGGGGGAGTGGAGAGGCCCGGATGAGGAGACCAGCATTAGCATCACCAGGGCACACAGCAGGTGCTCGGGAAATGCTGCCTCCAGTCCTCAGAGCTTTAAGGCCACTTCAGTGACTCCGGTCCTGCAGGAACGCCTGGTCAGGCCGCATTTCCTGGGGGCTGGCAGGGCCACCGCTAAGAGAGCTGCCTTCTTGTTTGCGCTGGGGCCTCTCAGTCCCTTCGCTCCTTCAATCACGGGTCCAGTAAGTATTTTCTGTGTGCCAGGAGCCCATGGCATTGAATCTAACAGTCCTTGCCTTTAAGGAACCCCCTCCAGAGACAGACAGTTCCAACCCAGTGTAATTAACACTCATAGGGAGCCCAGCCCAGGATGCAGAGCAGCAGAGCCTGCCAGCGCCCCGCTGGTTAGAAAGCCGAGCTCAGGTCAGGCCTCGGAACGCTGACTCCCCACGAGGCCCAAAGGAGCCAGGGCCTCAGCCTGGAGAGAACCCGGAGAGAGCCCTGGGCCCCTCCGCGGCTCAGCGGCCCGCCTCCCACTATGAGGGCAGAAGCCCCACGTGGGTCTGCAGCAGCCACAGCAAAGGCAACAGGCTGGGGGTACTTGCTGAGGACAGAGCAAGGACAACAGAGGGAATACGAGTTATCTTCTCTCCTCGGAGCCGGGCTGTGGCCAGGATGCAGAGGCCCTGAATCTGGAGGGGCCCGCCCAGTTTAGAGATCTGATTCCCAGTCTGGCCACCGACACACCGGCGTTCTCGAGTGCATCCTGGGCCCAGAGTCTGGCTCAGGGTCCAGATTCAGCTTCACAGCTGCCCCGGGAGACGGGCACCTTGATGATGCCCACTGTGTAGGTAGGAAATTCAAGTTCAGAGAGGTTTAATAACTTGCCCAAGGTCACACAGAGCCAGCCCTTGGCCATCCCCTCCACTCAAGCAAGGTCAACAACAATTATGGCGGCCGACATTTTGAGCCATTTCACATACATCATGTCATGTAAGCCCCACAACGACCTGAGGAAGGAAAAGTTATTTCCATTCTATGGAGCAGGAAACAGGTTCGGAGAGATTCAGTAATGCCTGAAACAACTTAATGGGTGAATGGCAGAGCCAGCACTCAACATGTAACAACAACAACAGCAACAGTAATCGTAATAGTAATGGCAGCTGTATCAGTCTCCTGTTGCTGCTATAACAATCACCACAAACATAGTGATTTAAAATAAGACAAATGTATTCTCTTATGGTTCCAGAGGTCAGAAGTCTAAAATCAAGGTGTTTTGCACTCCTCCTGAGGGCTCCAAGGAAGAGTCTGTCTCCTTGCCTTTTCCGGCTTCTAGAGGCCACCCTTCCTCCATCTTCAAAGCACATCACTCGAACCTCTGCTTTCGTCGTCACATCTCCGTCTTCCTCTTTGATCCTCCTGCCTCCTCTTAGAACGACCTTTATGATCACGTCATTGGGCCCACCGGGATAATCCAGTGTCTGTCCTTGTCTCGAGATCCTTAATCACATCTGCAACGTCCCTTTAACCGTGTAAGTTAACATATTCACAGGCTCTGGGAATTAGGACACGGAGCTGTCTGAGGGACCATTGTTCAGCCTACCGCAGCAGACAACGTTTGCAGTATTTTGCATGCATCATTTTAAGCAGCACATCTCACCTTTTAAGGTACACACTGGTCCCCAGGGGATTTTGTTAAAATGCAGATTTTGGCTCAGGAGATCTGGGTTCCCAACAAGCATCAGGGTGAAACTGATGTTTTATGGTCCAGAGACTGCATTGTGAACAGCAAGAATCTAGAAGAGGGGCTGACAAACTTTCTGTAAAGGACCTGATCGTAAGCATTTTCAGCTTTGCAGGGCCAAGAGAATCTGTTATGACTGCTCCACTCGGCCATTATAGCCCCAAAGCAGCCATAGATAATATGAGCATGAATGGGTGTGGCTGTGTGCCAATAAAACTTTATTTATGGACACTGAAATTTGAATTCCATATAGTCTTCAAGCGTCGTGAAATGTTACTCTTCTTTGGATTATTTTCAACCACTTGAAAATGCAGAAACCATTATTAGTTTAGCCGGTACAAAAACAGACCAGATCTGGCCCCTGGGCCATAGTTTGCAGACCCCGGCTCTGGGATGTCAGTTCCAGGAGAGCGTGTATTTCTGTCTTATTTCCTTCGCTGTCTTATCCCTTGCATCTAGATCAGTGCCTAGCACTGAGTAGTGGCTCGAAATAGATTTGTTGAATGAAAGAGCAAATTATCTCATTTAATTCTCATAGCTACTTTACTAGGAGGTGTGGTTATGAACCCTACATTACAGACAAGGAGCTGATGAGCGTAATGTCTCTGGATTTACTGATGGAAAAAGAGGCGCAGAGGTGGCATGTCCCAGGCCGTGCAGCTGGCCGACTGGAGGAGCCAAAATCACTCTGGCCCCATCTGTGTCCTTCCCTGCAGCACGGGGCACCCCCTCCCCTGCAGCCAGCACCGCAGAACCGCCTGCATCCCCGACTCCTACAAGGAAAGTTCTGCTCCCCAAAGAGCAGGTCTGGGGCCCTTCACTCAGCCACATCGTCAGCTGGGTCTTGCCGAGCTCTCATGGGGCAACAAAAGGCAGCAGAAAGCTTTCCCCTCTGGGGGCTGGGAACAGCAAACACCCCCGCACTTCTGGCCTGGGCGACCAGCCTCAGGCTCCACCAGGTCAGAGGATGCTGACGAAGACTCCGGGCTGGTCAGAGCCTGGCAAACAGATTCCCTTCCGGGGCCAGTCTGGTAACATAAACATGTGAACGGGTGGGGTTGAAACCACAGGCGCCAAATGGCTGCCACCGCCATCAGCAGTGACACCTGTCCAGCCCTGTGGCTTTTTAAAACCCTCTGTGGCCAAGGCAACACATCGGAGAGACCCACATGGCCTGAAAGCTGCTGGGGTGTGTCTCCCCTGGATTGCACAGAGAGCGCCTCCCACCCCTGAACTTCTGCCCATGCCCTTCCCTCAGCCTGGCATATCCTGGCTGCCCCATTAGTTAACTCCATCTGGGACTTGAAGTGCCAGAGAACCCTTCCTCAACCCCAGCATCCTGCACCTCCTCGTCACCCTAGCAATTTCACACGTTCGTGTAATGCGTTTGTGTGATGGTTTGATCAAGGTCCGTCTACTGCTGTATTTGTTTCCTAGGGCTGCTGTAACAAATTATCACAATCTTGGTGGCCTAAAACAACAGAAATTTATTCTCGCACAGTTCTGGAGGCCAGAAGTCCGAAACCAAGGTGTTGGCATGGCTGGTTCCTCCCGGAGGCTCTGGGGAGAAGCTGTCCCAGGCCCCTCTCCCGGCTTCTGGCGCTCACCAGAAATCCTTGGCATTCCTCGCCTTGTAGATGTGTCACTCCAATCTCTGCCTCTGACTTCACATGGCTTTCTCTCTGTGTTTCTCAAATCTCCCTCTCCTTCCTCTTACAAGGACACCAGTCACTGGATTTCCAGCTCACCCTAAATCCAGGATGACCTCATCCCGAGATCCTTAACTTAATTATATCTGCAAAGACCCTATTTCCAAATAAGGTCACATTCACAGCTGCCTGGGGTTAGGATTTGAGCGTATCTTTTTGGAGCTATTGCTCAACCCACTATAACCTTCCTAGACTGTGAACTCCATGAGGAGAGAGACTATGTCAACCTTTTCCCACCCGTATATCCCTGGTACCTGCCACACAGCCTCACACACCCTTGATACTTAGTAAGTATTTGTCGAAGGCAGGACTGGCTATGTAGTTAGTGGAGAGTGGTGCAAAATGAAAATTCAGGGCCCCTTGTTCCAAAATGAAGGACTTCAAGATGGCAGCTGCAGAGCATTCGACCAAGAATGGGGTCCTTCTGTACAGGGGACGCTGATGGCACAGGTCACCCGCCCGTGAAGCTGGCCCTGGTTGAATAATAATGAATGTTGAAAACTACTTACCTCAAGAGTCACCCTGGGGAATGACTAGTGACATCACCTCTGGCCCAAGCCCCAGGCTCAGAATCTGGAGTTCTGTCCATTTTACAGATGGGGAACCGAGGCCTGAAAAGTCAAGGATGTGTAAGAGCAGATGGAGCTGAGCCAGGACCCAGGTCTCCTGACCCCCAACCTCTTCCTCTCACCTGGCCTTTTCGCTGAATCTTTAGCAGGAGCCAGCCACACTCAACCCTCTCAACTCCACCCAGCGCTGGCCCTCTCACAAGCTTGGGGACACCTCAAAGCATGTGCAGTGGCAAGAAAGGAAACGATCAACAGAACAAAAACACAACCAACCCACTGGGAGAAAATATTTGCAACTCATATATCCAACAAGGGATTAATTTCTAAAATATATAAAGAACTCATACAACTCAACAACAAAAAGACAAACAACAGGGTCAAAAAATGGGCAGAGGGTACGAACAGACATTTTTCCGAAGAAGATGTACAGATGGCCAACAGGCACATGAAAAGATGTTCAACATCACTAATTATTAGGGAAATGCAAACCAAAACTACAATGAGATATCACCTCACACCCGTCAGAATGGCTATTATTAAAAAGACAAGGAATAACAAATGTTGGAGAGGATGTGGAGAAAAGGGAACCCTCATACACTGCTGTGGGAATGCAAACTAGTGCAGCCACTTTGGAAAACAGTATGGAGATTCCTCAAAGAATTAAAAATAGAAATACCATATGACCCAGCTATTCCTCTACTGGGTATTTATCCAAAGAACATGAAATCAATAATTCAAAAAGATACGTGCACCCCTATGTTCATCACAGCATTATTCACAATAGCCAAGACTTGGAAGCAACCCAAGTGCCCATCAACGGATGAATGGATAAAGAAGATGTGATATACACAATGGAATATTACTCAGCCATTAAAAAGACGAAATTGTGCCATTTGTGACAATATGGATGGACCTGGAAGGTGTGCTAAGCGAAATAAGCCAGACAGAGAAAGATGAATACCGTATGATTTCACTCATATGTGAAAGATAAACAAACAAACACATAGATAAGGAGAACAGATTAGTGGTTACCAGAGGGGAGGGCGTGAGGGGAGGGTGAAAGGGGTAAAGGGGCACATGTGTATGGTGACGGTTGGAAACTAGACTATGGGTGGTGAACGTGATGCAGTCTATACAGAAGCTGAAATATAATGATGTACACCTGAAATTTACACGTTACAAACCAATGTGACCTCAATTAAAAAAAAAAAAGTGCACTGGTGCCACTGAAGGACCAGAAGAGAAAAAATTGTGGGAATTTTGTCTTCAATTTAAACTGATTACAAGGGGCCGGCCCCGTGGCGTAGTGGTTAAGTGCACGCACTCCGCTGCTGGCTGCCCGGGTTCAGATCCCGGGCACACACCGAGGCACCCCTTGTCAGGCCGTGCTGTGGCAGTGTCCCACATAAAGTGGAGGAAGATGGGCATGGATGTTAGCCCAGGGCCAGTCTTCCTCAGCAAAAAAAGAGGAGAATTGGCAATGGATGTTAGCTCAGGGCTGGTCTTCCTCGAATAAATAAATAAACAAACAAACAAACAAACAAACAAACTGATCACAGGCTTGGCCGGAGTGTCTGTCAATCCGAGCCACCCACATCTGATTGGCGCTTAGCCTGGAGCAAGGGCCAGTCCCCTTTCAACTCACAGGCGTCCTATGAGGAAAGTGCTGCTTTATCCCCATTTTACAGATGGAAGGCTCAAGTTTAGGGTAACGTCCCTGGGGTCACTGCCGTTTGCACCCAGCTCCATCTGACTCTGGGACCTGAGGTCCACACCTCTCAGCTCACAACCTCCCAACAATAATGCCGACACCTGTGCTATAACCCCACGCAGCCCTGCAAGGAGGATACAATCATTACCCCCAACTCTTAGACAGCGACTTGCTTACGGTCACATGGACAGCAAGCAAGTGGCCGATTTGGAATTCAAACCCGAGCAATGAGCTTCCTGAGTCCTCGCTGCTAACAGCTCGGCAAGGCCACTTGTGAGCCTCCAGTGGGATCACAGGCAGGGCCCAGGGAAGGGAGATGTTACAGGGAGATGCCTCTCCCCTCGGCAGGAGACACGGATCTGGAGGGTGCGCAGAGGGCCCAGGGGTCAGCCTTCCCCCCAAGCGCCCCCTCCAAGGTGAGTCCAGCGCACGGAGAGGGCACAGGATGAGGGGTCGCCGGGCCACGCTGGCGCAGGACCTGCCGTCTGCACGCAGGGCTGACCCTCTGCCGGAGCCTCAGCGTGTAAAGTGGACCAGCTATAGCACCTCCCTCCCAGCAGTGCCATGAGGACTGGCTAGTTCATGACGCACCAGGCACAAACCGGCGCACGATAAAGGATGTGAAAATGCCTCCGAGCGTCTGGGGAGGACGTACAAAGTGTGTGAGCCTGTCCTCCCTGCTCCTGAGGACCTAAAACCAACTCAGGCCCCAGCGAGGGGGCCGGCCCCCCTGGCCTGCCCAGAACCAAGCGGTTCCCGGGACGCAGAGTTTCCAGGGCTAAAACCAGACAGTCCTGGGAACATAGGGACGAGTTGGTCACCCGAGCCCTAGTTTCCCAAGGCCACTGGCTCAGCAGAGCCCTCTCTGGGCTTTTGGTCTGTTGTGAGCTTGGAGCAGCTGGAGAGGGTTGGGGGCGGGAGGGAGTGAGGACGATGCTGGTCACTGCTGTCACGGGGAGATGAGACGCTGGGCCTCGGGGCTGGGGAGGGGCCTTCCCTTTGAAGTGGCCCCAGCTGCACACATAATGTGGCCTTTTCTGCTGAAGTCTTTCATCAGCTGAGAATTTCTTCTCCTCCTGGAAGGGGGCCAGTTTCCCATTCAGAGTCCTTGGGGGTGGGACTAGAACTGTGGGCGCTCAGGAAGCCCTGTAATAGATTTGTAGGGCTGCTGTAACCAAGTGTCACGAACCGGGAGGCTTCAAACAACAGACGTTTGTTGTATCACAACCCTGGAGGCTAGAAGTCCAAAATCAAGGTGTCGGCAGGGCCATGCTCCCTCTGAAGGCTCTAGGGGAGGATCCTTCCTTGCCTCTTCCAGCTCCTGGTGGTTGCCGGCAGTCCCTGGTGTTCCCTGCCTTGTGGCTGCACCACTCCATCTCTGCCTCCTCCATCACGTGCCCTTCTCCCTGTGTGTCTCTGTGTCCAAGTTTCCCTCTTCTTATAAAGACACCAGTCTAGGGCCCTGCTACTCCAGTGTGACCTCATTTTGTAATTTTATTTATTTATTTATTTTTCCCCCAAAGCCCCAGTAGATAGTTGTATGTCATAGCTGCACATCCTTCTAGTTGCTGTATGCGGGACGCGGCCTCAGCATGGCCGGACAAGTGGTGCGTCGGTGCGCGCCTGGGATCCGAACCCGGGCCACCAGCATCGGAGTGCGATCACTTAACCGATAAGCCATGGGGCCGGCCCAGTGTGACCTCATTTTGACTTGAGGACATCTGCAAAGACCCTATTTCCAAAGCAGGTCACAGTCACAGGTTCTGGTGGGCATGAATCTTGGGGGGACACTATTCAACCCAGGATAGCCTCCCAGGGTGGGCGATCCACTGCACCACGCCTGGAAGGCAGGGCAGAGGCTGAGCCCTGAGTGCTGAAACATCCTCGGCCACTCACCACCAGCCCACTGCCCTGGCCTGCTCTGGGGTGAAGGTGGGTGAACCCGGGCAGGGGCAGGAGGAGCCATGGGTCCAGGTGCCCCAGTGGCCAGGCAGGAGCAGATGGTGAGGGATGGTGCAGTGGCACTCGATGTCCTAGTCTGCCTGGCGTCTTTTCCTCCTCTTCCTGGCAACAGGGTGGGAGCATCCCACTTGACAAAGTGAATGGTTCAGGACTGGACAGGAGACCCAATCAGAGCCAACCTGGGCTTCTGTTGCTACTTACCCTTGGGAAGATGAGAACTTGGGCAGCCACTTTGCCACTCCAAGGAGAGAACCTGCACTTGAATGAAAACACCACAGAGAAACTAGATTCAAGAGACATGAAGAGGGATTCCTGATGGCACAGTTGAGCACCTGGATCCAGCTATTCCTGAAGCCAGATATACACCTGCACTTTTCAATAATGTGGGCCAATCAGTACCCTTTTTGCTTAAGCCAGTTTGAGTTGGTTTTCTATCAGGGACAAGTGAAAGAGAACTGACACACAGCATGAAAGCACATCGGACCTCAGTACCAAAATGGAAACTGAGGTCTGGTATGGTTCAGTAACTTTCCCAAGGTCATTGTTCTGACTTTGTAGCAGGCGCTGGGCTTGACAAAGCTTGGTCCTTGCTTAATGGGAGATAACAAACAATTATAGTGTCAAGGGGCAAGGCCAGCTTGAGCATTTCAGTGCCCAAGCATCCCCAGGAAGGTGAGGCCTGTGGGAGATCAAGATTTGGCCACCCTGAAATATATCTCTTTACCTTGATTGTTTTCTCTGACGGACATTTAACCTCCCCCACTAACTGCCTAAAGAATTTGACATGGAAGACCTGTTCCAGGAAGGAGTTACTATCTGCTGGCTGTAATATAATGTAAAATAGATGTTACAATACGAAAGGCACCAACAAGCCCATCTTATCAAAAATTCTGTCTCTCTGGCCACATTCTCTGGATGGCCCTGCAAGGAGTTGCCAGACAAACATTTACATTTATAAGGGAAATCTCCATTTGTAAAAGTATCTCCCTCTCTGTATTGGGAAGAGGGGGGATGATGTCATTTCTAGAAACTTATCAATGTGGAAGGTGAGGCCTTAAATCTGCATGATAACCTTACTCTTGTTTACTGTGCTTTAGTGGTAATCTCCTGTAACTGACTCCTCCCACCCCCAACATCCTCCTTTGTCTTTAGCTGAAGATGGTATTTAAGATGAGAATTTCTGCTATTGTGTTGAGAAACACAGTGTCCCTGGTTTCTCCCATGTGTATATGTTATTAAACTTGGTATTATTTTCTCCTGCTAACCTGTATTGTTAATTATTTGGCCAGCCATAAGAACCTTAAGGGAAAGGGCCCTCTTCCCCCTTCCCCCTCTCCCTCTTCCCCCACAGGCCCAAGAAGGGAAACTCAAGGATGTCGGAGGGAAAGGTTTTGAGGGGAGGGGAGATAGAAGTGGAGTGCTGAAGGGAGGTTTGGGAATAGTCCCCCCAAACTGGGAAGGGGCCTGGGGCTTGGCAGAGCCCCCTGAGAGGAGATGGGGGAGTGAGAGCCCTCACTACTAGGAACAGGGCTCTTTCTGGCTGCTGGGAGAGGCCCTGGTCCCCAAGCTTGGCTCCTGAGCAGTGGAGCTGCCACCTTTGAGGGCTCCTGGCACTTGGAGTCAGAGCACAGAGCAGTCCCAGTGTGGATTCAAGACTGGGGGGCCTTTCCGAACATGTTCTGACCCCTCCTAAGACTTTCTCTCAAATCTGAGGAGTGAGGGCAGAGAGCCTCGGCATTGAACTGATGGCAGCTCACAACACATCCCATTTGATTTAGAGGAATAAAGGACTGTGACCTTTTGTCCTTACTATCCAAAGCCATCTGTAAATTCAGTCCAATCTCTATCACAATTCCAATGGCATTTTTCACAGAAATAGAAAAAAAAAATCCTAAAATTTGTATGGAACCACAAAAGACCCCAAATAGCCAAGGCAACTCTAAGAAAGAACAAACCTGGGAGCATCACACCTCCTGGTTTCAAACTATACAACAAAGCTATAGTAATCAAAACAGTATCGTGCCGGCAAAAAAGCAACACACAGACCAACGGAACAGAATCGAGAGCCCAGAAATAAACCCTCCCATACAAGTCAATTAAGATTTGATGAGAATACTCAATGGGAAAAGAAGAGTCTCTTTAATAAACGGTTTTGGGAAAACTGCATATGCACGTTCAAGAGAATGAAATTGGACCCCTATCTTGCACCACTCACAAAAATTAACTCCTAATGGACTAAAGACTGAAGAATTGAAACCATAAAACTCCTAGAAGGAAACATAGGGGAAAAGCTCCTTGACATTGGTCTCAGCAACCGTTTTTTGGATATGATACCAAAAGCACAAACAAGAAAAGCAAAAATTAATAAGTGGGACTACATCAAACTAAAAACCTTCTGCACAGCAAAGGACACCATCAATAAAATGAAAAGGCAATCTATAGAATGGGAGAAGATATTTGCAAATGATGCATCTGATAAGGGGTTAATATCCAAAATATATCAAGAACTCATACAACTCAATAGTAAAAAAACAAACGATTCAATTAAATAGGAACTGATAGACATTTTTCCAAAGATGATGTACAAATGGCCAATAAGTACATGAAAAGATGCTCAACATCACTAATCATCAGGGAAATGCAAATCAAAACCACAATGAGATATCATCTCACACCTGTTAGAATGGCTGTTATCAAAAGGACAAGAGATAACAAATATTGGTGAGGATGTGGAGACAAGGGGACCCTGGTGCACTGTTGGTGGAAATGTACATTGGTGCAGCCAGTATGGAAAAGAGTATGGAGGTTCCTCAAAAAATTAAAAATAAAACTACCATTTGGTCCAGCAATCTCACTTCTGGGTATAAATCCAAAGGAAATGAAAACAGGACCTCAAAGAGATATCTGCTCTCCCATGTTCATTGCAACGTTAGCCACAATTGCCAAGATATGGAAACAACCCCAGTGTCCGTCAACAGAGGAATGGATAAAGAAGATGTGGTCCATACATACAATGGAATACTACTCAGCCATGAGAAAGGAGGAAATCCTGCCATTTGCCACAACATGGATGAACCTAGAGTGAAGTGAAATGAGCTAAGAGAGATGTCAGAGAGAGAAAGACAAATACTGTCTGTTCTCATTTACACGTGGAATCTAAAAAAGCTGAACTCATAGAAACAGAGTAGAGCAGTGGTTACAGGGTCTGGGACGTGGTGGGAAGGGGGAGATGTTGGTCGAAGAGTACAAACTTCCAGATATAAACGAATAAGTTCTGGGGATCTAATGTACAGCTTGGTGATTATAGTTTATAATACTGAATTGTATACTTGAAAGTTGCTAGGAGAATAGATCTTAAATGCTCTCACCGCAAAAAAGAAATGGTAACTATGTGACGTGATGCAGGTGTTAGCTGAGGCTATGGTGGTAATCATTTTGCGATACATAAGTGTATCAAATTAACACGCTGTACACCTTAAGCTTACATGATGTTATATGTCAATTATATTTCAATAAAGCTGAAAAAAATTTTATTCAAAAAAAATTTTTTAAGGATTATGCCATTTTAAAAACCAACATTTGTGAAGTGATACTCATTCATCTGACTAATGCAGAGGGGTCTCACCAGGAAGGCTGCTGGCTACTCCCCGCCCAGCCGCTGGACCCTCCCCTCTGCCTGTTCTCAGCCCAGAGGCAGCTATTAAACACGTGCAAAGCCCTTCCAACAATCCTGGCTCACAGCACGGCTGCCTCAGATCCCGCCTTGTTACTGCTGTTGTGATACTGTCTAGCGCTTTACAAGCTTCAGGTGACAAGTCCCAGTTTGGTAAAACACCAGCATGTCCTCCTGGGACCAAAAATCTCTTAGAGAGCTGAGCATATGACAGAAAAAAAAATCAAGTTTTCTTCCAAATGTTTAAGGAGAAACATGTAAAGATGTACTGGTGAGTCCCAGAAACATCCGGTCAATCACTCCCTCTTTGGGCCACTGACTTGATGACCAATCAGCCTACTCTTGTAATGACTCACTTCCTGCGTGTCATTGCTTTCATAACCACATGCGGTGGCTACCCATTTCCTCCTGCGGTCCCCAAGCTTGTGCCTTCCCTTAGAAAACCACTTCGGAGTCCAGGGTTTCCCTCTGGCTTCACACAGCGAATCCTGTGACCCATCCTATGAAGAAAGGTGAGCCCCCCATGCTCTCTCCCACCTGGATTTCCCCATCCAGCCCGAGACAGCCACCTACCCAGACCCCTGCCATGTTCCAGTTGAGGTTGACTCTCATATTCTGAAAACATAAGAGAGGAGAACATTCATGATTCATTGCAAACACGTGATCGCCAGCAAGATGGAGAGACGGGCATGCACAGAGCAAGGGGTCAAGGGAACTGGGCTGAGAGGGGAAACCATCCCAGTGACTCCTGGTGCACACTGGATCCCCACACAGACGCTCTGCCCAGTGACCTCTGTGCAAGCAGCTTTAGCTCTGGGGTTACAAGGCCACCCCCTGAGGTCTGAAAAGGTGAGTGCCAGGGAGTTGCCACCAGCTAAATACTGATGCCAGGGTCACAGCCACCCAATGGTAATGTTTCCTGTGGATGATGCTCTCTGAGAGAGGCCTGTTGTTAGCAAACAGCCAACTCACTATATCTTTGGTGCATATCAAATTCCTAATAGAGAGTATAATGGCAGAGCATGGTGTAAAGAAAAACAATCAGCGAGTACCAGCCTGTGACTCAGTCGCTCAGCTAAACGGCTATCAATTACTCATCGCAAAGCCTCAAGCTGGACACGTACCCAGCTCCTGACCGCTTCATAACTGCTCTGCTCCTTATCAGAATAAAAGTATTAATTTCCTCCTTAACACTCCTCTCCCACCCAAAGCTCCCCTATGTACATGCGCATGTGCGCGCGCGCGCGCACACACACGCGCGCGCGCACACACACACACACACACACACACACACAGTGCTTTCTGCTCAGTCTGCTCTCTCTTCCAAGAAGACAGGGTGTTCAAACTCTCCGTGCATCATTTTGTTGTGACAGCATTCTAAACTCACAGTGTTTGGCTTCTCCATGCTTATCCCTCCAGTTCACGCTGGACTTTTCAGATTGGGCGCTCACGGGGATTAGGGATGTGTCTCTGCTCACACAGCGTTCACATTGTAGGGTTCCTCTGCATTTTACAAGCAGGACTCGCATAAGCTTCTGCAACTTATGCTAAAAACTTATTTTATTTATTTATTTATTTTCCCCCCAAAGCCCCGGTAGATAGTTGTATGTCATAGCTGCACATCCGTCTAGTTGCTGTGTGTGGGACGCGGCCTCAGCACGGCCGGAGAAGCTGGAGAAGCGGTGTGTCGGTGCGTGCCCGGGATCCGAACCCGGGCCGCCAGCAGCAGAGCGCGCGCACTTAACCACTAAGCCACGGGGCCGGCCCAACTAAAAACTTATTAAAGTCAATTTTTTTAACTTATAAAAGCATGTTAACACATTAAATAAGAACAGTACCCTACATATGCACCCATTTCCCTTCATACTCACTGATTTTAAAGAAATTGCTGCTTTTACAAAATTCAAAGGGCTGGTAAAGATTTTTAACAATGCAGTTAAGCCTTCTGGGAATATTTTATTAAGTTCTTCTATATCCTAGTTCACTAATAAAAATCAGGAGCAAGAACACTGGCACATTTTATCTTCTATCATTATTGAAGGAGATTAAGAAAAAAAAGTCTTAGGATTTGTCTGGTTTTTTCTCTCCAGAACATTTGTTTTCACTGAAAGGACTTGGTCTCAAACCAGTCTGAAAAACTGGGATTTCATTAAACGTGAAATGAGTCGGGGGTCCGCGTTCTTCCAGGGTGACAAAATCCCTATGTCATGGGAAGGGGTGATAACACAAGGGGGGGACTCAATTCTCACCTCATTTAGGTGCGCACATTACTGTGGGATCCGGGGGAACACTCTAGATTTTTCTCCCAGTTACACCAGGAGCAACAGGCTCTTGGGGCACTGCAAGGACTTTAGGTCTCTGTAGACAGACACAAGGAAAGGTCTCCAATAGCCTAAAGAAAAACCAGAAGGAAATACGATGTTCCTTCACTCAGAAGGTACCTCATGTCCCATAAACCTGACCTCCACTCCTCTCGGGGAGAGAAAATTGGGTTGAACTAGTGCAATTTTTTTTTTATAGGGAACTCTGTAAATGCTCCAAATCGTGGGTTCTGCCTCAGCAACAGCAGTGCAGAAGGAAGGAGGAGCAGAGAGTGAGGGTATCTCTCTAGAGAGGGTCCGTTCCCACCTCTGCCTTGAGGCTGGGTGACCTTGAGCAAGTGTCTGGGTCACATCGTAAATAGGGGGCCTGGATTAGAGGGGCTCCAAGCCCCTTTCCCACTAAAATCTTACTGTTCCGTGAGCCCACCAGCTGGCTCAGGGATCTCTGGTTTTGCAGGAGCAGTCATTCTACTGGCTGGATGGGGGGAAGGGGTCTGAACTGTAAAAGGGGAGAAGAAGCCAGAGAAAATAACATATTCGACACAGCACAGCTGTGTCTCCTAGAAGAGCTTGGTGAGAAGCCCGGGAAGCAGACTCTGGATAGTGGCCCTTCACTAGCCACCTCTCCTTAGGCACTTCCTGGGCGCTGGCAGCCTTGGGTAGGAACTTTATAGACTTACCTCATCTCATCCTCACAACAGTCCTGTGAGGCACTTCCTGGGTGCTGGCAGCCTTGGGTGGGAACTTTATAGACTTACCTCATCTCATCCTCACAACAGTCCTATGAGGTGTGTACAGGTGGCAGCGACTGTTGGTTGCCTCCCAATCTCCATCCTCCTCTTCCTTCCTAGTAACAGAACTCTGGGAATGTGTCTACCTGGAAAACACTGTATTCGTTAGCTCTTGCTGTGTAACAAATGAGCCCCAAACTTAGCTGCTGAAAACAACAAACGCTATTATCTCACAGTTTCTGTGGATCAATTTTGTGGGTCTTCTGGATCAAGTATCTCAAGAGGTTGCAGTCAAGATGCCCATGGGGGCTGCAGTCATCAGAAGGCTCAACTAGGGGAGGATGTTCTTCCAAGTTCACTCATGAGGCTGTTGGACTGAGGGCCTTGGGTAGGTGCTCGCTGGCTGTTGGCCAGAGACATCAGTTCCTTGCCATGTGGGTCTCTCCCTAGGGTAGCTCACAACATGGTAGCTGGCCGGCCTTCCTCAGAGCAATAGAGGGGCCCAAGTCAGAAGCCACCATCTCTCTGTAACCTAATCTCAGAAGTGACATCCCATCACTTCTGCCATATTCTGTTGGCTAGAAGGAAGCGACTAGGTCCAGCTCATACTCAAGGGGAGGGAATTACACAGGGGAGTGAATACCAGGAGGCAGCAATTGGAGGCTACCTACCTACCTTTCCCGGGCTCCCTTGCAGCTAGACGGAGTCCATGTGACTAAATTCTAGCCAATGAAATATAAGCAGAAGTTTTGTGGTGGATTTCTGGGAAGATGACGCACCTAAAAAGGTGAGTCAGAAGGTACCTCCTCATTCTTCCAGTCTGGAACATAATGGCTGGAGCTCTAACAGCCACCTTAGACAGTGAGGTAACCTTTGGAATGGAAGCTAGCACAGGAAGACTGAATAGGCCCCAGTCTGTGACCCATCCTACCAGCCTGACTGCCTACCTCAGGAGTTTTTCTTTTTTTTTTTTGTATACATTTTTTTTTT
This sequence comes from Ceratotherium simum simum, assembly GCF_057802395.1. Taxonomy (NCBI): domain Eukaryota; kingdom Metazoa; phylum Chordata; class Mammalia; order Perissodactyla; family Rhinocerotidae; genus Ceratotherium; species Ceratotherium simum. The sequence goes on from NC_141925.1 coordinate 12,608,938, forward strand.
TTTGAGGAAGATTGGCCCTGAGCTAACATCTGTGCCAATCTTCCTCTATTTTGTATGTGGGTCACCGCCACAGCATGGCCACCGACAAGGGGTATAGGTCCATGCCCAGGAACTGAACCTGGGCTGCAAAAGCGGAGTGCACAGAACTTAACCACCAGGCCACGGAGCCAGTCCCTGGAAGGATGTTTTTCAATAAAACAAAGTGGAAGTCAAACCCAGGCTCAACCATTTACTTGCTTTTGGCCTTGGATAAGTCCTATGTACCTATGAACCTCAGTTTTCTTCTCTTTCTCAGCAAATCTTCCTCAGCAAAAAACAAAACAAAACAAAAAACCCACCGTATCCTTCCAATGCTTCTAGAGAGAGCTCTGTGGGGGAAAATCATCTGGAGTTCCTGCCCCGTCTTCCAGACAATTTTCACCGTGTGAAATCAAATGGGAGACAGGAGCAGCGTGTGATAGCAGCCTGGCAAAACAATCCCTTTACTAGGGCAGAGAGCAAAGACTGCTGGTTGTACTCATTGTGTTCCCAGTGTCTCCTGTGGGGACACTCAGCAAGGAACACTGCGGCCCGGGCAATTGTTGGTTTGGGAAATGTTCCCAATTTCAGAATAAGTGATAGAGAAGGCTGGACTGAAAGAGCAAAAAAGTCTGGTTAACAGATGGTCTGTGTTTGAAGGCAGGCTGCCCCAGGCTACGGGCAGGGTTTAGTAACACCCTCTAAAATGCTCCAAGGCACGAGGCCATGTCCCTCTGGAGAAGATCCTAATCAGACCTCCACTGGAGTTTGATGGAAGGCTCTGGCTGAGGCGGGTCATCCCCTAACCAGGGAACTCCACTTCAAACCCCAGGACCTGCCAGAGAAAGCAGCCTTCCACTGGTGGCAGGGTGAGGCCTGTCAACTCAACGTCTCTGCAGCCTTTTCATGTGTGAGACTTGCTGCTCCTTGCCTTCACTCCTCTGACCTACAGTAGTACCTTCAGACTCCGTTAATGAACCTACCTGGATGCACGGAGAAAAAGGATTTGTCGTCAGCCTATCAATTAGCTGTAGGTCAATGTGGGCTTCTCAAGAGGCTGAAGAGACTCGACTTTCTCAAGTCAAGCTAAACATGTCTGTTTTACTCTTTGTGTCAGTCTACAGTTACTCAGTGCTAGCAAGCTCTTCTCACAGACTGCAGGGCTCTTCCTTTATCCAAGTATCCCCTGTAATAGTCAGGGCTTTTATGGTGGCAAGTGACAGAAACGTACAAACTAAGATAAGAAAAAGGAAGAGGTGGTTTGTTGATTTATGTTAACTGGGAAGGATGGGGTGGATCTAGCATTGGGCACACAGGGATCCAGGACCCAAACGCTGCCATCCACATGCTCTCTCAAACTGGGTTGTCCTTCTTGGCCGTTGCAAGTGGGTTCTGAATTGCACTGGGAAATGGCTGCCAGCAACCCAGATCACGTCCTTCCAGCACAGCGGCCCGAACAGACAAGAGAATCTTGCCTGCAACTCCACCTGCCCAGGAAGTGATCCATCCAATCCTGGGGCAGGGGTGGGGGGGCACTCCGATTGGCTGGGCCTGGGTCATGTGCCCACCTGTGGCTAGGAGGGTGGTGTGCTGTGAACGGCAGGCCCTACCAGAATTACATGATTGGAGAAGTTCGGCTCAAAGAAGTGAGGTGCTTCCAGAAGAAAGCAACGCATTTCCACTTCAGTCCAACGTTGCAAATACGTGGATGAAAGTTTGTGCATGTTTGCAAAACCAAGTGTCCTGACGAGTCCAGCTTGCAGATGGCTCTCTCGATGCACTGTGGCTCCTGACAGTGCATGGGGCTCCTCCCCCCCAACACACACCCTCTGCCCTGTTTTCTGTCTTCCTGACAATCTCCCCTCATTCTCTGGCCTGCTTTCGTTTGCACAGGGATCCTAACCATTCTCCCTCCAGGATGCTCCCAACTGAGGGTGAGCTTTCTCTGTTGGCAGAGAGGGAATTTCCTCTTGAGTCCCTGCCTAAGCCCTCTGAAGACAGAAGTGCTGCTGGTAAACCGGGCTGCTAATTCCAGATGACATTTGACCTTTCAACTCCAACGGGCTGAGTGGCAGCTGAGCGCAAGGCCACAGCTGGGTGTTGACAGTTCTTGGCCACAAAGAGGGAGAGGGAGGGAGGTGCAGACCCCACCCATCTCCTGTGGGTGGAAGGAGCAAGGACCTGATTTGCTTGATGACGTATCCCAGTTCTAGCCGAGGAGCCACCGGGTATAAGCTCCTTTATGGTTTTTTCCCCACATTGCTTGGGCCCTAAAACAAAGCACCCCTTTCCAAGGAGCACAAGTCTTTAGTGGTGACCCTGCACACTTGTGTCTTTCACAGCAACCTTAGTGTGCCCAGGAGTCCAGGAAAATATGGTGGGACCACATACTCGAGGACCACGCAGAGAAGCTTCAGGCTTCGCTTCATGTGACATCAATAGCTGATGGACACCTGCGGCCAGCTGTTGCTGCTCCCCCACTGCAGAGAGGCCAGGATGCTAGGAGAGTGGAAGTTTCTACCCCAGAGAGGAGCCAAATGAGCACCCCAAACAGACAGATGGCAGTGGCAGACTTCCAGAGTCAGGATGGACCTCTGGAGTCGGTCATGTCTCATTTCCTGGTTTCACAGTCACATCTTAACCCCCATCAGGCCGTCAGCCTGGTGTTTTAAAGGAGGGTCTTCAGACCACCTCTCTTAAGGGTCTTGTCTTTGATCACCGTCAAGGTCCGTATTTTCTGTCACACTCCCTTCTGCTGCACGTTGTACCCTATTTCCTTCGTCATCTCACCATTTGGAGGCAAAGGAGAAGGAACACAGTGAGGGGAGCTGGTCCTGGCAGACGCAAGGACGGACTGGAGGCCCCTTTGGTTTCCAGAAGCTGATTTGAAACCTTCCCTTTGCCCTATGTTCTCATTGGCCCCATTTATGACAGTCGAGTCATGGCTGTACTCAAGAGTTCCTTTTAAAATGTTTAGCTTTTTTCTCTCTTTTTGGCACTGGAGTCCAGAGGGAGGCAGAAGAGAGGGGCAGAGCTTTCTGGAGTCTGACTCAAGCTCTCTTCCTCTGCAGAGGGACTTCTGCTTCCAGAATCGAGCCGTTTCTCGGCACATTGGTCTATTTTTGCAGTAGAGCTGGCTGCCCCATGCCAAGGTTTCTTACCACAAATAGAACTTCTGGAAGGGCCCACTGCTTTCCTCTGGGCTTCCAGACACCTCTTCACATTTCATTTGGCCTCACTTCCCCAGCCCCAAAAGGGAATATTTGGAGTCTTCTCTGTTTTGCTGTGATGCAGGCACCTCCGAGGGCTCTCCGGGGGGACTCCTTTGGGGTGGTGGTGAGCCTGGCCTGGCTCTTGGGCTCTGGCCTCTGGCACACCCTGCCGCCACTCCCCGGAAGCTGAGCCGCGAAGCCCCAGGGGAGCCTGAGTGCCAGCGCAAATCCCAAACCGCAGGCTCACCCCTGCGTGAGCCGGTAGAACAGACCCCCTGCGTTCACACTCAGTGTCCCTGTCTCCTCAGACCTCTGGCCCCCACCTGTCATTGGAGATGAGATTTGAGAACTCAGTACACCAAGTGTCATGGCCAAGTGAGACACAACTGAGACACTTACTTACAAGGGGATGCCCGGAGTCTGGACACTCTAGAAACATCCCTACGAGTTGAATTAAAACGGGTGGGGCTGGGCCGGCCCCGTGGCTTAGCGGTTAAGTGCGCGCGCTCCGCTGCTGGCGGCCCGGGTTCGGATCCCGGGCGCGCACGCGCGCACCGACGCACCGCTTCTCCAGCCACGCTGAGGCCGCGTCCCACATACAGCAACTAGAAGGATGTGCAGCTGTGACATACAACTATCTACTGGGGCTTTGGGGGGAGAATAAATAAATAAATAAAATCTTTAAAACGGGTGGGGAAAAATAAAAGCTCACCTCACTAACCTGCTAGGGATTGTCAACCAGGCAAGAGCTACGTGTGCCCAAGACCGGCTTTGGTTTGTCAGGGTCCGAGGTTAGAAGATGCAGGGGAAAGCTACTTTCTCGAGGCGCTCGAGACAGAACTTTGGAAGATTCCAGAACCACAACAAACCCAGTCATTTGAAAGACTCCCACATTATGTATCTCAACTCCTTCACTCAGGTGGTGTGGCCGTCAAGAGCTCAGTCTCTGGTGGACGGACTGGATTCAAATTTCAGTTCCTCCACTTACTGGGTGTGTAACTTAGGACGTTTCTAAATTGTTCTAAGCTTTCCTTTTCCCCTCCCGAGGGAGCAAAGGGGATAATGATAATGTGCCTGGCACGTAATAAACCTCTAGGTATGAATAACGAGAGTCTGAGAGCTGGACCCTTAACATGAGAGAGAGGGACCTTCTCCTCCTGGTCTCAATTATCCAAGCTAAGATATGAATAAGCTAAGAGATGTCGACTCCACGTGGACTGGAGGTGGAAGTGACCTTGCCTTGGATTTGCTCCCAGCCGCCGCAGATTTGGTCTATAAACAAGCATGTGCATTTCCCTCCCAAGACCGGTGGCTCCCAGACGCGAGCAGGCACCAGAATCACCTGGAGGCTTCGTTTCCAGACGGCTGGGCCCCAACCCTGGAGTCTCTGACTCAGTAGGACTGGGATGAGGCCCAAGAATTTCCATTTCTGACAAGTTCTCAGGTGAGCCCGATGCTGCTGGGAACAAGGAGCTTCAAAGGCCCGGGCGGGTCTCTTCGCTGCTCTGGGCCTCCCAGGCCTCCTCTGAAAATGGAATGATGAGCTGGCTCACGAGGCGGGTGTCTTGGACACCGCTGTGCAGGATTGTAGGCCTTTGGCAGGAGTGTAAACTGGGAAGCAATTTGGCCACACATATTGAGAGCCTTTAAAATGTTTCTGCTCTCTGATGGCTGTAATCCCCCTTCTCAGCAGCTGTCTCAAGAAATAGCCTAAGATATGGAAAAAGCTTTATGGCTGTCTGTGGCACGAGGAGGAGGAGGTTGCAGGTGTGTGCAGAACTCTCTGTTCCTAGACCTGTGGACGGATGGAGGGTGCGAAGAGGGGAAATGTGGCCCCAACCCGGGCACTGACTCCTAATGTACACAGGATGTGCACCAATGAGATTTGGGTACACAGAGATGTGGCCACCCCGAGGCTCTCAGCACCTCTCCAGCTGCCTTCTCTTTGTCTCCCTTCCAAGTGACATCTTTCCTACGGATATATGACAATATCTTGGTTAAGCACATGGGCACTGTAGTCAGACATCCTGGGGTTTGAATTCTAGCTCTGCCACTGACTGTGACTTCCAGGGCATGTTACTGAACCTGCCTGGGCCTCAGTTCTATCTTCAAGCAGGGATAAGAGTACTTACGTTTCAAAAAGATCGGGAAGTGCTTAGAATAGGGTATGCTTCAATACACAGTCATGCACTGCATGATGACATTTTGGTCAATGATGGACCGCATATACAACAGTGGTCCCACAAGATTAGTACCACAGAGCCTCAGTGTGTAGTAGGCTATGCCATCTAGGTTTGTGTAAGTAGACACTATGATGTTTGCACAACGATGAAATTGCCTAATGACGCATTTCTCAGAATGCATCCCCGTCGTTGAGCAACATGTGACTGTGCATATCCTATTAATATTACAGAAAAAAACACAGTGGAGAAGAAAATTTACTTTCAAAAGCAAGGATTAAATACTGGAGGGGGAGTTTATTTTAAAACGGAAAGTTCTCGAGAGCAGGGGTTACGTGTCTCCAAGGAAGAGGCCCCCGATTTTTCCCAGTGTACGTGAACGACGACAGAGAACTGGGGAAAGACCTTAGTGAGCGCCCACTCCCTGTGGGGTGCCTTCTGTTCTCTCTGGGCAGCTCACAGCGACCTGTGAGGAGGGTGGTGGTGATCTAGTTGGCCTGGCAGGAAACTGATGCTGAGCCAGCAACCTCGGGCTCACACAGCTGGTGAGCGGCAGAGCCAGAGCTGCACCCAGATCTGTGCGATCATAAAGTCCAGATGCTGCGTGCCACACCGTAGCATGCTGCCTCTAATGTGTGGTTTCCTCAGCCCCTGTTATTAACGGAAACTCTTTCAAGAGGCTGAGTGGGAGTGAGAGAATGGAAAAGGGAGACAATGGGGCCTCTGAGACTCACCGAGGTGGGTGCTCCTATCACACCATCCATCAGGACGCTAAGTGCTTGCTGATTCACACACAGCGGGCGGAAGATGAAGTCAACTGGACAGTGGAGAACTCCCGTGCTTGTGAAAACAACAAAACACCCAAAGGAGCCTCCATTTTTTCCCACTTAGACCCAGCCTCCAAAAGCGGGCAGAAGTCTCAGCTTGTGAGTCACGATCATTTATCAAGGTAACTTGTAGGCAAAGCGCACCGAGATGCTATTTAATTTTTATCTGGTTCAACAAATGGAGGACGACCTGCTGGGTAAGATGAGTCCTTCCCGAGTAAAATGAACGACTCTGAATTACCAGATTCTGGGAACTGAAAATAAGAGGCTGGGCCAACTGGACTGCAGGGCACAGAGGGGAGATGTGCAGAGAGATTTTACTTTCCTCATCACCAACTGGAACGTGAGAGGGAACCACCTTCAGTCTAAGTGTTTTCAATGGTCTGGCTGAAGAGTCTACTGTCCAGGCTTGGAGCAACTGGGTGGAGGGGTGCTGTCCCCCACTCGCCTTGTGCTGGAGGAGGCAAGTGTCAAAGGTAGTTCCTAAGACCAGTTCCCTGGCTGGTCTCAGAAATATGGCAAGAAGTTTCCATGGACAAGTTGCATGGGCCAGGCATGGGAGCATAAGGCTTCCCTCCACACAGGGCTCTGCACAAGTCCACAATTTGCACACCCTGGCAAGGTTCTGTGGCTTCAAGTTTTCTGGTCTAGTATTTCCCCTAAAAAAAATGGGCATGAGGGCTGGCCCGGTGGCCTAGTGGTTAAGTTCGGCACGCTCCACTTCAGGGGCCCAGGTTTGCAGGTTTGGATCCTGGGCACGGACCTGTACCATTCATCAAGCCGTGCTGTGGCAGCAACCCACGTACAAAACAGAGGAAGACTGGCACAGATGTTAGCTCAGGGCCAATCTTCCTCACCAAAAACAAAAAAAAGGGGGGGGCATGAGAATTCAATCTCTCTTTTTATGAAACACAGATTAAAGTTCATCCCTCCCCAAAAAAAGAAAGAAAAGAAAGGGGGCTCTTTTTGTCATCCTTTCTTTTTTGATGGGATTATCTTGTCTAAAACATTTCAATTATAAAAGGCCCCCTCAGCTGGTGAACATTTTCACCAGGCCCAGCCGCAACCAAGAGCTTTCTCAGATCAGGTTCACTGCATGACTAGAAAAAGCAGGAGGCCGAGACGGCAACAGGCGAGCGGCTGAAGACAAACCAAACTGCTTTCAGTAGAGACCAGACACTTGGAGGAGAGGGTGGCTCACAACCAAGAGAAACAAGAACCGGCCGTCAGGGATTCTATTTCTCCTCCTCAACAAAATCAGACGCATCGATTTACTCCATGAATCATTTGGGGAAAAAAAGATTTCAACTGTAGTCATGAAACTTAAGTCATGAGATTAAAAAAAAAGGGTCCAAAAAGATTGCACTATTTTTAACACTCACTAGTTTCCCAGGTCAGGAGAGAGTGGCCTGGCCTGGCCTCAACAGTAGCCAAGGGTCACAGCATTTTCCGCTCCACATCAAGAGGACAGCTGCAAAATTGTCCAGGTGGAAGCTGCCTGCACACGCAGGCATGATGAGAGCCTCTCTGTGCTGCTGGGCAATAGTAACAGCACACTTTAAAAACACACACACTCAAGACCCACACTTGTTATCAGGTCAACAGATTTTTGCACAATGCACCAACAAATCCAATAGGAAAGGTCTTCTCCACAAATGGTGCTGGCATGACTGGAATCCAACACAGAATGAAGGCACCTCAACTCCTCATACCAAATCCCCCCAAATTAAGTCAAGATGGATCGTAGACTTAAACATAAATGCTAGAACTATAAAGCTTCTAGAAGAAACATGAAAGAATATCTTTATAACTTTGGGGTTTCTTAGAAAGGACAGAGAAAGAGAAAATTGATAAAGTGACTTCATTAAAATGAAAAATTTCTGCCCAGTAAAAGATACTGTTAAGAAAATAAAGAATGGGCCGGCTCCGTGGCTTAGCGGTTAAGTGCGCGCGCTCTGATGCTGGCGGCCTGGGTTCGGATCCCGGGCGCGCCCCGAGGCACCACTTCTCCGTCCAACCCGGGGCCGAGTCCCACGTACAGCAACTAGAAGGATGCGGACCTATGACGTACAACTATCTACTGGGGCTTTGGGGGGAAAAAAATGAATAAATAAAATCTTTAAAAAAAAAAAAAAAAAAAAGAAAATAAAGAATGGGTGGGCCCGGTGGCACAACGGTTAAGTTCACACGCTCTGCTTCTGCAGCCTGGGGTTCATGGGTTTGGATCCCAGGTGCGGACCTATATACCGCTCATCAAGCCATGCTGTGGTGGCATCTCATATACAAAATAGAGGAAGATGGGCATGGATGTTAGCTCAGGGCCAATCTTCCTCATGAGAAGAGAAGAGAAGAGAAGGGAAGGGGAGGGGAGGGGAGGGGAGGGAAGGGAAGGGAAGAGAAGAGACAAGTTGCTGGGAGAGTGGATCCCAAATGTTCTCACCACAAGAAGAAATGGTGATGGTGTGACGTGATGGCAGTGTCAGCGAGTGCTACCGTGGTGATCTTTTTGCAATGTATGGGTGTATCAAGTCAATATGTTGTACACCTTAAACTTACACAATGTTCTATGTCAATTGTATCTCAGTAAGGCTGGAGGGAAAAAGAAAATAAACAAGCCATAGACTGGGACTCAACATTTGCAAAACTGTATCTAACAAAGGAGTGATGTTCAAAATACATAATGAATGTTGTCTGGCCACATGCCCAGTTGCACAAGCAGTGCAGGATAGGTTGCAGAGACTGAAGAAAAGACCTGGAGGCAGCGTACGAGACATAAAGGTTTATCGGGTCTTATGGGGAATGTCCAGGAGCAGCCAGCTAGACGGAGTCGTGCACCTGCACCGGCTACCCTGAAGGGAGAGGGGGTTGCTTATATATGCTGGGGAACAAAGGCTACGTGCTTACCAAGAGGGTCTGACCTTGCATGGCCAGCATTCCAAGGATCAGTAGCTCAGGTGGAAGGGTTCTGTGTTCCCTCAGAACGGGATGCTCTTTGAGAGAAACAGTTACAACACGGGATGGTTGGCGTCCTGCCCAGAAGGGGGCCAGAAGGACACATGGTTGCTATAGGGCTCCTGGTTATTGCCGGGCAAGCCTGACCCTACAAACGTCTATAACTTAATAACAGAAAGACAAACAACCCAATAAAAGGCAAGAGAATTGAATAGATACTTTGCAGAGGAATACACACAAATGGCCAATAAGTACATCATCATTAGTCATCAGAGAAAAGTGAAGGAAACCTGCAACGAATATACCATACACCCACGAGGATAGCTAAAGACTGACAACGCCAACTGTTGCTAAGGAAGGGAGCTACTAGAACTCTCATACATTGTTGGGGAGGGTATAAATGATATGACCACTTTGGAAAAGATCTAGAAGTTTCCTATAATACTAAACATACTCCTGTCCTATCATCCAGCAATCCCACTTCCCCAAAATGAAAGCTTTTGTTCTCAAAAAGACTTGTACTAGAATGTTCATAGCAGCTTTATTCATAACAGCTCCAAACTGGAAACAGCCCAGGCGCCCATCCGTTGGAGACTGGACAAACAAACTCATGTATGCACCCTCAGCAATAAAAGGAAAGAACTGCTGATACACATGACACACATGAATCTCAAAAACATCATGCTGAAAGAGGCCTTACACCAAAGAGTGATTCTATTTCCATGAAGTTCTAGAAAAAGTCCAACTAATCTGTGGTGAAAAAATTCAGACCAGTGGTTGCCTCTGGGGGTGGGAGAGGGGTGGAGGTTGACTGGGAAGAGCAGCAGGGAATATTCTGGGGTGACGGTAATGCTCTGTATCTTCATAGTTTGGGTTGCATTCATCAGAACTTCTCAGATGGTGCACTTAAGATTTGAGCATTTCAATTTTATCCCCACTGACCGTCAAATATAAATAAGTATTAAACTCTGGCTAATACCAAGCTGAAGTATTTGGGAGGGGGAGTGCACTGATGTTTGCAACTTACTTAGAAATGCATCAAAAACTAACATCAATTGATGGATGGATGGAGGGAAGGCTGAACGGTTACATAACAAAGCAAATACAGCAAAATGGTACCTGAACAATCTGGGTGGCGAGTAAACAAGCGTTCACGGAACAATTCTTTCAACTCCTCTCTAAGTTGGAAAATTTTCATAATAAAATGTCATGGGAAAAGAACTGGACAAACACAAAGCTATAAAAATGGACAGAGCCGCAGTGATCGGTCTCCACCTCAGCTCCCAAATCAAAGAACTACAAAAGTATTTGCAGGAAACACTGAGGTCCCCATGCCCATGCCTGCTGCCAGGTTTGGCTGCAGTGTTCAAAAAAAGCCCCATCATAATATGGCCCTGGGCCTCAGTTCTATCAAAACACCAGAAGCACCATCCTAGGGTCCTATGCTCAGGAGACTCGAGAAAGCCTGGTGTGTATGTGCAGACGGGCAGAGGGCCAGCCCAGTTCACCCATTTTAAGTCATTTGCTACAGTTGGGAAAACAGTATCCTGGGTGTGTATGAGGGCTCCGCTGGGTATTTAACTCAGGCAAATTCCACGAGACCACGCCTACGTCAGCTCCAGGCGATGGAAGCAGATACAATGAGGGTTTCAGATCAAAAGCATAATCCTCAAATATGACTACAATTCACTGTGCACTGTGTATGCTGGGCATTTCACATCATGTCATTTAATCCTGGAAACCACCCTAAGAGGTAGATTTATGATTGAGGAAACTGAGGCTCCGAGAGGGTATTAAATACTGTGTCCAGGAACACACAGCTGGAGCCGGGATGCAGGCACAGTTCCATGAGGTTCTGGAGCACAGGCCCCTTCCAGAAAGCACACCTCCCCAAGTCCCCCTCTGGACCAGTAGTGACAGGGGGGCAACCTGTGTGTTGTAAAGCTTTTCGAGCAGGAGCACTGGGCTTCAGGGGACAATGAAGAATTTCATTACGCGAGGGCAAGAGGCCCGATTCTCACCCACTGAAGACCTGCACCCCAGAGGCTGTCAGACCACCCTGAGCTCTGTTTCCACCCAAGGCCTGCTCACTAAGCGACGTGGATTTTTTCATAAGTGTGCCAACCAGTCTTCTGTTGGTTTTCCCTCTTGTTCAGTATGTTAAAGAAAAGTGTCTGGTTTCTCCCCGTGGGTTTTAACGACTAGGCAGAGTCCAGCAGCGCCTGTAAGCCCCTCCTGGTGATACCGCCCTCACTGCCTGGCTCCCGCCCCTGCATACTTCCCTACAGGCTGTGAGCAGCGGTAGCTATAGCAGGGGGTAGTTCCTGCAGCCAAGTTTGGGTTTGCAACTTTGTGGCTATCAAACTGCTGGGGAAGGGGGAGGAGGGGGAGAGGGAAGTGTTAAGAGGCTCTTAATTGGGAAAGTGTTACAAATCTGAATTCCCAGTTGTAAGAGCTCAGATTCCTCCTGTGGAAAAATGCAGACCCTCCTACACAGCCATTTGCCCCTGGGCTCAACTCCAGCACTGGGCATCTGACTCATTAAGGCAGCTATGGGGGTTAGAGGTAAAAAAAAAAAAAAAAAGAAAATCCATAAACACCAGGCTTAATGACTTACCAGAGCTTTTCAGGGGTGACCTTTATAGAGAAACGTACCTATGTAGAGATTGAATACATCATTCACTTATAAAAAAAGAGAAAGGAGAAACCAGAATCCTACGAAAATTTCTTTAATTTTCATCCTTTGGAAATACATTTTTCATTTTTATTTCCGTGATACAAAACTGTTAAATATCTAACAATGATCTATATGAAGCAGATCTACTGAAGCAGATCCACGAAATTCGGTCGCTGTTGTGATCTGTTTCAACAGAGAAAAGGCTGGTACATGTAGATCTGTCATGATTTCACACACACACACGCACACACATGGACGCACACATGCCACCCAAACGCAGACTGCCACCCAAACGAACAGAGAAGACGACCAGGCTAAGAGACTGAAAAGTGAGCACAGCACTGCATATACAACAGAAATTAACTTTTTTTTACTCAGATGCTCTGCTGTGAGAAACTCACATCTCAGGAAAAATAACTCTAAATAAATATATATGCCCCAAAGGCCAAAGCATATGTTAAGCTCCTCTATGGCTGATGTCAGTAGACATTTTCCTACTGGAAAAACAAGCTTGAGAGCTTCACATTTTCAGGCAGCTACGGTGGGAAGCAGGCAGACACAGCCGATCTCTCCACTGGGAGACTGGAACCACGTCCTGTGGCTGCCCCAAGATCTGAGCATGAGAAGACAGATGAGAAGAGTTCAATCCCAAATTCATGATCACAGCATCCAACAATGTTGGCCCTTTTTGCATATTTCCCAGGTGACATGCCCTATCAGATGGATTCCTAAACACACTAACTCATGACAGGAAGAGTTTCACACAAGCAACAAATAATTAACTGGTTAACAGTGTACACATTCACGACAGCCTACAACCGTGCTGAGTGTCAGCAGACAGTTTACATTAAAAAGGAAGAAATGAAACACAGCTGCAAAAATAAAAACTGCGTTTTTTCAGGAGACATACTTGGTTTCAAACCCCTCCCATACCACATTTATTAAATTAAATACAGTATGGCTTCCAAATGTGCTGGCTGATTCTTCCTCCGCGACAGTACCAGCAATTTGTTTCCCTCGGGTCTGGGTTACCACGTGTCAGGGACTTCAAAGAGCTTGGCAGAGCTGTGTGAGATGCTTCCTGGTGGGAAAAGACAAAACAAGAGGAAGATGGAGAGCACAGCACCTAGAGAGGAACACAGAACAAGCAGCACGCAGCAGAGCGCCCGGTGCGGCTGCAAGGACGCCCTCGGCCAGGGCCAGGGCAGGGCGGCCGCACAGCCTCAACGGGAGGAAGTCTACAGACAGGTCTCAGCTGTGGAGGGCAGTGCCCAGCAAACGAAGGCGACACCACAGAAACAGCACAGGCAGGACTAGTGAAGGGCCTCCCTGCCTCAGCCTGGTTGCCTCTCTTTTACGGAAGTTAAAATATGGATGCTTACAACATCTCTCGGTGAGCACACACACAGTGTTCTTTGCTAGCCACCAGGCTGGACACTTAGTTCATTTAGTCTTCATAAAAGCCCAACACAGTGGTATCAATATCCCCATTTTACAGATGCAAGAATAGGTTCAGAGAGGCTAGGTAAGGTGACTAGTCAACACAGCTGGCGAGTGGCTGAGATGGGATGTGGATCCTTCCACGTCCCAGGAGACTGGGTTTCTCTGTGCTGTGGTGTACTGGCACCTAGATGAGAAATCTCAGGAGCTGGTGGCTATAGAGTGGTGCGGAGCTGACCAGTGGGCGTTCAGAGATCCCAAAAGTGGCCAAAGACGCTTGAGGCTTTTTCCAGTTTCAGCAGCACTGACTAAGGTCTTCTTTAGAAGGGCTTCTTTGGTTACAAACAGTTTCACCCTAAAGTTAGAAGCCCTGCTTTTCCACTCATGCTACTTTCTGCAACAGCAGCAGCAGCACAGTTGGGTGAGAGCTGAATGAATGGGAATGAAGTCAGGAAAGAGCGTGTTCCTGAGGGAAAGTGTGGCAGACCAGGCGCTACTGTGAGTGGTGTCACGCGTTATTTAAGCCATAAAGCAGGGTTGGCAGGGAAAACCGGCAAAGCCAACCCCAGCTGCTAACACTCCAAGATTTCAAAAGGGAGAGAAGTCTTTGACGATGCCTAAAATGGAGAGTAACTTGTAAAAATGGAGGGGGTGCCGTGTCCCACAAGGCAGGAAATCACTCAGCTGAGAGTCGCTACAGGGATGCCTAAAGGTAACCAGGTATAAACACATCAAATAACGATAATTTCAGCTAAAATGGGAATTCCCACTTCTGATCATTTATTGAGATAAAATCCCGAGAGAGAGGATGAGAAGCCCAGGAGAGGGATAATTTGTCTCATCGCTGTGTTGAACATGCATGTCTCAGGACTCCCGTTTAAGACTGCGAGACTGCTCCTGAGAAGGGACAAGAGGCAGCAGGTGATCCACGTGACAAAGATTCCCATGATCCAGTCAGAAAAGGAATAAGGATTATTAAAAAACAAAACAAACCACAAACACTCCCCTCCCTACAACAACGAAGTACTGCAGATGGCCCGTGATAAGACAGAACTGGCCTGATCTTCTCCACCACGCATTCATACAATACCTAATTATAGGGTGGAAAATAAACATCAACAGGGCATTTTTATAACTCACATATCAGAGAACTTGTACAGCAGCCAATTAGCCATTCTAAAGGTAAAAGCCACAAAGCCAAACATGGGGAACTGAAGTAAATTAAAACTAGCTCAGAGGTAAAAACAAGATAAATGGCTAAAAGCAACTGCACTGTCACACTTACAACAGCGCCTGCTGTGGCTGGGCGGGAGTGTGTGTGAGTGTGGCCCCATGCCATCCACACCCAGGAAGGGACTCCGTGAAGAGCTAGTGAGAAATAACGGAATAAGCAAAAGTTGTGGGGTAAGCAAGTCTGGCGGCCATTTCAGCAGCTGTGTGACTTGGAACAACTCCCACTGCCTCATCTAGATGACGGACCGAATGCAACTGGATGCCACATAGGACTTCTGTGATAGAGCCAAGTTCCTGGCACAGAGCAAGGTTTTAATGCACATTAGATCCATTTTCCTTATCAGTAAGGTGGCCCAGGGGCCAACCCACTGGCGTAGTGGTTAAGTTTGCACCCTCCACATTGGTGGCCCTGGGTTCACGGGTTTGGATCCCGGGCACGCACCTACATACTGCTCATCAAGCCATGCTGCGGCAGCATCCCATATACAAAACAGAGGAAGACTGGCACAGATGTTAGCTCGGGGCCCACCTTCCTCAAGCAAAAAGAGGAAGATTGGCAACAGATGTTAGTTCAGGGCCCGTCTTCCTCAGCAAAAAAATAAAATAAAATAAGGTGGCCCAACACTGAACACGGTTGTTGGCCAGGAAGCCAACAGCCTGCAGTCAAAGAGATGCTAATTTTCACAGCCTAAAATATGCAGCTGCTGAGCAAGAATGGTATGCACGGAGGAAGCAGAACTTTAGGCACCATCTTAAGGAGACCTTGACTAGAGGGGAGCTGGAGGTCACTGCCGTTGTCCTTTCTAGCACTTTCCAAAAAGTGAGTGCTGTATACTGTCAAAGGATCAGTCTCAAAGCTAGCAGATAAGGAGCTATGGTTAGTTTTCCAGGGCACTCATTTTTATAGCCCTGTTTTACTAGAGTGCAAAGAATTATTCAGAAAAAGTTTTTCTTTTTAAACAGATACTTTTTCTTTTTTTTGTGTGAGGAGATCCGCCTTGTGCTAACATCTGCCAATCCTCCTCTTTTTTTTTTTTGCTGAGGAAGACTAGCCCTGGGCTAACATCCGTGCCCATCTTCCTCCACTTTATATGGGATGCCGCCACAGTGTGGCTTGACAAGCATGCGTCAGTGCCCACCCGGGATCCGAACCGGCGAACCCCGGGCCGCCGCAGCAAAGCGCGCTCACTTAACCGCTTGCACCACCAGGCCGGCCCCGAAACAGATAATTAAGGACACCTGCTTCCTGCTATCATGGACCTCAATCCACATCTCTCATCACACACAAAGTTAACTCAAAATGGATTGTATATCTAAATGTAAAATCTAAAACCATAAAACTTCTAGAAGAAAACATAAGAGAAAATCTTTTACAGTCTTGAGTCAGGCAAAGATTTCTTAGATATGACGCCAAAGGCATAATCCAAGAAAAAAATGGATAAATTGAATTTCATTAAAATTTAAAACTTCTACTATTTGAAAGATACTATTAAGAGAATAAAAAGAAAAGCATAGCCTGGAAGAATTTGCAAAACACCCAAAAGGACTTGTATCCAGAATATATAAAGAACTCTCAAAACTCAATAAGAAGAAAAAAAACAATGCAACGAAAAAAATGGGCAAAAGATTTGACCAGACATTTTACCAAAGAAGAGATTTGGATGCCAAATAATCACATAAAGACACACTAACATTATTAGTCATTAGGGAAATTCAAATCAAAGCCATAATGAGATACCACTACATACCCATTAGAGTGGCTAAAAAGGACAATACCAATACCGATGAAGTACAGAGCCGCTCACACCCTGCTGGTGGGAACGCAAAATGGTGTAGCCACTTCGGAAAACACTGTGTCCGTTTCTTATAAAGCTCAACATACACTTAGCTTATGACCCAGCAATTCTACTGTTAGGTATTGACCCAAAAGAAATGAAAACTTAGTTCACAGAAAAACCTGTACACAAATGTTTATAGCCGCTTGATTCTTAGTTGCTAAAAACTGGTAACAGCAGGCCAGCCCCGTGGCTTAGCGGTTAAGTGCGCGCGCTCCGCTACTGGCGGCCCGGGTTCGGATCCTGGGCGCGCACCGACCCACCACCTCTCCGGCCATGCTGAGGCCGCGTCCCACATACAGCAACTAGAAGGATGTGCAGCTATGACCTACAACTATCTGCTGAGGTTTGGGGAAAAAAAGGAGGAGGACTGGCAATAGATGTTAGCTCAGAGCCGGTCTTCCTCAGCAAAAAGAGGAGGATTAGCACGGATGTTAGCTCAGGGCTGATCTTCCTCACCAAAAAAAAAAAAAAAAGAAAGAAAAAAAAATGATGGGCAGAGTAAAAACACTTGTTGACAGAGCATCAAGTAACTGTGGGGTTCAATTTTCTTCTATATTTCTTCATTTTATAGCTTTTCATAGTGAGCATGTTCCTTTTATTAACAAAAACAACAAAAGAAATTAAAAAGGGGTAAACACAAAAGGTGACTGTTTCTGCTTATTTAGCTTTCGGCTAACTAGAGTTGAAAGGGAGAGACTGAGAGGTAAGACATCTCTTCCCTCAGGTGAATCCAAAACAGAATCTAAAATTCGACATAGTACACTAGAAATCTGCCATCGTCTCATTTTCTACAGAGTGGAATTCTGCATAGAGAAAGATCCTTTGAGGTGCCATACTAAAGTTTTTAACTAGGAAATGCTCCAAAGGCCTAACAGGGTGGTTTCCCACAACAAGAAGGCAGAGCTCACGCTGGGTGGCTTATAGGGAGCCCCAGACAGTTGCCAGGAGCAGGGAGGACACAAATATGCACTGAGCACACAGCCCCGCAGCGCAGAACACACCTCATTTGCCACATTTAGGCTGTAAACCACATTTTAATTGAGTGATTAAGAGCTCCTTGGGAGGTCACTGGACTTCCCTAGCCTGGTGGCTCAGGTGACTGACAGCAGCAACTGCAGATCTTGTTTCTGACTCAAAGGAGACCTGTAACAGCACCGAGAGGCTGCTGCTCTAAGTAGATTCTAAATTTTTATACTGTAACCCTCAGGGTTTCAGCTTGAAAAGTTCAGCAGATTAGTCAAGACTCCAATAAAACTCATGGTTCTTGGCAAACATTTAAAGGTCTAACATGTTGTATTTTAAAAGTAAGGGGGAAAAGACTTGGAACACCTTCTCTGTTACACGACAAAAAATCCCCAGGAATAGTTGAAGTCTTGCGGCACGCTTCCACGAACGCTGTCTACAGGGCGCTAATGGAACGTCCGGCTATTGGACTGTCCGTCAGTATTTCGAGAACGGCCAGTCTGGTCAGCATCAGGCCACTGGAACACTATTCACTTACTCAGCAAGTACAAGTGTGCTGTGGAAACCCGTCCATTACACATTGTCTGGGGAACATTTCCTAGAGATAGTTGATTTCAGCATAAATGGCATGCAGACCTGTTTTCCTTTATGTACCAACTGAGAATGTAGCTTGAACTCCCCAGAGGAGTAGATAGCACTACCAATCTACACTAACCATAATAAATATAAAAGGAGAGGACTTACTTTACATGTTTGCTTCCTGAAAATAGGACAGAAACAACAACACTTAAGAGAAAAATATTTACTAAGTACATAATATGTACATAATAAGCTCCAAAAAAGAATGGTCACTTGGACTTTTATCATATGACTTGATCACAAGAAAGTCCAGGTTGGTAATTGTTTTGGATCTAGAACAGCTGCCAGAAATATCTTTGTAAAGAATCCTTTGCTTCCTCTCAAGTTTGGATAGATTTCACATACTGCAGAGTGGTACAGTGCGTGAGTTCTGGATCAGACAGCCCTCCCCGCCACTCCCAATACTGCTACATTTGGCTTTGCAAGTCTGTAATTCTTTGAGCCTTGGTTTCCTCTCGATAAATTAGAAATAATGATATCTATACCTTACTAACTAGGTTTTTATAAGGACTAGACAATAAACGATGTTCCTAGCACAATGTGTGATATATGATATAAACTTAATAAGTGGTCATTTCTTCTGCCATTTAAGTCATTTTATTATCTGGGAAGGGGTCTAGTACTTAACTCTTAGTGTATCTTAGATATTAGAATGTATAACTAAGAAAAATGATACTCTTTTGTGTGGGATTTACCGAGAATCAATTTTCCCAGGATTGCTACAGTACACGATATCTATGGTCCTACTTTTTGCTACCTTCTCCTTGGAAAACAGAAAGTTCCCTCCAGATGAAACACTGTCTTTTACATTTTTCATGTCCTCACTGACAGCACTGGGTACCCAACACACCTTAGTGAATCACCTGAGAACCTGCCAAGATACTCTCCCCAGCAGGAGAGCTCAGACCTGATGCCTTAGCACCTGTCTCCATAGGACAGATGTAACCACACTGCACCAAACACTAATACAGTTCCTGCCAACAGCCAGACGAGGCCCTCTCAGCTCCTGGAACACTCTGGACCTTTGAGAGTTTAACACAGACTCTTCCCAGGGTCTGAACTCGGTGCTCTCACTCATTACAGGGCCATAGTGAAGTAACCGAGCAATCCAAGTTGGTTGATTCAACAGGTTCAGCACCTGATCTCTTGACCTACACCCTGCTGATACTGTTAGGACAAAACGGTTAAAGCAAAGCAGCTGAAAAGGATCCATTACACGTCCACCCCTGCACCATCGGAAGGTCTCACTCAGTGATGGTGCTCTAGGAGAAAGCTCAGTGCTCTCAAGGTCTCTGATTCAATTAAAAGTTATCAAGATGTTTCTCTCTTCCTCTTTCTTTTTTAGCAGGATTGACAAAGAAGCACAAAATCTATCATGTTTTTAGCTCAAATCTTGTGGCACTGACAGCTTTACTGTCAATGGGAGAGAAAAACCTATTTTAATGATGGTATTATAAATTCAAAACCCCAAATAACTCAAAAAAATTTTTTACTTAAAACGATGGAAGTTATAAAAAGAGCTAATCTATTAATGCAGTCTATTATTAGGTATTTTAATTCTAATACCTTTAAGATTATGCTAGATAGAAGGAAAAAAACCTAAAATCTTGTCCCTGAGAAGTAACAGATGAGCCGAAAAATTCAAGAGAATGAGATACGAAGAAAGATACAAGAGGGGAACCCTCCCTCCCCCAGTCATGCCCAGAGTGATCTCGAAAAGTCACACTAACATTTAATATTTAACACTGGTTGAACAGGTACAAGGTGGCCGTGGTAACAAGGTTATCACAGATGAAGACTAAGTATGTTACAGATTAAAAACTTCTCCAATACTTGGTTTAGGGAAAGGAAGGGAGGCAGGCAAAGGGAGACACGCGGATTCAGGCTGTCAGCTAAAATATGCAATCCAGGCTTCAGACAAGAGTTTAAGTTTTCGGTTCTAGTTAAGCTTCAGCATAATGTATAAGAACTACATGCAACATTTTTGCTGCTTCTTTGATTTCATTAATATCAACGAGATTCAGAAAGCTCCCTAGAGTCAGACTGGGCCACGTGCAAAAAGAGGAATTAATTACAACACAATGAATTCTTAGCCTGGGTGTGAATCGAGTCCAGTGCCTCACTACCTTCCTTTAATTTGACTGTTGGTCCTGCTAACCAGGGCGACTGTCGCGATGTGAGACAAAGGAGAGGAATAATCCCTCTCATCCTGAGCAGACAACAGGAAACTGTTTAAAAGCACCGGCTTTCTTGTAGGACAGACTCAGGGCTCCGTGACCTTGGAAAGTCATGTAACCCTCTAGGCCTCCATTTTCTTAACTGTAAAATGGACTGTGATGACCACCTCAGAGATTTAAATGAAAGAATTTCTGTCAAGCAGGAGGTGCCCCGCTGGACCCTGAGCAAGCCCTCAGTCAGCAGCGGCTATCTTCACTGTCACCGGGACTGCTGCCTGATCATGTAGGCCAGACTCCTGAGTGGGGACGGGCCTTTCACAGAGGCTGACTGACAGGCGAGCCCCTGCCTTGCCCCGACTCCGGCACCGCAGAGGGTCTGTGCTCACAGGGCTGAGTTAGGTCATGGGCCTCCACAGCACATCTGGGGGACGGAGAGGACATGGGATTTGGCTTCACACGGGCCTGCGCTCACCTTCGGGTTCGGCTTCTTACTAGCTACACCTGCACGTGTTTCTTCACCTCTCTGAGCCCAGACATCCGCATCACTAAAACAAGGATGATATTTCCTGTCTCAGGGCTGTTGTGAGAATGAAATTAAATAAAGAGAGAAAAGGCTCCTACTCCAGTGTCTAGCACACAGTAGGCTCTCAACATGTATGAATTTCCTGTTTCCTTTGTTCCTTATATAATTCTGCTTCAGAGAGAAATCCAGGCTGCCCGGGTCTTGCCGGGAACAGTGAAAACTGCCACTGAAAATAACATGCATAGGAGGAGGCCTCCGTGCAAATTTAAATGCACATTTAAAAGACTCTGGCTACTTTAAACACATCGGCAAAACGTCTAAACCAGAGAGGAGAGAGGGATGACCAAAGCGGACTGACCATCTTTAACAAGGAGGCCCCCAGGATGCCCTCCTCTATCAAGAGCCAGGGCTTTCTAGGAATTCCTCAAATGAAATTAAATTGATCCTAAAAACAGCTGGTCCCGTGGGGCTCTGCCACCAACTGAAGCCTTGCTGTAATTTCTTCCCCAAATATGAATTTCTAGAGCATTAAAGAGTACACAAGGCCGGAACTTTAGTAAGATCCGATACAAACCTGCTGGAGAAAGGTCTTTCTTCATTCTTTTTAATTTCTTGGCCTTCTTCCTTCCCTCTGAGAGGGCTTCTGCACAGGAATCTGTCTGCTCAAGCTCAGCGTCAGAAGTCTCCCCCGATACTCTGGCCTCCAAGCCAGCTTCTGCTTGACTGGGACTCAGATTTCTCTTTCCTCCTGCGCTGGTAGCTGTGAGACTGAAATGCAAACAGTGGAGCAACATGAAAGGTGTTAAGAGTAACAGGAAGACTAGCCTATAAAAATATTTTAATACTCTTGATTCCATTAACACTTAACTAGCAGTCAACCACATGGGCAGCTGCCACCTGTATGTAAAAGTTAAAGACCTTATCATGAACCGAAGTCTAAAAGTTTACCCATGACAAGCTTACTCAGAAGCAAGTTCTACATTATGCTTGTGTATAGATACATACAAATCTAAACTGTTCTTAGTGCTTCAAAGAACACATCTTTAAAGCAAATCCCTGGTCTCTATTTTGGTAGAGCTCCTACAACAGAAGAGTAGAACAGAAGAGCAAAGCGGCTGTAACAAATAATGGTCTTGAGGACATTAAATCAGAAGATGGCATTGTTACCTTCTTGACTGCCCAATGGATACACAGCAGAACAGAAGGATTCTTGAGTCTGTTGGCTATCACACTGCTCATGCATTTGAATACACCTACAGGGCATGCTCCACCTTCTTATAATTCTCTTCTATTTCAAAAAGGTGACTTGTCAAATTCATAATGAAACCTGGGTTCATTTTTAAAGCTTTATAGGATTTGACATGTTGACTTAAATCAGATTACATGTCTTGATTTTTCCTTAAGAAAATATGTTCCCTGAAATATAGCTTGATAAAAACAGAGACCAGGGGCCGGCCCTGTGGCTTAGCGGTTAAGTGCGTGCTCTCTGATGCTGGCGGCCCGGTTTCGGATCCCGGGCGCGCACCGACGCACCGCTTCTCCGGCCACGCTGAGGTCGCGTCCCACATATGGCAACTAGAAAGCTGTGCAACTATGACATACAACTATCTACTGGGGCTTTGGGGCGAAAATAAATAAATAAATCTTTAAAAAAAAAAAAAAAAAAAAAAAACAGAGACCACATGGCCATTGTGAGTCCTGTCTCCTCTAAATAGGCCTTATAAATAGATTTTTTATTATAGCCCCCAAGTTATGAAAAGCATAAAAAAATCAAGTCATTCCACTTAAGGGAGGCCACTGAAGCACAGAGAGGGGGTTGGAGGGAAGGAGAGAGAAAAGTCGAACATATTCCTATTTAAGCGTTCCCTAGGAAGTGAATACTTAAAAATGTTACATACAAACAAGTCTGGCTACCCAATTATTCAAGTTCCTTTGCATTACTCCTCCACTCAAATCTTTGCTGTACTTGACACTTGTTCACTCATGTGAAGAAGGAGACGAATAAATTGCTTCCCTGATGGTTCTTAGAAGCCATAGAAAGCGGAACAGGGCTTAGAGCACAGGGCCTCTTAAGACCGGCTGGCTGGCTTACCATTTGTCTTCTTTTTCACATCTACTACATGCAGCTTTCTGAAACATCTCTTCTACTGAAGGGATATGGAGCAAAGGGGGGTATTAAAAGTTTATGCCAAAGTTTACTGTTTAAAAACTGATAATACCTTTAAAAATTTTTTTTAAAGACTAAAAAATTTGGGCTGGTTTCCGAAAATCTGGAAAATTCAGAAAGTATAAATAAGAAAATAATGACCCCTCTTATATTACAAAAGGGAAGAGGACTAAAAATTCCTTTGAATGGGAAATCCTGGAAACTGGTTGACTCTGAGAGGTAAATGTTTAATGAAAACTCAGCTGGAACCATCGGCATTAAAAATACTTCAAGAAATACAAAGTCCAGAAATAGCCCCAAGGCATACAGAAATCTAGTGTGGTATCTCAAATTACTGAGGCAAAGGTGGACTTGTAAACTTTCCTACTACAACTCACAATCTGGATGCAATAAAAGATTTAAAAATGTGATTTTATAAAAATAAAAATCTTTTGCATGGCAATAAATAACATGAGCAAAGTCAAAAGATAAATAAGGAAACATTTGTAACATCTATCACAGAGAGTTAATGTCCCTAATAGACAAATAACACTCAAAATTGAAGGAAAAAAGACCAAAAATCCTATAGAAAAATGGGCAAAGCTATGAATAAACAACGCTACACACACACATCCTAAACACATGAAAAGGTGTTCAATTCCATTTATAATGCAAAATAAAATGACACTGACATATCGTTTCTCACCCACTAGATTAGACGAAATATCCAAAAGCTTGATAAACTATTCTATTCATGGGACTGGAGAAACAGGCACTCATACATTGCTGATAAGGATGCAAAATGGCACAACCCACTCTTATGAAGGGGAATGTGGCAATGTCTAACAAAACTACATATTCATTTTCTCTTTGAGCCAGCAATCCCACTTCTAGGAATTTAGAAGACACACCTCCAACAATGCAAAAATATATATGCACAAGGTTATTCACTGCAGCATTATTTGTAATTGCAAGATACTGCAAAGTGCCTAAATGTCTAAGCATAGGAAACTGGTTGAATAAACTACAGTACACACAAAGAAGTACTAAGCAGTCAGAAGAAAGAATGGAGATCTCAAAGAACTGACATGGAATGATTTCCAGTGAAAAAGGTGAAAAAAGCAAAGTGCAAAAGAGCAATTTACGAGCCGGGTATTCCCAATCTTGGGTGGGGTGTGGGGCAGCACTGCAAACAAACCCTGAACTCTCCAGTAGGTTTGCTTCTGTAGTCGAACAAGTGAAGCAATTCTGAAAATACTTAGATGCATTATAGTACTGAGAAAATTAGTAAATGTGTTGATGTGGGGAGACATACAAATAAAGGAATCGGGGCAGGCAAGGAAGAACCCTGTGGGAATGAAAGGGAATTGGAGATATGGGTTTGGGCTTGTGATTTCTAAAATAAGCATGTGCATATGTGTGCTTATACATATGGTTATGTGTGTATATCCATGCACATATTTCCCAGCTCTGTCCACTCAAAGCACCTAGAAGCAAAGAAATCCCAGTAGCAATAAGTACATCCAGTGTCCAGATCTTAGTTTCTAATACCATACCCAGTGAAAAAACCAAGGCTCCTCGAAGAAGTGGCTGATTCTGGGGCTGGGGTAAAGGAGGTGCAAAATGAGCCTGGACCATCTTGCAATACCAGAAAGTAGGAAACTGCTCAAGAAATGACGGTGCATGCACAGGGACAGAGGAACCAGTGAGAAAGGGCTCCCACTGGCCAAATAGTTGAGCACCAAAATAATTAAGGGGCAATAATAAATTCTAAACCACTGACAAAATAGGAACCATGGGTCTACATCAATACATAATACAGAGAGAGAAGGGAGAGCTCTTAATTACAGATGAATGGTGACTATGAAATGGTAAAGGCAGAAAGAGAGATGGAGTTGAAAAATCATCCTTTTGCAAGTAACACATAAAGAATCGCTGAGGCAAAAATCATCAATAGATGCTAAATCTAGGGCGGTATTTTGAGAAGAGTAGGATATTTGTATGATTTTAAAGTGTCTCACCACAGACCGATTCCCCAAGAAGCACACAACATCTTATGTAGTAGTCTGGTCAGGACTGTATAACCTAAATGTAATCACGAAGAAACATCAGACAAACCCAAATGAAAAATATTTTATTGAAAAAAGTGGGCGGGGGGGCCTGGTGTTCTTCAAAAATATCATTGTCATAAAAAAGACTAAAGAGACATGAAAACTAGGTGCAACACGTTATCATAGACTGGATCTGATACTGGGTCATAGACTGGATCTGATACTGAACGGGAAAAAGCTATAAAGACCATATTGGATCAAATAATAAAACTGGGATATGAACGGCAGCTTTAAGTATTATATCAATGTTAAATTACCAAGGTTGCTAACTGCCCTATAGGTATATAAGAGAATGCCCTTGTTTAGAGTATTTAGGGATAAAGGACCATGATGTATCTAACTTGCTTCAGAGGGTTCAGAAAAAAATCAAGCTGTTGGAGGAGGGGAGATGGAGAGAGAGAGGGAGAGAGAACTCGACACAGAGAGTATGTGTTTACAGACAGGGCCGGAGGGGAAAGGAGGAAAAGAGAACATGTGCACGGAAAGCGAAAAACAAGTAGAGCAAAATGCAAAATGTTAACAACAGACGTATCTGGATGAAGAGTATATGTGTGTTCTTTCTAATATGTGTGTAACTTTTTTAAAGTTTGAAATTATTTTGAAATTAAAAGCAAAAAAAACAAAAAAAGAATTATAGGAGACACTTGAGAACCATGTGTAACAAACAAGGAAAAGTGCATTTCATTGAGGAGTATCTTCTAATGCCTGCTGTGACACAATCCAGGGCTGAAGTGTATGTGTGCTTATACTTGACTCATAAATACACTATCAGCCTATTAATACAAGGGAGAAGCTGCCTTGACCATTAACAAAATGTCCCATTTGATACAACTGAAGCCCTTTCCAGCCACCCAGGCTCACACCCTCTGAGTCAGCATTTGCCCCTTTTCATTCTTCAATGCCTGAGCCCCCTTGCTCCTTCAGAAGCTCGTCTCCTCATTAACAAATAATATCCCACCAACATAACGGGCACCTCCCGCGGCCACCTCCATCCTCCAGTCCCACCTGTTTTACTCCTATCTGCCACCATTGCAGCTCTTTCCTCACCCACTGCTGCCGTGGGTCCTCCCTCTCTTGCCCCTAGGCTCTTTAAACAGGATCCTGATTGGTCAGTCTCTCCCTCTCTGCCTCTTTCCAGTCTCCCTTCCCCTTCAAATCCATTCCTTCCAATGTTGCCAAACTTATTCCAAAGTAGAGATTTGATCAAGATAGTCCCAGCTCAAAAACTTCTATGGCTCTCCACTACAGACCTAAATTTAAACTGCCTGGCATAGCATCCAGAATCCTCTGTCATCTGGGTCCCAATCAGCTTTTCTTGCCTTATTTTCCACAAGGCAGTCGAGTTGCAAAGACAACATACGTTTACCTCAACGAATTCCATTACATGCACTCTTCGAAATACATCCATTGTCCCATTAGTGGGCTTACCAAGCCCAATACACCCTACGTTTCCCATTTCAACGTTGCTGTGTGTCAAGACCCTACTGTCCATCTCTTCCTGCCTCAAATACCACTAGCCTCTAAGAATGTTCCCTAATTCCTATGTTTAGTGTTCCTTTCCTTCCATGCTTCCCGTAACACTCTGCTTGTCTGTCTCAACGGGGTCTTTAAGTCATTCACCCTTATTATTTATAATAAACAAAAACTGGGAACAGTGCAGGTGTGCACCGAAGTAGAACAGATAGACAAACTGTGGTATGTGTATACAATGAAAAACAATTCAGCATATAACAATAAGGAACTACTGATGGGAATCTCAAAAACATTCTAAATGAATAAAGCCTTCACATAAAAGAGTGGGTATTTCATAATTCCATTTTTTTGAAATTCCAGAAAAGGCTAAACTACAGAGAAAAAAATTCAGAAGAATGGTGGAGGTGGGTGGGGGGCAGGCAGGGATTGATGAGGGGAAACTGAGGGAAATTTCTGGGGTGATGTTAATGCTCTGTGTCTTTATAGGAGTATGCTTTTGTCAAAACTCATATTTCCACATTAGATGGATATTCTATAAACACGGGGATTGACTGCTTTAATTTTAGCATTAATTGCAAATGATAATTTTGTAGGCATTTGCTGGAATACATTATTTTTATCCTAACCATAGGTTATTGTGGTATTTTTGACCAACAAGGGCCATGAATCTGTAACATTCCTCTCCGCAAACATCTGAGAGTTTACTACACATCAGGGACTATGCTAGAACTTTGCCTCCGGAAGGTTCTCAGTTTATATAACTTTTAAGTTTACAAGGCACTTTCAAACATTTTCCCAATTAATTTACAACATACTTCTTAGTTCCTAATCTGTAGTTTTGGCTCTCAAATAAGAATCCTTTGCCTCCTAGGAAGGGCTGTTGTTTACTGGACATCCTGCCTGAGAAAGCCCTCAGATATATGTGAAATTAATACATTTCATATGCTTAAATATGTATATGTATGTAATATCCACATCAGCATAAAATTTTCTCAACCATCATTCTCTAGTAAAAATAAAAGTTGTGATTGTATCCCATATAGCTTAACTAAAGCAGCTTTGGATCAAAAACAGTTTTTATTATACACTGAAAACCAGAGGTAAGAAGTATTGCTTTTAAATTTTTGATTATTTATACATTTTTAAGGTACGGTCGTGTGTGTGTGTATATATGTATAGATACTCTCAATACATGCATGTTGGTAAGATATTCCTTTACAGATTGATTTTAAAGGTCAAAAGTCAAAATGAAAATCAGGCAAAACAGCCTCCCGTTAGTCTGAGCTCATTCTGCGTGCAGAATTATAATGCACACAGAATGAATGTGAAGTGCATATTTAAATCCACTGAAGAGGTGGTGATTAATTAAAAAATAAAATGTTAGAGACACAACTTAGTTACGACAAAATTGAACATTAAACCTTGATTAGCATTTATATGGGGGATGCCAATGATAAGCCATCCTGGTCGTAACGGCTATTCGGTCAAACTTAAAATTTTGCTGTCAGTTAAGGAATTATTAACAATGCAGCAACTACAAATCGAATTCTGCATGGGTAAATATCTCCATTAACTTCGTCTTTTTAGTAGAAAAAATGTTTGCTAATAGGAAGGTCATATTTACAAGCTCCTACAAATACATTTTGCTGTAAAACTATAAAAATCTGGTTGCCCCATAAGATTTTTCCCCTCTTTATTTTAAATTAGGATATTATTTACACGCAATAAAATTCACTCATTTTAAGTGTTCAGTTTAGCTAATTTGGGAATTGTATATAACCACGTAAGTACTACAACAATTAAGATATAGAATAGGTCCTTTTCTCTTAAAGGATTCCTTGTGCCATTCTGCACTCAATCCCCCTCCCAGCAACCACTGATCTGCTTGTAGTCCCTCTAGTTTCGCCTTTTCTAGAAGTTCATATGAATGAAATCATCCAGTACATTATTTAGTCGTATGTGTTCGACTCTTTCACTTCGCATAATACTCTTAGAACCAGCCACAAAGCTGGAAGTACTGGTATTTCATTCCTTTTATTACTGAGTAGTACTATTTCATAGTATGGCTATACCACAATTCATTTATTCATTTACCAGTTTGATGGACATTTGGGCTGCTTCCAATTTTTTGCTATTATAAATAACAATACTATGAACATCTGTGTAAAGACTTCTGACTTTTTGTGTTTTTTATTGTGCTAAAACACACATAACATACAACTTACCACCTTACCCATTTTTAAGTGTACAGTTCAGTGGTATTAAGTACAGTTATATTGTTGTGTAACCATCACCACCATCCATCTCCAGAGCTCTTTTCATCTTGCAAAACTGAAACTCCATATCCACTAAACAATAACTCGCCATTTCCCCCTCCCCACAACCCCTGGCAACCACCATTCTACTTTCTGTCTCTGATTTTTACTACTCTAGGTACCTCATACATACAGAATTTGTCTTTTTGTGACTGGCTTATTTCACTTAGCATAATGTCAAGCAAGGTTCATCCATGTTGTAGTGTGTCAGAATTTTTTTCCTTTTTAAGGCTGAATGATATTCTACTATATGTGTATTTCTCATTTTGCTTACCTATGCATCTGTCAATGGACGCTTGGGGTGTTTCCATGTCTTAGCTACTGTGAACAATGCTGCTATGAACACAGGAGTACAAATATTTCGTCAAGAGCCTGCTTTCAATTCTTTTGGGTATATACTAAGAAGTGGAATTCCTGGATCATACGGTTAATTTATTTTTAGTTTTCTGAGGAAACATCATACTGCTTTCCACAATAGCTGTACCATTTTCCATTCTCACCAACTGTGCACAAGATTCCAATTTCTCCATATCCTCACCAACACTTGTTATTTTCTGTTTTTGTCTTATTGTTGATTTTTTTTTGATGGTAGTTATCCTAATGGGTGTGAGGTGGTACCTCACTGTGGTTTTGATTTGCATTTCTCTAATGATTAGTGATACAGAGAATCTTTTCACGTGCTTATTGATCATTGTACATCTTCTTTGGAGAAATGTCTATGCAAGTTCTCTGCCCATTTTTGAATTAGGCTGTTTGTCTGTTGTTGTGGTTAAATTTTAAAAGTTTTCTAGATATTCTAGATATTAATCCCTTATGAGATATGTGATTTGAAAATATTTTCTCCCATTCTGTGGGTTGCCTTTTCACTCTGTTGATAGTCTCTTTCGATGCACAAAAGCCTTTAATTTTCATGAAGTCCAATTTGTCTATTTTTTTCTTTTGTTGCCTGTGCCTTTGGTGTCATATCTAAAAAAGTCACTGCCAAATGCAATGTTGTGAAGCTCTTCCCGTATGTTGTCTTCTAAGAGTTTTATAATTTTAGTTCTTACATTAAGACTTCTGATCCAGTTTGAGTTAATTTTTATATATATATTTTATACATTAAAGTAAGGGTACAACTTCATTCTTTTGCATGTGGATATCCAGTTTACCCAATTTATTGAACAGACTGTCCTTTCCCCACTGAATGGTCTTGGCACCCTTGTCGAAAATCATCTGACCATATAAGTGAAGGTTTATTTCTGGGCTCTCTACTCTGTTCCATTGGTCCATATGTCTGTCCTTATGCCAATATCATACTGTTTTGTTTATTGTAGCTTCAGAAAGTGTTAGTCCTCCAACTTTGTTCTTTTTCAAGATTGTTTTGGCTATTTGAGTTCCCCTGAGACTCTATATGAATTTTAGGATGGACTTTTCTATTTGTGCAAAAAATGTCATTGGAATTTTGATACGCAGTTCATTGAATCTGTAGATCACTTTAGCTAGTATTAACATCTCGGCAATATTAAGTCTCTGAATCCACGAACATGGGATATCTTTTCATTTAAGTTTTCTTTAATTTCTTTCAGCAATGTTTTGTAGATGGCAGGAGAGAGCCATCTCTCTCTCTCCCTTTTCTTACAAGAGCACTAATCCCATCATGAGGACCCCATGCTCATGACCTCATCTAACTCTAATTACCTCCCAAAGGCCCTATCTCCTAATACCATCACATTGGGGGTTAGGGCTTCAACATATGAATGGGGGTGGGGGGGGCACAATTCACTCCGTAGCACAAGGTCACTAAGATTTTTTCCATCTTTTCTTGTAGAAGTGTGACAGTTTTAATTTTTACATTTAGGTCTATGAGTTATTTCAAGTTCATTATGTATATGTTGTGATGTAAGAGTGGAAGTTCATTTTTTTTGCATTCTGTTATCCAACCGCTTTAGCACTATTTGTTGACAAAACTAAGCTTTGCCTACTGGATCACCAGCACCTTTGTCAGAAATTTTTAATTATCAAAATTCCCAACAGTTATTAATCTTCAGGATTTGAGAACAAGAAATTGGAATTCTAGAATCATAAATTATTCTGTGCTTTTTATAGTACTTTATGTGTTTTTAAATAATGAGTTATCATAATCATAAACAATGAATCACTTTTCTGTGATAGGGTTATATTAAAAGTCTCAGGGGTTAGTTAGTAAAGTAAGATATAATAATAAACACATGGGTTATTATGAATCAATATACTATGACAAAATTATATATTTCAGAAACATGTAAAAATAATCTCACTTGATATAGACATTTGGTAACAGAAAACATTAAAAGAATAAAACATTAGTATCGAATGGATGCCCAGCAAATATTGTTTAGAAATTGAAAGATGTCACAAATATTTAATATTTAAAAGTTATTCTTATATGAGATTTTAAACCACACACACATTAATTGCTAATATTTGTCTTGTGACAAATATTCCAGATGTAGAAGAGTTTCTTTCTTGTTGGTCTGATGTTGGTCAAATTGTCTCGAGCGCGTCCAAAGCAAATACAAGTTGGGCATTAGACTACATGTCACTTCATATAAGCTCATTTCCTATTTTTGGGTTGAAAATATTTTGTCTGCTTGCCTTGATTTTGACTTTGCTGTTAAAATTGATATTGCTTGTCCTAATTCACATTTTAGATCAGCTGATATCACACTGGAGTATTCCACAATGATATTTACATCCTGTCTTTGCGTTTCTTCTGTAAATGTATTTACAAAGAACAGTAGCCTAAAGCAAATATTCAAACACTGAAACACTACTGGGTTCTGTTAAGATAACCTAACATTTGGATATCCTAGCAAAGACAACACTACTACACAGAAACATGTTTCAAACTGCCAATTTAAGGATTGTTTCCAAAACTTATTGTATCTTGCAACAAGACTCACAGGATTTTTATAAAGTATACTAATGTGTATAAATTCACTCATATATTTTAATGTATAAGAACGACTCACTGTTAGCAGCAGACAGGCCACGACCACACACTTATAACACGGCAACAGCGACAAGCAAGAACGACTGACCAATCTGATTGTGGCCCCTTCTCTCTTACATGCTCCCGTCCTGGTTTCAGACATGGTGACAATGTTTGACATTGATTCCATTCCACCCTTGCTTTCGACTTCATGTCAGTGGATTCCTTTGAACTAGTAATGCTTATGTTGATGGTTAAACTTTTAATTCCCACAGATTTTTTTTCCTTAAACCTGACTCCTTGACTGATTTTTCTCAGGATTTGAAGTAACATACAAATGCCCCTAGAAATGCTAGGAAGGAATTCCTGCATGGAAACACTACTGGAAATCCATAGACCACAAACGTGTGGTTGTGTTTCTGGACTCTATTCCGTCTCATTATCTATTTGTCTTTCCTTACGCCAGCACCACACTGTCTTTACTCCTGTAGCTTTATAGTAAGTCTGAGAGAGACAGAATAAGTCCTTTAGTGGGCTGGGAGGTTCACGCTGCTGGATAAAATAACAGCCACCTTTCATTGTAAAGGGCTGCTCAGTTTACAAAATTCTCTCATTTGATACTTGTATACGACCATTTGAAACTGAACATGTGTTTTCATTCCCATTTTACAGACAAGAAACCTCATCCTCAGCATAAGTGGCTTCCCCCAGGTTGGGTAGCTGGTTAGGCAGATCTGAGACTGTCCTCCAAGTCCAGCGCTCTCTGGACTGCTTCATAACCTCCCTCCTCACCCCCATCTTCCCAAGGCCAGTTCTTATTGTGCAGGTCTCCACTGGAAAGAGATCCCCTCAGGAACGCTTCCCCTGACCTCCTAAGGAGCCCGAGCAGCCCCTCACCCTCACCTTCTATTCATCCCTCTATCTTGTTTTGTTTTCGTCCTACTACTCATCTCTGCCTGTGCTTCTTACTTTTTCTTTACCTGTTTATTCTCTCTCTCTGCCACTAGAATGTAAGCTCCACCAGAGAAGGATCTCACACTACTGTTTGACCATGGTATTCTCAGCGCCTAGCATTCGGCCTACAGAGACTAAGCCCTCTGCAGTCAAGATTGTTGAATGGATGAAATAAGTGAATGTTCCCCCCCCAAAAGCAATAAGGCAAGTGAAAAACACCAAATTGTTTATTTCCTGAATTATATATAATATTAACATGGTTTATATTCTAGTATACAGTCCACTTCCCCAGTCTGTCTGGATAAAAACACATTCCCTACTAGATGTAACTAGGAGAAAGAAGGGATGTCCCACTGTACAACCACCTCACACAGCAAAAGGAACTGGAAAAATCTGGGGGAAGTGGGAGCTAGAAAATGCATTTTTATTGTTTTCACAAACTTTCATGCTGAATTCAAATTCCATGAGCGTGACTACTTCTGTGTTTTTGGGCATGATCTGGGTGGATGAGGGGAGGATGTAGGACAGTCTATGCTCAACTCAGAGGCAAACCCTTGGAGATTGCTGATAAACTGTGATTCCTATTTCTAATAAAGAATTTGAATTCAAAAAGCAAAATTAACATTAAGTAAGGTATGTCTGTATGACAGCTACCCAATAATAATGGAGATCTCTCCTGGAAAAGGAATGTCTGTGTGTGTTAGAGAGAGAGAGAGAAAGCGAGAGAGATAGGGGCAGAGGGAAGCAGGGGCGGGGGGTAGAGAGCGAGAAAGAGAGAGACAGAGAATATACGAATGTGTTGTATAAGCATGTGCTCGGTCCTAGGTATAAAGTTTATCCATAAATATATAAATTGGCCTAAATGAGAGAAAAATTATTTCTGGGTTATAAAGAATCAATGGCATTCAATTAGAAATGCTTTTTACAAGAACCTGCTTTGAATATTTTAAACAATCCCCTATTGCTAACTCACTTTAATTCAACGTAGAAAAGATTAATTGACAAACAGGAAAGAAATTATCCTAACGCTAATTCCTAAATTAAGAACGGACACTCAGGGGCCGGCCCGGTGGCGTAGTGGTTAAGTTCGTGTGCTCTGCTTTGGCGGCCTGGGGGTTCAGAGGTTCAGATCCTGGGTGTGGACCTACACACCACTTATCAAGTCACGCTGTGGCAGGCGTCCCACATATAAAGTAGAGGAAGATGGGCACGGATGTGAGCCCAGGGCCAATCTTCCTCAGCAAAGAGAGGAGGATTGGCAATGGATGTTAGCTCAGGGCTAATCCTCCTCACAAAAAAAAGAAGAAAAAAAAAAGAACATACACTCAACATACAATTAATTGGAGCTGAATTCAAAACATCTGAAATTTTCAGAGGCTGGGATGAACTTTACTTTTGCACTAAAATTCACCTTTGACTCTGATGAAAGGATCTGCTAATGAAACCAGTAATGTAATCAAAGTTATAGGAGGAAAAAAAACAAGTCCCTCACACCCCCGCATACCAAAAGCTCAACTATTTCAGAAAATAAACTGCTTTTAAAACATTTCTAGGAAGTTAAACATAACCCACCAAACACACATCTTTATCTGTGGAGAGATATAAATATCTCTACAAAGGCATAGAGAAGAGGAGAGGCCAAATCAGGGGGTGGGAGGTCATCTCACTCTGGAGACACCCTCTTCCGAGGTGACAAGTAGGGAGAAGAGTGCCAAAGAACTTTGCACAGAGGAGACAGAAATCTAAGTGTTATATACAAGGCTGATTCACCCAGCAGAGCCCTGCAAAGTCTCAGCAAATCACAGGCACCAAATTCCTGAAACAGGCAGGTGATAAGGACTGGGGCTGTGTCAACAGGGAGAAAGGCTGTACTAGGATCCCCACCCCCACCCCTGGGAAGCCAGGGGACGAGCATTCCCTCAGGTCGGCAGGAAGTGGAGAGGAGGCTTAGTCTCTGGTCCCAGGTCCAGTAGTGGAGATGGCAGTGAGTGGGGCAACAAGAACTGACTAACGGGGGAGGTAGCATCCCCTACAGACTGAGAAGGGAGGCCTCCAGCTTCCCTCTGCCAATCACACCAGCAGTCAGGCTTATCTCCCCCAAATTGCAAATCAGAAAATCAATCTCTACGAAAACTGAATGCTTACAGCTAATATTATACTTAAGCTGATACTTTTTCCCTAAGATCAGGAACAAGACAAAGATGTTGGCTCTCACTAC
Organism: Ceratotherium simum simum; assembly: GCF_057802395.1. Taxonomy (NCBI): domain Eukaryota; kingdom Metazoa; phylum Chordata; class Mammalia; order Perissodactyla; family Rhinocerotidae; genus Ceratotherium; species Ceratotherium simum. The sequence goes on from NC_141925.1 coordinate 12,643,787, forward strand.
TTCTATTCAACGCTGTACTAGAAGCCCTAACTAGTGCAACAGGCAAGAGAAAGAAATAAAATTCATACAGTCCACTGGACGGGGAGAAACACGACTGCCTTTATTTGCAGATATGATTGTCTAAACAGAAAACACCAAATAGTCTACAAAAAAGTAGAACTAGTAAGTGAATTTAGTAAGGTCCAGGGATACAAGGTCAAAATACGCAAATCAATTGCATTTCTTCGTATTAGCAATGAACAACTGGAAATCGAACTTTAAAAATGTGACTTACAATAGCATCAAAAAGCAAAATACTTACAGACAACTCTAATAAAGATTATGCAAAATTTGTATGCTGAAAACTATAATACGCTGATAGAAAAATCAAAGAAAACCTGAATAAGTGAAACCATGTTCACGGGTTGGAAGACTCAGTATAGTTGAGATGTTAATTCTCTCCCAAATCATCTGTAGATCTAACACAACCCCAATCAAAGTCCTAGCAGGCTTTTTGTAGAAATCAACAAACTGACTCTAAACTTTTTGTGGAAAAGTGAGGACTTAGAATAAATACTTTTTAAAAAGGAAGAACAAGGGTGAAGGACATACTACCTGATTTCAAAACTCACTATAGAGCTATAGTAATCAAGACAGAGTGGTAATGGAGAAAGGACAGACACAGAGATCAATGGAATAGAACAGAGCCCAGAAACAGACCCACATATATATATATGGCCAACTGGTTGTTGACAAAGGAGTCAAGGTAATTCAATAGAGAAAGGACAGTCTTTTAAAAAAATGGTGCTTGAACTACTGAACATTTATATGCAAAAAATGAACTTGTACCCATGCCTCACATAGTATATAAAAATCAACTCGAAATAGATCATATACCTAAACATAAAACAAAAATCTATAAAATTTATAGAAAAAAACGAGAAAATCTTGGTGATCCTAGTTTAGGCAAAGATTTCTTATGTAGATCACAAAAATCATTAGCCACAAAGAAAAGCATAAGCTTCAGAGAAAAGATATTTAATTACAAAGCCAGCTTCTCACCTCATCACTCTACAGAGAAAAATCATCAATAAGATCTGCCTCCACACCCAGAGCTTCTCATCCCTTTTTAGTTCATTCTTAAATAGTAATGGATGGCCAAAATAGCCAAATATTTGAAGAAAGTCTTCAACACGAGAGACAAAAACCCAAACAGACCAATATACACATAGAAAAAACTCCGAGGAAACAGACAATGTAGGGAGCTGAGGAACTTGGAAAACTACTGGCAGTCCTTGCTTTGCACATAGAATAGGACCATAAAAATGACTGCACAAACCTACCATATTTGCAAGTCAGTGGATAAACAGAAAAGTCAAGCAGTAGTAGTAAGTACATTACTTGGAAAAATAAGGAAACTATCAAAAGAAAGTTAAAAGTAGTTGCCTCTGAGGGACAGGATGGGGGTGACAGGGGACTTCTGTTACTACAGGGAACTTTTGTTTACTATAAACTTTATTGTCTTACTTGGCCTTTAAAAACAATGTTCATGTATTTCATTGAAAATATATATATTTTTTTTTCCTGAGGAAGATTCGCCCTGAGCTAACGTCTGTTGTCAATCTTCCTCTTTTTTCTTTTTTTGCTTGAGGAAGATTGGCCCTGAGCTAACATCTGTGCCAATCTTCCTCCATTTTGCATGTGGGTCGTCACCACAGCACAGCTGACGAGTGGTGTGGGTCCCCGCCTGGGACCTGCACCTGCGAACCTGGGCTGCCGAAGCGGAACTTGTGGAACTTTAACCACTTGGCCACGGGCCAGCCCCTCATTGAAAATATTCTAAAAGAAAAAAATGTCAAGGACTTCACAAAGATCCACTTAACATGCGAAAAACTACTATACCAATAGTAAATCATTACTTGTCTGGTTATATTAAATGGGTGTACTCAGCTCTGTTACTAACTGCCTTGGAGACTCTGAATAACATAGCTTCTCTGACTTTCCAGTTCTCCTGTGTAACATCATGGAGGGTAGACGAGATCACTTTCAAGTCCGTTCCAGCTCCACAAGTACATGGCTTTATCAAGCAACACTTTTTCTTACACAGTTATAGATGCTAGTCATTCTTTAAAAGAATATATCTGCATTTCTTCAAAAATGTCCTACAGTCTAGACTAGTCTTCAGTTTTCACCTCCATTTATCTGAATTAGTGTGGTATTACTCTATTCCACAGTTATTGGCATTTGCAAGTAGAAATGACACATTAAAAAAATTCATTCTCTAGCTCCCATTGGCAGAGCACTTCTAACCACTTCTGGTTTGGCATAGCCCAATTCCAATCAATTTTTGCTCAAATAAACTCTTAAAATTAAAAAAAAATCAAAGCCAATTACCTAAACAACAACAATATTTACAGTATTACTATCTCAACACTTCACGTTTTTTTGTGTGTGTGAGAAAGATCAGGCCTGAGCTAACATCCATGCTAATCCTCCTCTTTTTGCTGAGGAAGACCGGCTCTGAGCTAACATCTATTGCCAATCCTCCTCCTTTTTTTCCCCCAAAGCCCCAGTAGATAGCTGTATGTCATAGTTGCACATCCTTCTAGTTGCTGTATGTGGGACGCGGCCTCAGCATGGCCGGAGAAGCGGTGCGTCGGCGCGCGCCCGGGATCCGAACCCGGGCCACCAGTAGCGGAGCATGCACACTTAACCGCTAAGCCACGGGGCTGGCCCACGTTTTTGAAGATATTCCATCTCTTTGCAAATCATCATTTTTGGTTGTTTCTATTTTCTTATAAATTGATTAAACTCAACTTGAGAAGGAAAACACACCAGAATGTCAACTAGGCAGGCTCAAATTTGGAATTAAAGTACTGTTTTACAAACGATGATGAAGGAAGGAGGTAGGTAGGGCTTTCATACTCATGGAAGGATCCAACTCTTCCTCTCTGCTTGGGCACTCACCTTTATCTAATGCCCACTGTAGCCAAATGATCTGAGCTAACGAGAGAGACAGAGACAGAGACAGAGAGAAAGAGAAAGAGAAACTGGAGATGAAAGAAAAGGATAAAAAGAAAGCTACCAATCACGTGGAAAATGCTACTCTAAATTCTAATAGTTTCATTATATTCATTAATTTAGCCATCCTAAATGGACATTCATACCATATATTTAGCCAAATTCCAAATGAGATGACATCAGTAGCACTAACAATTTGATCTGATGAATGAACAGGGTATGATGGCTTTACCAGAAGAGAACAAGGTTCTAATTGATGGGCTGCTCATGACATGGAGAATGTTATTTTAGCTCCCTCAGAACAGAGGACCACCTACCAGAAGATGTTCTGACACCAAGAAACCACACACGTCTTGCATCTTGGTTTGGTTTGTGAAGACCTTTCTGGGGGTAATTTATGACTATAGCAAACTAGAAACTAATCCATTCTAAGCACTTAGAGTCACTAACCTATGATGATGAACTAATGTACCTCATGGTCATTCCAAAAAATTCCCCAATTCTCTATATCAAATAGATGACAACTGATGTAATATTCAGAAAATGGTGGTCTGAATACCGATTTCTGTAGCACCACATGATATTGATTTTCTTTTAAATTATTTTCCCTTTAAAAATGTGGTAAGGCATGCATAAATAGTCTTCAGACTTGAGATGTTCTAGGGCATCCAGAGTTGATCTACTTCCACCTGCATACGGTTCTTCCAGTCTAAACAGCGGGTAAGCCAATAAAATAAGGTGCATACCGGTGTAATTATGAAAAGAATATCATTTCTTTCTGCCTTACCTTTAACAAAGCAATTGAAAGTATTCCTAACATGCCTTTACACTGTTCAAAAGAAAAAAAGCAGTCTGCATGGCCTTCTCCAATAAGAAACTGGGTAGGAAGATGTGTTCCTAATATGTTATGGGTTCTCTTGTGCATTCATTTATTTAAACCTTTTTATGAGTGACCACAGGGCATCATTTGTTAGGTGCTGGATCGCTAATATGAATAAACAACAATCCCCAACTTTATCTTTTCATTTCCTACAAGAGTCTCCAAGGCAAAGAATTCCCGAGAATTCCAGGTGGCATGGAAGGCATCTCAGAAGGCATTTCTGGTGGCGAGGAAGGATCACAAATGGATTTATGAGGAGGGAGCAGGCATTTTGGAAAGAGCATGAATGGGATCTGAGATGACAGAGATGAGGGCTTGAACCTGGGTTCTGTCATTTATTGGTTTTGTGTCTCTGGGCAAGCTTCTTTACTTCTGTGAGTCTCAGTCTCCTCAATTATAAAATAGGTTATTGTGAGGATTAAATAAGAAAACAAAACAAAACAAAACAGCACATGTTACAGTGCCTGGCACATGGCAGACACTTAAATGCCAGCGCCTTCTCTGTTCCTTCCCGGTCCTATGGTGGGCAAAAGGGAAAAGTCCACACCTTTAGTGATGTTATCTGAGTCTTCAGAGGCAGTGGTCCAAATCTTTGAAAAGCATCAGGAAAGGAGGAGAGAAAGAGAGAAGGAAGAGGGGAAAGGCAGGCACAAGCAGCACGAATCAGCAGGTTGTACAGCATGGATGGCTGGAAGGGTAGGGAGGAAAGTGTTCCAGCAGCCTCCCCAGTGGGCAGGTAAGCCATCAGCTAGACAGCCATTTGTTAACTCACAGGTGGCTGGAAGCTGCAGACCATCAAGAACCACTCAAACTGCCCTACTCTGTTGGAAATGTACACAAGGTTTCTAGAAGCCACAGTTCTATTTTTTCCCAACATTTTATAATGAAAACTTCAAATATACAGAAAAGTTTAAGGAATTGTACAGTAAACATCCATTTAGCCATCACTTAGATTCTATAATTAGTTCTACTCGGGGAATGGAAACTTGAAAATACAGAGCAGATTTTAGTTCTTTTGTATTTGGGAGAAAGAGGGACAAAAGGGAGGATCTGAATGTTCCCACCTGATAAACACTTGGCTTCTGCACCACCAGCAATGCAGTTGAATGAAATGAAATCTCTGCAACAGAAATCTCATCAGAGATCTTCGAATGGACAAAAGGAAGCATCTCAAATCCGTGGACAGCATTTAAACATGGAACCACCTATTCTCACAATGACAGACTTGGTGCTGGGCCACAGCTCTTTCTTCATCTTGACACTTGACTTCCCCCAAATAAACACAAACATGCTGTGGCTTCTGCTGGCTTATAATGTACTAGCAGAGTTTTTAAAAAGCATAAAGTGTCAGAAAAGAACTGCCAGGAAAGTGTTAAGGACTTCTACATCTGGCAATTAAAATACAGGATTTACACATTTCATACTTTATTTTAGCTAAAACTACTACAAATAATCCAGGAACAATCCTAGCTGCACGTTATCTGGATAACTCAAACAGGAACTTTGTTTCATGTTTGGTTAACAGATATGGAAAAAATAGCACTGCTCTCCCCTGTCATCTAAGTGTGTTGAGGGCAATTTCAATTGTTAGCATCATTAAAAAAAAATTATACTATTACATGAAGATAAAAATATAACACTTACTAGAAACGCAGATGATAATTACTTTTAATTATGGTTAATCAAATAAATAAAATGAAGACATGGAAAGAAAACATTCATTTTCAAATATTACTGCTATCATGAAACATGAAAGCATTCCAAAACATCAAAAGTCACACTAAGAGTAAGACGATATTCAACGGAGCTTTCCTGTCATTTACAATGAAATCCTGAGATGACAGACTGCTTTAAAGTGTGAGGTGATAGCAGGCTTCCAGTGCCAAATTCTAGATTTCTGCACACAGGAACTTCTAAATGGAAATGTTGAATTTTATTGGAGATGGTGGCTAACTTTTCTATGTTTTTAAATTTAAAGAAAGCTAAGTCATTGCTAAAATCTTCTAAATTTTAATGAATTACAGATTTAAAAAAAAATCAACCTACAGAAATCTTACAGATTAAACTTTTTAAAAATACACAAAAGATAATTCTTAATAAATACACTTGTTCCACTTCCACAGCTGTGCTTTTGTCAATTTCTGTAGAATTGACACTTCATACTCTAGGTACAGCAGACCTTCATCTAAAAATCACTCTACCTGGTTGCCGTACATGCTATAGCCCATACAACAGGTGACAAAAGAAAGGCCAGATCTTACAGCACTATTTCAATCTTTTTACCAAGCTCTCATATTTTATCTTGAGAATTTTTACATCTACAAAGGCATTTTAATAAAGTATAAAATAGATAAGTAGTAACTGAAAATTATGAATTCATCAACTATTTTTCTTGATAATTCACAGTTTTATATTTATATTTTTAAAGTATTCTAAGTCTCCCATTAGCATCCTCTCTCATCATGAGAAAAACTTCAAGTCAAACTCGACTATAAAAAATGCATTCTAAGTTGCCTGCATCTTTTCTGAATTTTCAATTGTGGGGAAATACACATACCAAAATGTATCATCTTAACCATTTCAAGTGTATAATTCAGTAGTGTTAAGTACATTCATATTGTTGTGCAACCAATCTTCAGAACTCTTTTCAACTTGCAAAACAGAAACTCTACACCTATTAAACAATTCCCCATTCTCCCCTCCCCCAAGCCGGTGGCAACCACCATCCCACTTTCTGTCTCTGTAAATTTGACTATTCTAGGTACTTCATGTAAGTGAGATCATGACTGGCTTTTTTCACTTAGCATAATGTCTTCAAGGTTCATCCATGTTGTAGCATGTGTCAGATTTTCTTTGCTTTTTAACGTTGGATAATATCCCATTGTATATATGTACCACATTTTGTTTATCCTAGTTGCCTGCAATTCTTTTTACATTATTCTCAGGAATTCTGTTGAAATATCCCCTCTGAAAGAAAGCAGTGGTGTCCTGATCTACCAGTCCAAGAAAAGTCAAAGGAAAGAGACAAGCTAGATCAGTTCATCCTTCCCTGACCTCAGCCAGGCAGAGGGGACAGAACAGGAACAAGTTAGAGTCCTTCCTAGATCTTGATTTAAAAGCTCCCAGGTTTTACGTGTTAGAGACATTCCATGGTAAAACCAATTTGTCTGGTTAATCATTCCACTTTATTAGTAACTACATACTTTAAAATTCTGCATTTTACATTGACCAGACTCTCATTTTATGTTGAATGTTTATTTGAATTTCTTAAAATACTCCCTTCAGGCCAGAGTGATCCTTTCTTTCAATTGTTCAGAAGTGGAAAGGAGCTGAATAAGAGGGAAGACTGAGTGGAAGGCTGTGGCAATTTCTCCTTACTTATTTAAAAAAAATCATTTAGAACAGATGTTAAAGGTCTCTACCACCTTTCCAGTCTGAAATTGGCAGAGCCCTTGCAGGACAATTAGATCTAGCCAAAACCAGCAAGGAGGAGGGCGACAGCAGCCAAGCAGCAGGAAGAGTGTCTACCGCAGCACCGGCTCTGGGATCTGCAGCAAGACACTGCCCCTCTCAGAGTTTTCTTATAAGCGAAGTAGGACTCCTAATGCTACCTAAGCCCCCTGAGGCTCTTCCTCAGCCCTCTGTGTGGATGAAGAGCCATGATCTTCTCCTAAGGGCATTCCACAATCTTGACCATGTTCCTACTGCTCTTTCCCTCCAGCTCTTCTTCCAGGCTGAACAGACTCAACACTTCCCTCCTTTTCACCACCGAGTCATCTTCCTCTGGACTCACTGCAGTTCCTCTACTCATCAATCAACCAGTCCACTGAAGGCCAAGACTGGGCTCTACTAAGGGGATGACCAGTGCTGAGTATTCTAGAAGGATGACTATTCAGTATTTCTGATACTGCCTTGTACATCCCAGGGTCATTTCTGTTTCTTTAAAAATTTTTTAAACCCCAAAGAAGTAAGGTTGAAATTCAAAGGTTTTAAACTTAGGGCTTAACACAGTTTGTTGTTTTTTTTTTTAAAGAAAACATAATTTATTAAAACCAGTCTCAAACATGCACACTCATGGGTGTGCATGTGCCATGCTCCTAAGAGGCAACTTAATGCACTGGGCTACGGATCCAAAAAGCCCGTAGTTAGAATCCTGTGTAACGTTAGCCAAATTATTTAGCTTCCCTGAGACTCAACTTTCTCATATATAAATTAGGAATATCACCAAGGGTTTCACTGAGTTCTTATGTAGATTTTTTAAAAAAATGATGTAAAGCAGTCAGCACCATACCTAAAATGAAGAATCTACTTAATAAATACAAGCTTTCTCTCGTTTTTCACACTGGTCTGTAGATATTCCAAAAAGCATGCTGTGTGTCAGTGAGCTCCACATCTTTATACTGAAGGGACAGTGAAAGAGATAAGAAGGTGAGAAAAGGTAAAAGATGAATGATTCATCTGAACTAGAGCACTGGTCATGAATTAATTTTTCACAAAGCGTCTGACTTATACAATATGCGTGAATTTTGCTACGAGGTTGATCATTTAAACTAGGATTAAAACCTAGGTTTAGCAGGTTAGTATGTTTTATTAAGGCGGCTGAAGAACACTAAAACAACTGGCAGTGTAAAGAATCACATCTTAACAGAAGCAGAATAAGAGTGACTTCTAAGATATATGGCTAAATGAAAAAAGGAAGGGAGAGAAAAGTATGTATGGTCCATTACCATCTATCTAACAAAAGGTGGGGGTACATATATGCAGTTGTTTATATATGTGTAAAAATGGAAGGATATACTAAAAACTAACAAAACTGGTCACCCACGAGGGAGGGAGGAAACAAGTTGGAGAATGCAGGGAGAGAAGATTGGTAGATTTGACTTTGGAACCACATAAATGTTTTACATAATTATAAAGCAATATTAAATTTTAAAAAAGGCAATCTCTAAGAGTAAAAATAAACCAAACGTAAATGTTTATTAAGTTGGTAGCTTAACCATACAAAGAGGAATTGTTTTAAATGCCTTTTTTTTTTTCTGAGAAGATGTGCCCTGAGCTAACATCTGTTGCCAATCTTCCTCTTTTTGTATGTGAGCCCCCACCACAACATGGCCACTGACAGACGAGTGCTGTAGGTCTGCACCCAGGAACTGAACCCAGGCCGCCACAGCGGAGTGTGCTGAATTTAACCAATAGGCTGCTGGGGCTGGCCCTCAAATGACTTTAAAATAAGGTAATTTGACTGTTCATCTATAGTCAGACAAATTCTGGGGACAAAAATTACTGCAAAAAAAAATTATTTTCAATAACTATATTAGTAGTAGTGATATTGATATAGGTCTTCTGAAACTATTATATATATAGTAGGATAAAGCAAATGAATAATTACTTTAATATCAATAGGAACCAAAATTTTCAGCATGAAAAAAGAGAAAATTAAAAGAAGTTAAATAAGTCCTGGAGTCTAACTGGAACTGGAAATATCAGTATAAATTTATCTTAAAAAGAAAACAGAAAAGAAGAGAAGACTTCCTTGCTAGTTCCTTTCATTCAAAAAGACTATAAACAATGATGAATCCAATATCAATAAATAACCCTTAGAACCCAGATTATGGTTTCTAAATACCATTTCCCATCAAAAGGAACAAGCCCCCTGGAGAAACGGCTGATTCCAAATATAAGGTAGGAAACGTATAAGAAGAACCTGGAATATCTTAAGAATACCAGCAGTTAAGGAAACCATTAAAGACTATTGGGATTTTATCAGAGGACTCAAGAGACAACTCACAATGGTTCCCACTGGTCAGAAACAAGATAATTAGAGCATCAAAAAGCATAACATTTGTAATGTACTAAAATATATTTTAAAAAAACCAAACACAATTCAAACAAACAAAACAAACCTCATTGTTCATCTTTGGAAGGTGCTAGGAAACCAACTGATTATTCTGAAAATTGGTTTAAAAAAGGTGTGTTGGGGGAGAGATTAAAGAATCTATTCTGCTTTTTTAAAATAACCTATATCTCCAGGTAACCAAATAGATGATGAGAAGAAATTTTTTATTTTATTTTATTTTTTTTTTTAAAGATTTTATTTATTTATTTTTCCCCCAAAGCCCCAGTACATAGCCGTCTGTCATAGCCGCACATCCTTCCAGCCGCTGCACGTGGGACGCGGCCTCAGCATGGCTGGAGGAGTGGTGCCTCGGTGCGCACCCGGGATCCGAACCCGGGCCGCCAGCAGCGGGGCGCAGGCACTCAACCGCTAAGCCACGGGGCCGGCCCGAAATTTTTTATTTTAAATAAAAGCATTTGGGACAACAAATGAAGTAACAAACTATAATATTACTATTTTGCAACCCTTAATGAAATAATGAATCTAGCCATTGGTCATTAATAGCTACTAACACCATCAAGTGAAAAGCTGATAGAGAACTTTATATTGGATGGACCAATCTGGCAACATCTGAACCCACTTGATCAATCGTATCACAAATAGACAAGCAGACATTTTGTGCCACCTAATGTGATGCAATAGGAATTATACAACACCATCTATGAACTATCCTTGCCGTAAGTTCAGTCCTGAATCTGATCAAGTTTATAGATCTAACTGCCACTTAATTACAAACACAGTAGCCAGGGAACATGTTAAACAACCTTAAAAAAATGTTCCAGAATATGGGAAATTCTACAGAGCAAACAACCTGGTTTCTTAAACATATTGCAAAGGCATGGGGTGAAGAGAATCCACAGAGAGAGGCAATTCATAGATTAAGAGAGATATGAGACATGTTAACCAAATGTAATAAGTGAATGTTTGGAAACTAGAGTGCAAACAACACAATTATTTTTTAAAAATCTGTGAGCAGGAAATTTGAACACTGGATATCTGATACTAAGGAGTTATTGTTAATTTGTGTGTGTGTGGTAGTAGTATTATAGTTTTGTTTAAAAATGACTGCTTATCTTTTATATATATAGAGAGAGACTTATGGTTGAAACAATCTGCTGTCATCTATGATTTGTTTCAAAATTATCTGAAGGGGGGAGAGGGAGAAAGAGTACTAATAAAATAGGACTGGCCACACAGACTGCTGACACTTAGAGATGTTAGATGGGAGTTTGTTATATTGTTTTCTCTACTTTTGTATATGCTTAAAATTTTTCTGTAATGAAAGTTTTGATATTCTTTTAAGCAAAAGTTCCAAAGGGTCTCTCTTCTGCTTCCTAGGATATCACTTTTAAATGAAAAGATGCAAGCTCTCAGATGTTTTCTTAGGTATGTGGTAATTAACAGTCAAGACAACAGTCCCCTATTTGGCATGTAGCTAGATGCACTCTATTTGAGTACTTTCTTCCCTAGTGGACAGGGCTGTACACTAGACTGGGAAAATTTACGGGGGGCATGATGGACAGCGGGAAGAACGGGGCTCTATACATAATCCTGGTATCAAACTCAATTCTTCGTCAAGAACCGTTTAAAGTGCCTGAGCCTCTGTGAAATGGGGATCACCTCACCTCCCTCACGATGCTATGAGCATCACATGAGATAAAACACGGAAGACCTAGCCCAGAGCAGGCACTCAGGAAGCTGGCACTTGAGCATTGATTCATTCATTAATTCACCAAACATCTGAGTACCTACTCTGGGTGAGACTCTAGGTTAGGAGCTAGAGATATAAAGACAGAAAACATGGCACCTGCCTTGAAGGAGAACAGAAAGTAAACCAATGATTACAGTGTTAAGAGCAATGTATCCGAAGTTCTGAAAGGATAAAATTTTTGGATCTAGAATTCTATATGCAGCAACATTATCAATTATGACGGCAGAATAGAGAAATCTTTACAGAGTTTACTAACCATACACTAAATATGCAAAAAAGAAAAAAAGTCACTCAAGGGAAAGAAAATTATTTCCCTCAAACAAAATCTACACAAAAAAGGCTGAGGTATTTGGAAGATTTTCCTTTGAACAGCAAAGTTTTAACGAGACAGGAAAACATTTTCGTCTCTGTAGGCCCCATTATGCAACTTTTTTTCTTTAGAGAATTACATTACACAATCCTAGTATTATACATGCTATATACCTGCTGCCATCTCTTGGAATCAACTTCTCAAGAAAGCACAGAAGTATAGATACAAAAAAGTAGTCAAGAGTACAAACAACATAAATAACCAAAGCGAGAAGGGGGACAGAGAGAGATGGAAGGTAATATACATGTGCTAAATTTTTAATCTTTTATAGAATTGATCAAGATATATTGGTCAAAGTTGATAAAACAAGAGACAAGAAACAGAGGTATCATTAAAGGTATAGTGGAAACCACCAAAAAAAAAAAAAATGGGTAACAGAAGCTGCCACTGGGAGAACGAAGATTTACCCCCCTTCATTTTATATTCTCCTGTACTACAGGAATTTTTAAAAATTACATGCATTTATCACTTCAATGGTTTAAAAAGTATCGTGGGAAACAATTTCTCTACTAAAATATACTAAACCCACAAGAGCTACATTGACTTTGCCAACATTTACTCTCCCTGAACATAAGAAAGATTCTGAGGTGGCTAGACTAAATAATTTTTTTTGTGTGTGTGCGAGGACGATCAGCCCTGAGCTAACATCCGTGCCAATCCTCCTCTTTTTGCTGAGGAAGACCGGCTCTGAGCTAACATCTATTGCCAATCCTCCTCCTTTTCCCCCTTTTGCTCCCCAAAGCCCCAGTAGATAGTTGTATGCCATAGTTGCACATCCTTCTAGTTGCTGTATGTGGGACGCGGCCTCAGCATGGCCAGAGAAGCGGTGCGTTGGTGCGCGCCCGGAATCCAAACCCGGGCCGTCAGTAGCGGAGCACACGCACTTAACCGCTAAGCCACAGGGCCGGCCCCAGACTAAATAATTTCTATAGTCTTTTCCAGAAGCTAAGGGTCTGTCCAAAGGAATATGCAAATTGTAGAAATGTCCATTTGGTTACGATAAAGCCACAGACGTACAGTCTGTTCCTAAGGTACAGACTTAGAGGCAAATGAGAGCGAAACAACAGGAAATCTCCCCCAGAAAAAGGCTGCTGAGAACCAGGAACAGAAGTAGTTAAAGCTGAATGGTGATTTCTGCAATGGAGCCAGGGGCAAGAAAAAAAGAAACCAGAGACATCAACAGAGAGCTTCTGCGTGCACTCCTCAACTGCAGAGAGGGAGTGAGCGGCCACCAGGGGAGGAGGCTGGTGCTCGTGCTGTAGAAATCATTCTGAGACAGCGGTGGCTTGTGGCGGGTCTGAAGGTGAGAAGCAACCACTCTGCCACCACAGCAGGAAAGCAATGAACGTGCAAACAGAGGGCCCACACACAGAGGGCAAAAAGGGCTGTGTACCAGCTCCTTCTGCCATAGGGTGGTGGTCTCTAACTATCTTCTTGAAATGATGGGGAGGAGTTTCTAAGAAATTCTAGTATATAGAGGGTAGGTGGGAATTCTAATACATAGATGGTAGGCAGTGCCCATTAAAAGAGTCAATGATCTTTTCTTATTTGGTGTGCTGTCTCTATTACTTCAGCATAGTAAAGGGCTTTCATAGGTTCACTTGTGACACTGGTTTACCCAATCTTATTTTTATTATATGCTTTTCAACAAAAAATTCTCCTACTCTGGGGATTTTCAAAACTTGCCTCTCAGGTTGAGAAGAGACTACTTGCTACTGGAAGAGAGAATGGAAGGGTCTCAAGAGCTTGTGTCCGTTTTCTCCTCACACCCCACACTGTGCCCAGTGTAAAAACATTTGGAATTTAAGAGCTGGATGGGACTTGAGCATTCTTTCCCCCAAATGCCTCATTTAAGATGAGAAAACAAGAGACAAACTGTTTTGTCTCTGTTTGGGATCCTGATGGGTATTTGCTGAAGGGAAAGAGTGAACGAAGAGACTTTTCCAAGGTGCTAGGTGGAGGCAGAGCCGAAGCTAGAACTTTTGTCTTCTAGCTGCCTGATAAGTCAGTTCCCTTTCCACTCTGCCCTGTGACGCTAGTGGCTTCTGCTGTCTTGAAGGCATTTTTCAGTAGGAGGAGAGAAAACACTTGCTCCACAGGCCCATTTATGAATAAATGTGTAAGCAGTCTGACAAAGCGACGGGTCCTGGAACACAGTCTGCTTAATCAGAATTGTTCTTTGTCTCTAAAGGGCTTTTCCTCCCATTTCCTAATGTAATATGCACATTCAGTTACTTTCAGAAACCACTAACTTTAGATGAAAATTAAGTGAAATGTGAAAACCACTGCTTTGCTACATGCTTTAGCATTTCTTACATAAGCAGGAATTCCCAGGGGCTACTACATTTTCAAGGAAGGCTGAAATTTAGTCTCACAGCAAGGAAAGGCTAGAAGGAAAAGACTAGCCAAAGGGCTTTCCCAACAGTCGAAATAAGCCAAAGAGCAAACAATCCACAGACATGACTGACCAAAATCTCTGTAAGGGCAAAGTGGCCTTGGAAAACCGTTTCCTTTAATCACAGAACATTATTAATAAAACGAGACAGGTAACAGCATCTGTCTCTCAGGAATGTTTCAGACATCAGTGTTTCTTTATAGGAACTATCTATCTATTAGGGAGGTCGTAAATGTTTCAGCATCCACTGTAAAGGAGGATTCACCAAACACGAGGCTCATCTGTATTTATTCAGATCTCACGCCACCAACCCAAATCTTCTCTCCTTCTCAAGCAACTTATGTCCAGTCCAGTTTCCCAGAACCTAAGCCCTATCTTATGTCCAGTTATCGACTATAAAGTCCTTGAATATCCTGGACACTGAATCTACTACAGAAAAGAAAAGCATCATGCTGCCACAATACCAATGCAAAGAGCAGAAGAAATGGACATCCATCTCTATCAGCACTGCTAACAGCCAACAGCAGAAGCTCCACTGTTGTGAGAGCTCTCCTAACGTCCCTGAGTCAATTCTCTAAAGCTAAGTGGAGCGAGTCACAGAGCTGCAGCTGTCTTCCTCTCAGCCGTAAAGGCCCCCACAACCTTAACTGTACCTTTCTAATTATGGATGCCAGAATATTCATGCTTATACTTATGCCATTTTCCCGATACTTTAGTCCCTTATTTTAAGACTATTAACTGTCCAAAGAAAAAAAGAGAAAGGAACAAAAGCAACAATGTATCAAGTTTACAGAATATGCAGAAGTAAAATATGACACAAAGGATCACAAAGGACAGGAGGCGTAAATGAAAATGCACTGTTTTAAGAGTCTTATGTTGCTCATGAAGTAGTGTCATTTTCACTTGAAGATAAGCTGTGATACATGAAAGAAACATGTTATAATCTCTACAGCAGTGCCTGGTGAACAGAAGTATAATGTGAACCAGATATGTGATTAAAAATTTCTAGAAGCCATCATTTTAAAAAAGTAAAAAGAAAGAACTGAAATTAATCTTAATAATATTTTTATTTAGCTCAATATATCCAAATTATTATTATTTCAATGTGTAATCAATCCTTCAAAATCTGATGTGTATTTTAAATTTACAACACATCTCAGTTTGGACTAGCCACATTTCAACTACTCAATAGTCACATGTGGCCAGTGGCTACCCTTGGACAGTGTAGCTCTAGAGCAGGAGTCAGCAAACTTTTCAGTAAAGGGACAGATAGTTAACATTTTGAGTTTTGTGCGCCATAAGATCTCTGTCATAACTACCCAAATCTCCACTGTAACGCAAAGCAGCCACAGGCAATATGTAAATTAATGGGCATAGCTGTGTTCCAATAAAACTTTATAAAAAGATGTGGGTCAGATCTGGCTTGTGGGCTATCATTTGCCAACCACTACTCTGGAGCAATGACTAAAAGAACAACAAAAAGAGGCATAAGCAAAAAGTCAATAGAGAAGATAAAATGGGATGCTAAAATATCAGTAAATACTAAATAATAAACAATTCATCCAAAAGGTGACAGAAAAGAGGAACAGAGGGACACAGAATAAGTAGGACAAATAGAAAATAAATACCAAGATGGGAGACAAACCTACTTGTATCATTAATTAGATTATAAAAGGCAAGGATTGTCAGAATGCATAAAAAAGCAAGACCCAACTATTTTGGGTTGTTTACAACTACGCTGGCTGTTTACAAGAAACACACTGTAATTATAAAGACAAACAAGTTGTCAGTAAAAGGCTGAATGCAAACAGCAAGCATAAGAAACAAGAGTGGCTATATTAATATCAGACAAAACAAACATCAAAAAAAAGATTATTACTAGAAATGAATAGGAATACACCATAATGATAAAAGGGGCAATTCATTAAAAAGACATAACAATCCTAAATGGGCATATACCTATCAAAAGGGCTTCAAAATACATGAAGCAAAAAATTTATATAATTAAATAGAGAAATAAACAAATTTACAACCATAATTGGAGA